>NC_089249.1:175369019-175675144 GCF_963930625.1 Muntiacus reevesi
CGAGATTCCTCGGGCCCACAGGGGACAGAGCTTGGCTTGTCATGTCACAGGACACCTTTGTGCGCCTTCTGGATTGCCTAGCCAGCGTGCTCACTCTAGACAGGCCCCCCTCCCCATCCACCCTCTTCCAAGTGTTGGAGTGTGATGGAGAGGCTGTCTACATGTCATTATCATCACGTGGAAAAACCTCCAGGCGGTGTAGACTGTGGTGTCTGGTTGCCTCACTCAGCTATTTATGGAGGTCCACTCTAGTACCAGTTCTTAGATGATTGGCTTTTATGGACTCGTGGCTGTTACTCAGTATTTGCTGAATATTGAATGAATAAAGGCGTTTGTTTTTCTCCATGTGGGAAGAAACTGGGCTTTCCAGGAAAACTCCTATTTACCCCTTAAAACCCATGGTAGATTTGTGTCCTGTGTGAGACCTCCCCCATCAGCCCAGGCAGAGGTCTCCCTGCCTGCACTTGTGTTCCTCTAGCTTTTGCTCCCTACACCTGCTGTGGGCATCACGTGGCCTCAGCCACATCCG
The DNA here is from genome assembly GCF_963930625.1 of Muntiacus reevesi. NCBI lineage: Eukaryota > Metazoa > Chordata > Mammalia > Artiodactyla > Cervidae > Muntiacus > Muntiacus reevesi. The sequence continues at coordinate 175,369,549 of NC_089249.1, forward strand.
CTCACCTGTCTGTCCCCCGTAGAAGGCGACCACCAGGCAGGCACTGTCTTATTTTGTATCTGCAGCGCTCAACACAGAGCTGGGCGCATAGTAAGTGCTGATAAGTCTCTTTTATATTGCCTAAAAAACAGAAGGGGTACGAGGCACTTACAGTACATGTGGCTAAATATAGGCGCTTGCTAAATGTAGCAGCCTGAACATAATCCCCACCCCTGTGAAGACGGTCATGTAAGTAAGTGTTTAAACATAAAACCAAACAGGTGTTCTCTGGGAGGCCTGAGGTGACATGATCCATGCGCCTTGTCTTTCCAGCAGTGGTTGCGGACAGAGGAAGGAGATTGAGGGTCCTGAAGTCCACCACACATCTGCTGGATTTTATTAAAACAGACTGGAAGGAAAGGCCAAGGGATGCTCCTGGGGGGGAGCCTTGAGGTGCAGAGTAACTGGGAACCCACGGGCCCCCTTTCAACCTGGGGATGCAGTTGGCGGTGACAAATTCAGACACGGGTGTCAGACCCAGGCTGGGAGCTACACACAGCTCCTCTGTGCTGTCTGTGATAGCAGGCTGTGCTATCCTAGTCAGCCTCTTCCTGGCCTCTGTTTTTTCATCTTTAAAATGGGAAAAGAGACCTCCCCTGAGGCTGTCAGGATTAAAGAAAGTGCGCAGCAGATGTAAAGTGAGTCACTGGCCGGTTGTAAGGACTACTCGAGTGCACATCGTCCCAATAACCCAGCCATGTAGCTGTTCCGAGTGCTGAGTGGCAGGTATCTGTTGTGTTGGAAGGAGCCGGTGCAAATACATTTTACTGCAAACTGAATTCTGTCTCCCAACTGTGAATATTAGAATCACTATTCAAATGGCAAATATCTATTCACCGTGGAGTTCTTACAGAAATCAACAAAATTATCTTAAAGTTTCATATGAAACTTTCTCATTTGCTCATTGACTCAGCAGATACACACTACTCTTTCTGAAGCCATGTCCTAGGGAGACTGGGATTCAGGGATGGACTTAAAGAGCATCTGCCCTTGAGGAATTGGGGTCTGACTTAGAGCATGACAGTAATAGAAGACAGGAAGAGATCTGAGATTAAAAGGATATTGGACCCTGAAGGTTTGGAAATGAGAGAGTGACAATTTATCGATGGGACTAACAATAGCAATCAGAGGCGGCTCCCTGGAGGAAGCAGCATTTTGAGTTATTCTTGAAATGACAGACACCCTGACCCGGACTGGCCTCCACGCGGGGAAATGTACTGGCCGGAGGGCAGATTCTCCGGGCAGCGTCCCCAGCGCAGTGGCCCCTGGCCTCCACGGCGTCTCTGCAGCCGGCTCTGCTGGGCGACCTCTGCAGTTGGCTCTGTCCTGAGAGCTGGAAGCATCTTCCCTGACAAATCTCGCGAGTCTCCCCCACCGCTCCTGAGCCAAGCACTCTGACCAGGACAGTGGACTCCCCAGCACAGGGGCGGGGCAGGGGAGGTTACCCGGTGATCAATCAGGCCCATCCTGGAAGTGGGAAATGGGGGGACTTGGCCTCCCCCGAAGCTCTTGGGGACATGCGGAGGGCCCAAAGGAAAAAATCAAGAGGCGTTACAAGAGTGGCAGGGGGTGGGTCAGGCTTGGGTCGGGCTTGGGTCAGGCCCCCAGGAATGTGCAGGCTGTGATAGCAGGCTGTGGATAAGTGGAGAATTCCAGGCAGCAGTGTTGGAGTCAGGCGGGGACTGGGGGCAATGGAGGGGGGAGCCGGGGGAGGCCACGGTGGAGAGCCGGCTGCACCCCCCTTGATGGCTTCAGACTCTCTTTGTGCAGGAACGGGAAGCAGGGACCCAGTGGAAGCTCTGCTTTCATATTTCCGCAGTTCCTTTATGGCCTCACTCCGGGCAAGTTGATAGTAAATGGAGCTGTAACTTGAAAACGCTGCAGATGCATTTGCAGGAGTGGCTTGTTTCTCGCTGTCCGAGGTGGGATTCAGGCAAGATGTTGTCAGGAAGAAGGTCCAGCAAGCTACCTTGAGACGCGGGAGCAGCGTGTCTCTCATCCCCGGGAGGGGAGTCTGAAAGTGGATGTAGTTTTCTCTCCCACTGCCTTGAGCGTTCTGCTCAGGATTCTGGTAGCATCCAAAGGTAGCAACCTCTCATCCTGAGCTCCGCCGGGAGTGCAAGGGTCTTGTCTCAAAACACCCAGCTGTTTGCATCTCCAGCTCAAGGAAGTCGGCTCTGCAGGCTGCGGGAGACCGCCCCTTGGGTGAGCTCAGCATCCGGTGAACTCTGGTGGGATTCCCTTCCTCTCTCATAGCACAGTGACCCCCACGACTGTGGCCTCCCCTCCAAAGTGGTCTTGCTGGGACGCTGCCCTCGGGGCACCCCCCTAGGGTGCCTCCCAGATCCCCCCGCTATTGGCGGAAGTTGACCCCTGACCTGTGAGTGCAGCTGTTCTGGGTTTATGACCCCTCCCCTTCACTAGAGGAGCGCCCATGGCCCCATGAGGGTCACCCTTCAGGGGAGGGGGGTTAAGACCTCGCACCCCAGGGGCAGCAACTGACCCAGGGGAGTGAGGACGCCGGAAGCCCCACGCCACCCACTTGCCTCCTGAAGGAACCAACGAGGGGGGTGCAGGTCACACTCCAGGGCCCCCAAGGGAGGACCCCATAGATGGCAGCCCACCAGGCTCCCCCGTCCCTGGGATTCTCCAGGCAAGAACACTGGAGTGGGTTGCCATTTCCTTCTGCAATCCTGGACGGAGCAGTCACCTCCAAACCCCGGCCCTGGACTCTGCTTCTGGGCACCCAGCTTAGGACAGCCTCCATGCCTCGCTCTGGGTGGTCCCAGAGATACAAGATGTTCAGTCCTAAAGCCCCTGGTCACTTGCTGTCCTCCCACCCCTCATCCTTCCCAGGAGTGCAAGGGTCTTGCTCTCACAACTCCCGGTAAATCTCTGGGGCTATTAGAGAGCACCCTGTCCTGCCCTGACTGCTTTTCCACTCCAGCCTTGAGGCCATCTGAGGGCCCAGCCTGGGCATGGGGTGCCCCAGCCTCTGTGCAGAGTGGCCCGGAGGTCTGGTTCCGTCGGACCCCCGCTTCCCCGTCTTCCGGCTCTTGGCAGGCAGGTCTGGCTCCTCTGGAGTCAGAGGTGAGCCCCGACGGCTTGACGCAGGCTGCTGGTGTCCTAGGGTGAGATCACACGGGGGCAGCATCAACACGGGCTTCTTGCAGCTGGTTTCCCTCTGCTTGAACCATCACCTTCACTCGTTTCTTCCCAACAAGTTTGCTTTTCTGAGGCTGGCCGGTGGATGCAGACCCTCTGGACCGGAGGGTGAAATCTATCCAGTGTGGCCAGCGGTTTGGGACTGGGGTGGTGTCAGAGCCCCTCCTTCCAGGGTGGGAAGAGGTAAGGGGCCTCCAGACACCCCCCACCCCCACCCCCAGTTCTAACAGAACCACGTGGGGTGACCCCGGGCCCCTCCCTGGCTCATCCTGAGACTCACACACACATCTTGGTGCCTCAGTAGCAGGCATTAGAAATATGACAAGACGAGCCTTCCGAGTGGATGTGCGTCATGGTCTGAGCTGTCAGGGGAATGGCCTGCACCCTGCCTGTGACCTGGGGCTGATTCCCGACAAGACGGTTCTGGCTGAGGGGTGGGCAGTCCTGTTGGGCTCCCATGATCTGTGGGCCCCACCCCTCGGCTATTTCTGTCAGAGGGCCGGCTGTCTCACTGTCCCTTTTCTGGGCGACTCTGTGATGACTCACAGGTTTAGTAGTTGGGGCTGAGAACGTGTGTGGAGGACCTGAAGCGTCTGCTCCATAGAGGGACCTGGGTTCTAACTGAGCCTGTCACCTGTGGGCCTTGTCAGGGTTCAGGAGGGACAAGGTCTGAGGTGTGTCAGGGACCCCCAGAAGCTTCTGCCCTGTAAGTGGAAGCCATCCCATCGGAAGAGTGTAGAGCATCTCTGTTGGACATGGAGAAGCCTCTCCGAGATACTCGGCGACTTGTCTGAGGTCATCTAGTAACTCAGAGGTGCCAGGCCATCATCCAGGCTGTTTCCTGAATCAGTGTCTTGGCTCCACGCAAGGCCCTATTCCAGGCGGTGCCCTGGAGTTAAGCTGACTTGCTTCCCATCTCAGGGACTGTCGTCCTCAACTGACCTCTGAACCATCAGGCTTAACATTTCATGAGAGAACCTCATATTCTTCTCTCCCTGTTTCACCACCTTCTCTCTCTTTTTTTTTAATTCTTTCATCTTTAAAAATTAATTTTATGTCATTAAAGTAACTTTTCACCCTGGTCCCATATTCTCAGGCCATTCTCCACACAACGCTGGGTGGTCCTTTTATTTATTTATTTATTTTTTGCTTTTCTTTTTTTTTTTTTTCGTTTATTTTTATTAGTTGGAGGCTAATTACTTTACAATATTGTAGTGGTTTTTGTCTTACATTGACATGAATTAGTCATGGGTTTACATGTATTCCCCATCCCGATCCCCCCCCCCCACCTCCCTCTCTACCCAATCCCTCTGAGTCTTCCCAGGGCACCAGGTCCGAGCACTTGTCTCATGCATCCAATGGGTGGTCCTTTTAAAACATGTCAGATTGTGTCATAATGGCTTTTCATATCCCTCAGTAAAAGCCAAGCTCTTAATGGCCTTTGTTGTTGTTCATTCAACAACCCCATGGATGGTAGCACCCAGGCTCTTCTATCCTCCACCATCTCCCAGAGTTTGCTCAAATTCATGTCTATTGAGTCACTGATGCCATCTAACCATCTCATCCTCTGCCACCCCCTTCTCCTCCTGCCCTCAATCTTTCCCAGCGTCAGGGTCTTTTCCAATGAGTCAGCTCTTCTCATCTGGTGGCCAAAGCATTGGAGCTTCAGCTTCAGCAACAGTCCTTCCAATGAATATTCAATTCCTTTAGGATTGACTGGTTAATGGCCTTATAAGTCCCTAAATGATCTGGTAATGGACTTCCCATTTGTAAATAATTTGCATATGCACTATTCACTGATTTTTCTACTGTAGGCACCATGTGCTGGCCTCCTGATGGGAGGAGGAGGACTTGGATCTGTGGGTCTAGCTCAGGTTCACTCCCTCGGTTTCTCTCCCCTCTTCTTCACATCATAGTGACATTGTGCTTATAGATCCATAAATGATCGCTAGCAGAATAGACTGGTTAAGAGTGTGGGGGCCCGAGTCAGCTTTCTTTTCTCCTGGGTTCAGTTCCCGATCCTTCCACTTACTCCATGACCTCAGGCAAGTTCCTTAACCACTTTGTGACTTTGTGTCTCTGTTCCCTCATCTGTAAGATGGGAACATTTTAAGAGTATGCTTCTTCCTGGGTTTTATGGGGGTAAATGAAGTATTTCATGAAAAGGCCTCAGAAGGATGACCAACACATGCTCAGTAAACACTACTGGCAATGATGTAGTGTGATGGTGTTAACTACGGAGCCAACAAGTACGCTGCTGCTGCTGCTAAGTCGCTTCAGTCGTGTCTGACTCTGTGCGACCCCATAGACGGCGGCCCACCAGGCTCCCCCATCCCTGGGATTCTCCAGGCAAGAACACAGGAGTGGGTTGCCATTTCCTTCTCCAATGCATAAAAGTGAAAAGTGAAAGTGAAGTCACTCAGTCCTGCCCGACTTTTAGCGACCCCATGGACTGCAGCCTACCAGGCTCCTCCGTCCGTGGGATTTTCCAGGCAAGAGTACTGGAGTGGGGTGCCATTGCCTTCTCCGCCAACAAGTATACGATAATGTTTTTCTTACCCAACTTTCTGCTTTTTTGGAGTTAATTATTTCCTTTTTTCCCCAATCGCTCATCTCTTTATGTATCTCTCATGGCTAATTTATCACAAAGTTTTGAACAGAAACCTTTGCAATATTATTTTCTATGAGGTTAAATGAATCTATCAATTCCGTTTTGTTCCCTTCTGGAAATCTCCCCCCGAGACCTCTGTCCAGCCTGCTGTGAGTGCTCTCAGGGTTTGTTTCAGCTGACCCTCCTTTTGCCACCATTCTGAGAATTCCGTTTGCCGCTTCTTTGTTATTGTTGTTGGATCCATGTACACTGCATTCTGTACTGTCTTCTTTCTTGAGTTACTAACTCATTTTGTTGGAATACACCCTTCAGTAGCTTTCTGAGAGAGAACGCCTTTTCTAAGGCTTGCATGTCTGAAAATGTCTTTATTGTACCCTCAACACTTGATAGTTCGGCTGAGTATAGAGTTTTAGGTTAGAATAATTTTTTTCCGAAGAATGGCAGAGATCTCTATGTATACTTTGAAATTATTTCCAGTGTGTGTTGTTAACTGAGAAGCAGCAATGTGCAGAAGATGAAGACAACATGCCGTCTCTCAGGTGAGGAATCCTGTGATCTGCCTGCATTTGCGTAAAGATCTGGCAGAAAGTACGTACAGTAAGAGCAATGTGGAGATGTCAGTGGAAATGTAGATTGGTTAAGTGTAACTTTTTATACTCTTTTGATATTTGAACCCTGTGACTGTAATATTTTTTATATTATTTTATTTCTTTCTTTCTGGCTGTGCTGGGTCTTCCTTGCTGCATGGCCTTTTCTGTAGTTGTGGCAAGCGGGGGCTACTTGCTAGTTGCAGCGTGCAGACTTCTGATTGTAGCGGCTTCTCTTGGTGCGGAGCTGGGCCTCTAGGCACGTGGCTTCAGTAGTCGTGGCTCATGGGCTTAGTTGCTCCCCAGCGTGTGGAATCTTCCCGGATCAGGGATCGAACTCATGTCGCCTGTATTAGCAGGCAAACTCTTTACCACTGAGCCACCAGGGAAGCCCTGTATTACCTATTTAATAAAATAAAATAATAAATATCAAAAAAGTATAATTATTTTCTACCAAAATTTCAAAGACATCTTTTTCACATTTTATTCTAGCTTTCAGGATTGCTTTGATCATTTTGATGCCTTATATATTCTCAGTATCTTGTGTAACATCTATTTTTACACTCTACAAGTTTTCAGGATCCTCTCTTGATTCTCAGTATTCTGGATTTTATTTTTACATTCATTCAATCTGGAAATGTGCATCCTAAAATTCTGGGATATTTTCTAAAAAATTTCCCCTTCCCACCGTTTGCTCTGTTCTTTTAAAGAAACTCCTGTTGTTAGAAGTAACTTCCTTTTTCCTCTCATTTTCTAGCTTTTTGTATTTTGGTGATACTTTATGGCTGACTACTCAGCTTTATCTTCCACTCCTTCTGCTAAACTTATTTGTTCTATGTTTTATTTCTAAGAGTTTTTTGTTTGTTTTGGTTCTGTAGTTCCTTTTAATAGCATCCTCTTTGAGTCACTAATGCAGTACCTTTTTCTGTCATTCTGAGGAGTATTTGTTTTGGTTCTCTGGTTTTTCCTAAACATCGCTTTTGTCCCCTGTGTGGTGGTCTGTTCCTTTCTGTCCTTTGTGTTCTTCGGCCTGTGTCTTTAGCCTTGGAGCCCCTCCCAGAGGTGTGGTGACCCTGGATCCATTCCTGTGTGAGGATGGGGCACTAGAAAGCTGTGAGGCAGCTTGAGGGAAGGCTCAGAGGGCTTCCCAGGTGGCACCAGTGGGAAAGAACCCAGCTGCCAAAGCAGAAGCCACGGGAGAAGGAAGTGGCAGCCCGCTCCAGTCTTCTTGCCTGGAGAATCCAGAGGGGGAGAGCTGCAGAGGAGGCTGGTGGGCAACAGTCTGGGAGATCGCAGAGCCCCACACAGCTGAGCACATAGGAGGTGAACACCGAGATTCGGCCAGGACACCTCCTGGGGTGTGGTGGGGTGGCGGAGGTGTTGGCATCAGACGGTAAGTAGCTCCTCAGAGCACCGCACACAGTCAAGGCCAGCGCCTTGACCACAGGGCCAGTGTTCAGAGCAAATGCTGCTTAGCGCGAACAAACCAAGCCTCTCTAATCTGGTACCTAGAGGTGGAGTTTTGTTTTTGATGAAGTGGGTAGAAGAGATTGAGAAGAAAGTTGAAAAATAATCTGGGGCTTATACCAAGGAAGGGGTAATGTCCATACAGCCCAAACTAGAGAACTAGCCATGACAACGTGCTTTCCTCAGAGTGGAATGAATGTCAAATTAGGTGAGCAAACAGAGAACGTTTTTTTAACAAATAAGATTTTCATAGCTGCAGGCATCAAGAAGAATTCATTTGTTGGTTCGGAAAATTCTCTAAGATCTGAGAGATACTTTCCATAAAACAAATAGAAAATACCTGGAGGGGTTAGGTAGGCAGAATGTGATATGGTCTTGGCAGTGGGTGAACCCCTGGATCAGCAAGAGTGCAAGAGCCAGAGCCGTCCAGTGCCTCCGCTGGCAGATTAAGTTGCGATGTTTCCACCCACTCCTTGGCTCGGGGGAGTGAGTGAAGAATCCCGCAGTGGTCACAATAGTATTTCAGCAAACAGAAACTAGGAGATCTAAAGTTGTTTATTAGGATTTTAACCACCCTCACATAAGTTTATCCATTTTTCCACCCTTACCCTTGATGACTTTTTATTTCCTATCTTCTTTTGTGATGTCTCTTGTTGTGCTTTTTAATATGCTGTCTAGGCTGGTCATAGCTTTTCTTCCAAGGAGCAAGTGTCTTAATTTCATGGCTGCAGTCACCACCTGCTGTGATTTTGGAACCCCCAAATTAAAGTCTCTCACTGTTTCCATTGTTTCCCCATCTATTTGCCATGAAGTGATGGGACCAGATGCCGTGATCTTAGTTTTCTGAAAGTTGAGTTTTGAGCCAACTTTTTCACTCTCCTCTTTCACTTTCATCAAGAGGCTCTTTAGTTCTTCGCTTTCTGCCATAAGGGCGGTGTCATCTGCGCATCTGAGTTTATTGGTATTTCTCCTGGCAATCTTGATTCCAGCTTGTGTTTCATCCAGCACTGTGATGTTGGAGAAGACTCTTGAGAGTCCCTTGGACTGCAAGGAGACCAAACCAGTCAATCCTAAAGAAAATCAGTTCTGAATATTCATTGGAAGGACTGATGCTGAAAGCTGAAACTCCAATACTTTGACCACCCTTATACAAAGAGCCAACTCTTTGGAAAAGACCCTGATGCTGGGAAAGACTGAGGGCTGGAGGAGAAGGGGATGACAGAGGATGAGATGACCGGATGGCATGACCGACTTGATGGACATGAGTTTGAGCAAGCTCTGGGAGTTGGTGATGGACAGGGAGGCCTGGCGTGCTGCTGTCCATGGGGTCACAAAGAGTCGGACACGACTGAGCGACTGAACTGACTGAACTTGTTGTGCAGTCACTAAGTCATGTCCGACTCTTTGTGTCCCCATGGACGTCAGCATGCCAGGTTCCCCTGTCCTTCACTATCTCCCAGAGTTTGTTGAAATTCATATCCATTGAGTCAGTGATGCTCTCCAACCATTTCAGGCACATGAGAAGATGTGGAGTTTTCCAAGCTGACACTGGGAGAGATGGAATTTCTGTGTTGATTGAACAACTAACATGACCCCACCCTGGATGCCCTAAAATACAGCTTGAAGTCACCCCTGATGTAGTTTTAAAGCCGTCAGAGCAGAGCTGGCCAGCAGGACTTTCTGTGATGATGGAGATGCTCCGTGTCTGTGCTGCATTGCTGTCGAGCACTTGAAATGCAGCTAGTACAGCTAAGGAACTGCATTTTAATTCATACTTCATTTTGATTCCTTTAAATATAAAGAGACACCCCTGGTTCGTGGCTGCCGTATTGGACAGCACAGCCCTTGAGCAGTGATTTATTCTTTGTTGAGATTTGCTGTCCTGGAGGTGTGCTCTCTATTGCAGAAGCTGTTGATTCTCATCAGGAGAGGAGTGACAGGTGGACAGGCCGGCGTCCCGCAGGCCGGAAGTGAGTCCAGCCCAGGGAGCACGCGCCGGGCAGTGGAAGAAGCACAGTCAGCCTTTTGAAGTCGTGTGTCCATAGGCAAGTTAGTGTGTCCGAGTCTCCTTCCCGTTGTCTGTGACAGGGGAATAGCGTTTTCCGTGTGGTCGTAGTGATGAGTGGAGCTTCTCTGGTGTCCCAGTGGTGAGGGACCCACCTACCAGTGCAGGAGGCAGGAGACTCGGGTTCGATCCCTGGATCGGGAAGATCCCCTGGAGGAGGACATGGCAACCCACTCCAGTATTCTTGCCTGGAGAATCCCCATGGACAGAAGAACCTGGCGGGCTACAGTCCATGGGGTCAAAAAGAGTTGGACATGATTGGGTGACTGAGCATGCACGTGGTAATGAGCCATGCCAGGAAATGGAGAGCATCTGCTGGAGACAGGAAATATATGCTGGTTCTGATGGGTACCTGGGTGCCTGGTGGGCGCTAACTGGATAGTGGTCATTTTCTCCCTCCTGCTGGCTGTGTTCCTCTCTACCTAGGGGCAGCAGTATTACTGGCCTTGGGGATGTGCCCCAGGCGTCACTGATGCAGAGACAGGGGTGACTGGCAGGTGGATTCTTTACCACTGAGCCACTCTCCCTCATAAGATGAGGGCTGGAAAGAGAGACCGGGATCAAGATAGAAAGAAAGTGGTCTGTAGGAAAAATGTGAGAAAAATACAGGAGATGATCTCCTATGTGTTGGGGGGAAACAAACAGCCCTTGGCTTTGGTTCAGTGAACTCAGAGGAAAAGCCCTCGCCGCTGCCCCTTTAAATACACTAACTGCATAAACTTTGTTTAGTATCACAACCCCGTGTGCTTTCTTATAGGTCAGAGCTTGTCTTCAATTCTTTGGCCATAAGATGGAAAGGACCCTCTGCTTTCGATCGTTTTTTGCTTCTTGGCTTTGAACTGAAGAATCAGTAATAAGACGCCGTCAGATTTTTCAAGCCTCTTTATTGTCAGGCAGCCAACCCCTGGTGTCAGGCCTCTGGTTAACGTACTGGAGATGACGGCTCACTTCACCCAGGCCATGTCCCGCGCCATTTATCTTTGGGTTTGTCTGACCTCTCAGAAGCCACTAAGTTACCTGCCTATTTTTAACGTGTGTCTGGAGCCAGCTCCAGAATGAAGTGGCCACATGAGCCGCGATGAGGTGGTGACCACATAGCCTTCCAGATCTTCACTCCACTTTCTCAGGCTTTTCCTCTTACTTTTGTGTCAGGGTTTCTCAGCCTCAGGATTACTGACATTGGGCCGGATGCAGGGGTCGGGGGAGGGTTGCTGGATGTGGTGGAACATTTAGCACCATCTCTGGCTTCCACCCGGGAGTGACAACCACAAGGGCCCCAGGGGGCAGAACGGTCCCATGGAGAACCATTGTGCGTTTCCTGTCTCCGCTGGGTCTGTACCTTAGCTCTGGACCACACGCCTCCTCTCCAGAAACCTGGTTCCTTGGCTCTCACCTCTGATTGGTGGCTGCGGCCACTCCCCAGGAGGGCAGAAAGCACCGGCTGACCAAACCACATGGTCCTGGGAGTTTTCCCGGTGGAACCTCCTGAAGTTAGTCGGAGGGGTCTGCATACTCTGGAAAGCTGTGGTGGAGCTGTTCTAGGAGTAGCCGTGCAGACTCAGGAAGTTGGGACATTCGCAGCAAATTCAATGAGCCTTTGCTGAGTGCCAGGGGGGCCCTTGAGTCGATGATGGGGTGGGAGGGGCGTGGGGAGAGGCTTCCGGGGGCTGGAATGGACCCTGAGAGGCAGGTACAGCAGTAACTCTGGCTGCGTCCACAGAAGGTGGGCTGGCACGAAGGTGGGGGCTGGTGAGAGATGGTCTTTTGTGTTACATCCTACTGGACAGAGTGGCTCCTTTCTGCCCGCTGGAGACGCCCTTTGCCCTCTGGATATGGAGAGCAGCCAGGCCAACATCAGGCCCAGTTCAGCCGGGACTGCAGACTGCAGGCCACCTGGCCGTGTCTGCCTGTCTTTCTGAGAAAAGCCCCAGGCCCACGGCTCAGGTGTGCTCTGGGGACAGCAGAGCCGAGGGGGCGTCATCCACGCCGTCACCATGGTGCGCACTGCGGAGAGTCGGCTTTGCCCTGGGGCGGGGCACTGCAGGGTTGACCTTCCCAGCCAGCTGGGGTCCCAGCCCCACAGCCCACGGGCTCTGCCTGGTGCCTGCCGGCCCCATGCTGGGGATTCAGCAAGACATGAAGACGGAGAGGTGCTGCTGGGCGCTGCCTGGACACGGCTAAGCATAGCCACCTGCGACCCCCTCATCCCGTAACCCTGAGGGGGGCATCTCCTTACAGCACCCACCCCCCGGGACAGGGGAAGCAGCCTGGGCCAGGAAGTGGCCGGGCCTGGGATGATGCTTCTGGTTGACTTGATGTTCCCCAAAGGGCAGGGACGGGGCAGCGCATCTGGCCAAGGGAGGGAGCCCAAGCTGCCACCTTGCCCTAGAGCCAGGAGGCCTCCGTGGCTGGTATGACCCTAGCACACCTGCCTGCATCACCTGCTCTTTCGAAATCCCAGGTGTGCTGTGGGCAGGGAGGACACCCTAACTTCAGCCTCATCAGTGGGGGCGGTGCTGGCTGCCTATTAATACTCCAAACCCCCAGGGAGGCCCCCCCAAGATCAGAAGGAGGCTGGGTGTCGGACGACATGAAGACAGGTGACCAGCACACTTCCATAGGGCTAGAATTGTCCCCGTGTCTCCTAAGAGGCACAGCTGCTTTTGCCATTTGTAGCTGAACTTCTTAAAACAGAAGACCAGTCCTGGGTCCTGTGAGGACCCCTCTGTGTGCCGGGGTCTTTCCTCGTCTTATTCTTTAGGAAGTTCTGTGCAGCCTCTGTCTCCCCGTTCTTCCAGGGTGAGAACTGGGAGAATCAGCCGTCCCAAGGGCTCACCTCCCCCGCCATCCAGGGCCTCACTTCCCTCTGGATTCCCCGGGGCCGAAGGCCTGTGAGTCACCCCGGAGGCTGCAGAGACCAGGCAGGAAGTGACCGTTAGCCGTGGGATGCTCTCTATTGTGTCGTATTGCCCTCCGAGGTTTAGAGCTCTGGCTTCCGTTTTAATGTATAGTTTTCAAAGAAAACCACAGACATGCAGCATCCCTCTCATGCTTGGAAAATTCAACTTTAAGATTCCTTTCAGTTAGATTTTTGCTTGGTGAACAGTGCCACAACTTTCATCTATTTTTTTATCTTTCCTAAACATCTTTTCCAACTTTCCCTAAACAGGATGAGGCAGATAATAAATTACCCTGAATATCGGATACCGTAGGCGGGTTGCCTTGCAGTTTGGTGTTGTGCTCAACACTAGCCAATCGCTTGCTTTTTAAATATGATTAAATATAGAAAAATATAGCAGGTAAGAAGCACATCGTATATAAGATACATCATATACTGTACGGTCACAGTTCATTCTGTCTGTACTGCTCTGTATCCAGCTTTTCACACGTTGAATTCTGTTGGGTGAGGATGCGCCTGGCCTGTTGGTGGGTTTCACGGGCATCCTTTAGAGGGTCGTCGTGCCCCCTGTCTCGGGCCCTGGCTGTGTTCCGTGGTAGATGATCCATTTCTTCCAGAGAAGTATAAGCTGGCGCAGCCCTGCTGCCCCCTGGATCTGGGATGCGGTCCTTCACTGTTCTTGCAGCTCCAGGTCCCGGGCGGTAAGGTGAGGATGTGGTGTTGGGAGAACTCAGGAGAGGACACCTGTCGGTGGCCGGGGTCTGACTTCCCTCTGACCTCACCCTCCCGAGGTCACTTCCTCTGGGAGGCCCCGGGCCCACGCGTCTGCCACCCCCAGGCCCGAGATGAGCATCCTCCCCAGTGTCGCAGCTCCCCCCGTCCCCGCAGCTGTGGGCCGGCTGCTGCCTCCCTGTCTCCGCCCTCTGCCCCCTGCAAGTCTGTGTGCTGTCTTCTTTGGGGGCTGTACCACGTCCAGTCCCCAGGGGACCCCTGCACCAGGCACACGGGAGGCCCTCACAGACCGCCTGGTGACTGAATGCAACTCAAAGCATAAACCTGCGCTCCTCTTCAGTTTGCTGGTGACTAGTATCCTCTGATTAAAAGGAGAGCCTTTGAATGTGGCCTTTTTCTTCCAACTAGTTTCAACTGCCTTTACTACATGCAGTGGGTTTATTGGCCATTCATTCTACGTCCTGACAACCTCCTCAGGCCCCAGAATAGGTCAGGAGCCGGAGCCGCTCTGTCCGCATGCTGGCAGCGTCATCAGCATTCATCAGTGAGGGGCCAGCACCCCCAGAACCACACTCAGCTCTGCTGCCGAGGCCAGGTCCCCGTCAGCTCCTTTCGGGCTCTTCTTGTCCACCGTTAGTGTGGCAGACAGTGTTGCAGGAAATGCACTGTCCTCCTCATTCCTGAGGTTAGAGACACAAGATCATCTTTAGGAGCCCTGCGGAGAAGGTGTGCACAGGAGGTCAGGGTCAGGAGACCCGGGTCCGAGTCCCCAGGGCACTATTTCCTACCTTCGCCACTTTGGACACACCACCCAGCCTGTCCGAGCCCCGCTGTCCCCACCTGTAAGGTGAGTGATAACCGTGGGGTGAGGACCACGTGAGGGGCTCCGGACTGAGCACTCCTGCCCTCCATCGGGGCATCCAGGTCTCCTCGTGCACAGACGCTCTGAAAACGGGTCAGGGGTCATGGGGCCCCAGACCGGGTGTACGCAGGGGTCGCCTGCCTGCCACCCACGTTAGATGAGATGTGGACTGAGACAAGCCTGCTGCTGTCTCCAGCTCCAGGCGCTGCTCCAGGCTGTCTGCGGGGGAAGTGGTGGGTGGGGGGGCATGCATGATGGGGTGTGCCTGGGACAAGTACCCCCCACCCCGGCTTTGGTCTCCCTAACTACTATAAGGAGGGATGGCCCCCACCCACCAGCCTCACAGAGTTCACGTGAGGCCCAGGTGAGAAGGCACGCAAGATCGTGCTCACAAGCCCTAAAGGGCTCTGCACACGTCAGATGGTGGTATTACTGTCAGAAAAGTTGGAAATAAATGCTTAACATCGGGGCGTCTCAGGCTGTCTTGAAGCTGCTCCTGGGGCTGGGAACGGAGTGCTCACTGGCAAGGGCCGTGCATTTTCCTTCACGTGGGGCCCTCTCTATTTTATATTTCTTAAATGTTGCTGGGATGTAGTTGATTTACAGTGTTGTGTGACTGTCTCTTTTGGTGGTGATGTTGCTTTCTTCTAAGATTGGAGGAGGAAGCTCTGCGCGCCTGGCATGTCCATCAGGAAAGAAGCAGGGTGGAGGTATGGTGGGAAGTACAGGAGCCGTGGCCCAGAAGTGGTCCACATGCAGCCCTGGTCTGGGCTTGGAGGCCTCTGGTCCTTTCAGGTCCTTGGGGAGAGGAGGAGGAAATGGAGCAGAGTCGCCATCACCTTGACAACCACAGATCCCCACCAGCCCTGGCTCAGGGAGCAGTGTCGGAGGGGCCAGCAAGGGCGCCCTCCTAACCTTTTCTAGTCTCTCTTGAAATCTCCTTCTGCCTTAATTCCCTGCAGTCTGGCCCTGCGTGCCATCTGCATAGAACAGGAGGGGAGTAAGTGATAGAAGATCCGATCTCATATAAGGAAGCAGCCCCTGTTCTCTGCACACATGCGTCCTGTCACTTACACAGTTACTGAATCAAGCCTTTTCTCAAGGACAAAGGAGCGCGCTGGACTCGTAGACTTTTTTCTGGATTTTGCAGTAAATGAGAGCCTTTTGGCTTTGTGGCCTCTTGCATTTTGCAGAATCACCTGTACAGCAAACCAGCAAAAACCACCAGTCCTCATGGGGTGGAGTCAAGTCAGCCTGTCACCCCGATGGGTTCTGGTCCCTCAGAGAGGGATGTTCACAGAGCTTCTCTGAAACAGTGACTGTTAAGTTACTCAAACCAACTCTGAGTATACAAAGTGCACTGAGCTGGAACTGAAGGTGATGGGTAGCATCTTAGATCAGTGGTTCTCAAAACGTGGCCTCCAAACACAGTATCCACACCCCTTGAACTCTTTAGCAATGCTGGTTTTCAGTCCACCCACCCAACTGAATCAGAGCCTTGGGGTGGGGCCCAGCCACCTGTCCTGAAAGCCATCCAGGTGGTTCTGATACCCTCTGAAGTTTGAGAAGCTCTGCCTTAGATGAAATGATGCTATTAATGATTCTGATTATAAAGAAGTGAGGGAGTGAGTGAAAGTGACTTAGTCATGTGCAACTCTTTGCAACACCATGGTCTATCCTTGGAATTCTCCAAGCAAGAATACTACTGGGGGTTGCCATTTCCTTCTCCAAGGAATCTTCCTGACCCCGGGATTAAACGCGAGTCTTCTGCACTGCGAGCAGATTCTTTACCATCTGAGCTACCAGGGAGTCCCCTAAAGATGAGGAATAACCTTTATACTAATACTCCTGATTAAAGTAGTGGGACCTTTTCCTGCTGAAATGCCTGAGGAGTCAATCAGGCTGGGTAAACCTGCTTGCTGAGGAGCTGACCCTTCTCACAGGTTTTCCCCACCCCATCTCCCCTCTCCATGAGATCCTGGTGTGGCTGCCAGCCCTGAGGGTCAGCCTCCTGGCACAGAGCAGGTGCTCAGTTAATAGGGTTAATGGTGAGTGAATGAACAAGTGAATGGCTGAATGAATGATTGGATGGATGATGGATGGATGGACGCCTGAATGGATGGATGATTGGATGGATGGATGGAATTAGCCCAACTTCAAAGTAACATTTGAAAATACAGATTCTTTTGAAACTAGAACAAGGTTTTTAAAGGTTTTTGATGGTTACTTGAGTGTAAATGAAGATTTTCATTTACTGAATGAAGCTGTTGCTCACAGGATCTAATTTGGCAAGCTACTGACTCCTGAAATGTCCGTTCTGTTTGCCCCCCACAGCCCCACGTTGGGCAGTTTGGTCAGTGACTTTGTCCCCCTTTCGCGAAATAGGAGATGGAAGGAGAAATAAAGCAGGAAACTTTCCATTCTTTCCCGGTGATGTGTACAATTGTTCCCTTTCCCAACTCCTCCTTTTCAGACTTTGCCCCCTCGCGTTTCTCCATTGTGTTGTTTTGTGATGTTGGCACTTGGAAAAAATCTTTGAATGATCCTAGTGATGGGCATTTGGACAGGGCATGGGCGATCAGGTTCCACCGCAAGTCGCCAGTGCCCCGAGCTCACAGTCCCTAAAAAGGCATTCATTGTGTCCAGGGAAGCCGTTAAGGCTGGTGGCACCCTACCAGGGGCTGAAGTAACTTGGACCAGGTTTGTAGAACATTCTCCACTGCGGTTTCCCTGTTGGGGAGCAGGGTTTGGGCTGGAGGAACTTAGGTGTATTCATGTATCCTGCCAGGTGCAATAAATAGCTGTCTTTGCCTGACCTTACCCCATGTAAGTTCCAAAAGGCCCTGTGCGCACCAGGAGGAACTGAGCACTTTGGCAGGAGCAGACTGATGCTGTGGTAACACATGAGAAGCACGTTGGGACACAGAAGGCAATTGAAGGGATTAAATATTGGAGATATGCCTTGTAAAACCAAAAACTTAGCTAGACTGGTCATTAGAAGAAGGCCTAACCTGTTCTAAGTGAGTTTTGTTTGCTAAACTGCAGACTTCAGACAGATTTCCCAGCTTTTTTGCTTGCTTGTTTGTTGGGGTTTTTTTTTGTTTGTTTGTTTGTAATAAAGTCCTCTTTCTGTCTCAGGATCCCACATTGCATTTTGTCCTTGTGTTGCACTTGTCTCTTCAGCCTGTGATGGTTTCCAGGGACTTTTGGAGAGTGTCAGCTATGTATGCAGTAGAATGTTCCTCAGTTTGGATCTTCCTGATTAGACTGAGCTGTGGACTTAGGGGAGAATTCAGGGGCGCCTCATGTCAGCATGACATCCTTGACAATGTCCCCCCTGACCCCAGGGCTAAGAGGGAGTCTGCCAGGTTCGTCCATGGCAACGTTACTGGTTTTCCGATTCCCTGCTTTGTCCTCACGAAGTGCATCCCTAAACCCAGTCCATCTCAGCAGAGGGGACATCTATTCCACATCTTAGAGGGAGGACTATCGAAGAATATGTAGTCCTAGGTTGAAACCATCAGTGTAATTAGCAAATTTGAGGGCAATCCTTTCAGGATATGCAGATATCCTGTGCTATCCTAAAGTTTATCAGTGGATAAGGCATTCTTTCTTAAATGTGAGTATCAAAATCGAGTTAGTAATTACTCTACAATAGAAATGAGTTCCACCCTGAAAACATGTTCTTAAGCCCTGGGTGGCATCGCTGACTTGATGGACATGAGTTAGAGCGAACTCCGGGAGATGGTGAAGGACAGGGAAGCCTGGCGTGCTGCAGTCCATGGGGTCTCAAGGAGCTGGACATGACTTAGCGACTTCCCCGGTGGCTCAGAGGGTAAAGTATCTGCCTGCAATGCAGGAGACCTGGGTTTGGAAGGACCTGGGTTAGGAAGATCCCCTGGAGAAGGAAATGTCAACCCACTCCAGTATTCTTGCCTGGAGAATCCCATGGATGGAGGAGCCTGGTGGGCTACAGTCCATGGGGTCGCAAAGAGTCGGACACAACTGAGCAACTTCTCTTTCTTTCACTTTCTAGCAACTAAGCAACAGCAAAAGTCCAACACATTTAGCCTACCCAGCGAACACAATCAGCTATATAGTACTGTTCTATAATAGGTTTATAGTACTTTTCACACAAATAATACATACCATTAAAAATCAAACACAAGAAAATAAAGAAAACGTTTTTAATCTTATACTGCATTACCTTGAAAAGTACAGCAGTTCCAGCAGCATCATCGCTGCTTTCACACTTGCTCCCTGACATCCTGTGCTACTGCGTCCTCCGTACAGTACTCCACAGTAAAGTACGCAAAAGCGCTTCCACTTGTGGAGGATCCACACACGTGACCATGGACACCAGACACACGAATCACTTACATGATCGGACATGCGAGTTCAGTCCAGTCCAGGCGCTCAGTTGTATCTGACTCTTTGCGACCCCATGGACTGCAGCATGCTAGGCCTCCCTGTCCATCACCAGCTCCTAGAGTTTACTCAAACTCATGCCCATTGAGTCGGTGATGCCATCCAACTGTCTCATCCTCTGTCATCCTCTTCTCCTCCCGCCTTCAATCTTTCCCAGCATCAGGGTCTTTTCTAATGAGTCAGTTCTTCGCATCAGGTGGCCAAAGTATTGGAGTTGCAGCTTCAGCATCAGTCCTTCCAATGAATACCCAGGACTGATCTCCTTTAGGATGGACTGGCTGGATCTCCTTGCAGTCCAAAGGACTCTCAAGAGTCTTCAACACCACAGTTCAAAAGCATCAATTCTTCCGCACTCACCTTTCTTTATAGTCCAACTCTCACATCCATACATGACTACTGGAAAAACCATAGCCTTGACTATATGGACTTTTGTTGGCAAAGTAATGTCTTTGCTTTTTAATATGCTATCTAGGTTGGTCATAACTTTTCTTCCAAGGAGCAGGCGTCTTTTAATTTCACGGCTGCAGTCACCATCTGCAGTGATTTTGGAGCCCCAAAACATAAAGTCTGTCACTGTTTCCACTGTTTCCCCATCTATTTGCCATGAAGTGATGGGACCAGATGCCATGATCTTTGTTTTCTGAATTTTTAAGCCAACTTTTTCACTCTCCTCTTTCACTTTCATCAAGAGGCTCTTTAGTTCTTCTTTGCTTTCTGCCATAAGTGTGGTATCATCTGCATATCTGAGGTTATTGATATTTCTCCTGGAAATCTTGATTCCAGCTTGTGCTTCACCCAGCCCAGCATTTCTCATGATGTACTCTGCATATAAGTTAAATAAGCAGGGTGACAATATACAGTCTTGATGTATTCCTTTTCCTATTTGGAACCACTCTGTTGTTCCATGTCCAGTTCTAACTGTTGCTTCCTGATCTGAAAAGGCAGAGGAACCAGAGATCAAATTGCCAACATCCGCTGGATCATCAAAAAAGCAGGAGAGTTCCAGAAAAACCTCTGTGTCTGCTTTATTGACTATACCCAACCTTTGACTGTGTGGATCACTATAAACTGTGGAAAATTCTGAAAAACCACCTGACCTGCCTCTTGAGAAATCTGTATGCAGGTCAGGAAGCAACAGTTAGAACTGGACATGGACATGCAAACACACAGAATTTGAAAGGTCACAGTTTGAAGGTTCACATGTAGGGGGCTTACTGTATTTGGTGTAACCACTGAACCCAAGAATAGAACTTGGTCAGGGGTTGTGGCCCCTGACCCTGCCTCTTCCTGACCCGGCCCTGTGGCCTTTTCTGTTTCTCCTCACTGTACGGACACTGGCCAGGGGGTGGGGGGGATTCTCTGGGTCCCACCACCCCCTTTGAGCGTTCCGCTCACCCACTGCTGTGGACTGGATGCTCCAACACCTCCCTGCCCTGCACCTGGCCCCTTTCTCCCACCTTCCATCAGGTACGTGCTCTGAGCAGCAGATCCATTCCCCAGTTTTCTCATAGAGCAGCCAAGAGAGGCCACGCTCCCTTCCCAAGGGGACGAGACTTGCTTGGGAAGATAATTCTCTCTTTTTTTTGGAAGGCATTTCAAGGAGACTAAACAGTGGATCATCACTGAATGAAGGTTATATAACGAATTTCTGGAGTAGGGAATGGCAACCCACTCCAGTATTCTTGCCCGGGAAATCCCATGGACAGAGGAGCCTGGCGGGCTACAGTCCAGGAGGTCACAAAGAGTCAGACACGACTGAGCATACACGCATAAGATGGATAGAAGAATGATTTTTTCATCTTCACTCATTGTCGCTTTTCATAGTCGAGACATTTATTGCGTCAGTTTGAGATGAGATCTGTTTTTAAAGGCACGGATCTGGCGTAGACATACTCTTGAACATGTCACCTTGTAAAGAAATCTGTTGGCAGAAAGCAATTACCTTTAGTCAGCTGAAGCTTGTTTTGCAGTTAAACCTAAATATTAATAGTTGCTGTTCAGTGCACTTATTTTTTGCTAATTTTGTTCCCTGCTTTTTTACCAATAAAGTGAGCGAAGACTTAAGGGGAAAAGTCTAATGGAAAGAAGGGCAAATACGGCACCTGCCTTTTAGAAATTATCCTAAATAACGGTGAGCCATAGAATGTGAGAAAAATCGGGGGTGGGGGGTGGGGTGGGATGCAGACCAGACTATTAAAAGACCAAATGTCTAAATTGCAGAGAATTATAAACCTTTCCCTAGAAATGTCAACCTGAAATCTACACAAAGCAGCACTCATCAGATTCTAGGGAGCTCTCAGAATTGCAGTTCTCCCTAAGCTCTGGCCTAGCTCTTCATCCTGTGATTCAGTTCTTTTCATCTTTTCCTGAGATTGATTATCCACTGTGGGCGCCCTTGGTAATAAGATCAGGGTAACAACAACGGAGGGAGTGGTAGCAGGTTTTACTGAGTGGTTAAGACCCTTTGATTATTAATTCACTAAATCTTCCCGGCGACACTATAAGCCAGGGTATGGTCTGAATGACTGTCCTCCGCACCCCACTCACATGCTGAAGCCCTACCCCAGTGTGGCTGTGTTTGAAGATGGGGGCTCAGAGGAAGTAGTTAAGGATAAATGAGCTCTTCAAGATGAGGCCCTGACCCGATAGGACTGGTGTCCTTACATGAAGAGCTTTCGCACCACGGGAGCACCCTGGAGAGGGTGGCATCCACGAGCACGAGGAGCACCCTCACCATTACCCACACCTGCTGGCATCTTGGTCTTGGACTTCCAGCCTCCATGACTGCTGTTTAAACGACCGCTTAAGTCATTTATGTGGCTTCTGCTCTCAGCAACATTGCCCTCCTTGCCCTCATTCTGTTCCCCTGTGACAAGTTACATTTGAACGACCTAATGTGGGTGGAGGAAAGCGCCGAGCCCAGCCTTTTCCTGAATGTCCGTGTGGCACTTGTGTTCCTGACCGCGGCCAGGCTGCCCAGCGCATCTTCCCAACACCTGCCGGCCCGTGCCTGGCGCCATCCTGGACTCTTCGTCTCCGAGAGCCTGCAGCAGCGCCCCAGCGGTGTCCACAGTGCCCCCTGCAGGCTGCTGTAAAATCGCCCTGAGTTCTGAAGACCTGATGTTTCGTCTCGCCTCTCGGTATGGCGACTGCAGCCATGAAATTAGAAGACATTTGCTCCTGGGAAGAGAAGCTGTAACAAACCTGGACAGCATACTAAAAAGCAGAGATATTACTTTGCCAACACAGGTCCGTCTAGTCAAAGCTATGGTTTTTCCAGTAGTCATGCACAGATGTGAGAGTTGGATCGTAAAGAAGGCTGAGAGTCAAATAATTGATGCTTTTGAACTGTAGCACTGAAGAAGACTCTTGAGAGTCCCTTGGACAGCCAGGAGATCAAACCAGTCAGTCCTGAAGGAAATCACTCCTGAATATTCATTGGAAGAACTGATGCTGAAGCTGAAGCTCCAGTACTTTGGCGACCTGATGCAAAGAGCCAACTCATTGGAAAAGACCCTGAAACTGGGAAAGATTGAAGGCAGGAGGAGAAGGGGGTGACAGAGGATGAGATGGTTGGATGGCATCACCAACTCAACGGATATGAGTGTGAGCAAGCTCCGGGAGATGGTGACGGACAGGGAAGCCTGGTGTGTTACAGTCCATGGGGTCACAAAGAGTCGGACACGACTGAGCAACTGAACAACAACAACACGATATTTGCTTTGCGAACCTGGACAAGTCACATGACTCAACTTTTCTTGGCCTCTCTTGCCTTCTTGTGACGAACAACCAAAGCCGTTTTTTCCTGGAAACTACCTGCATCCCCATCGCAGTGTGTCAGGGAGGAATTACCTGGAGAGGGTCCCCGCCTAGCAAGAAGGCCTGGCAGGCTTCCTCAGGAAGGAAGGAAAATGCACTGAGATCACATAGTTTGTTACTTTTGCCTCATTTTCTCAGATTCCTAAAAGACACATCTTTCCAGGATTTTTCCCTTTCTCCTTTCTGGGTACCACAGTGCCATGAAATGCATCCATTCCACTGTTCTGGCTGCCCCAAAGGGATTCTCAAAACAGGAAGAACTGAAAACCCAGAGGAGGCTTTCATCTGTCGCCTCACTTCCACAGTCAGCATCGTGGCTGCCGGGCCCCTGGCTTCTGCAGGAGCCAGAGGGAAAGCGGGGGCCACAGTCTAAGAACATCCACGGTCCCCCCTGCAGACCCCCGCTCGGCCCAGAGCTAACCCGGCCCCGGATCAGGCCCCTCTCTCCCCACCCATGGAGTGAGCACTACTTAATTAGCTGTGCCCAGCTGAAAGCATGGTGATGTAGCTGCAATTACCAGGTCAAACTGAGGGCATTCTCTACGTATTTTTAGATTTTATTTTCAAAAAGAAGATGATGTTTTTCAGGCCACTGTTGCTAGCAGACCGCAAAGAAGCATGACATTTTTACTTTCCATTTTATTTATTCCTCTGTTCACTGCCGCCTCTCTCCGCATGTGGTTCCGAACAGCCCCAGGGGCTGGTGGGAGCCCTGGGTTGTCTTTGTGTTCATTTCCTGTTGGCTTATGTATTCACTCTTTCTCTGACCTGGCCATCAAGTCTTGACCAGCCCCAACAGTGTGCTGGGGCCAGAGAAGGAGATGTGGTCCTCATCACAGCAACCTCACTTTCAAATATCGCTTGACCACTGGGCAGATTTTACTGATCACAAATACACGGAGGCTAAACAATATGCTACTGAATAGCCAATTGGTCACTAAAGAAATAAAAGAAGAAATAAAAAATTAACCTGGAGACCAATGAAAATGAAAACACAGGAAACTGAAGTCTATAGAACACAGTGAAAGCAGTTCTGAGAGGAAAGTTTGCAGCAATACAAGCCTACCTCTGGACACAAGAAAAATCTCAAGTAAAAACCTAACCTAACTATCCCTTTTTACAGTCCGCATCTAAGGGATGTCATATGATATTTCTCCTTCTCTGTCTCACTTACTTCACTCAGTATAACACTCTAGGTCCATCTATGTTGCTGCACATGGCACTGTTTCATCCTTTTTAATGGCTGAGTACTATTCCATTGTGCATATGTACCACATCTTCTTTATCCAGTCCTCTGTTGATGGATATTTAGGTTGCTTCCATGTCTTGGCTATTGTAAACAGTGCTATTAGGGAGTTTGGGATGGGCAGGTACACACTGCTGTATTTAAAATGGATAACCAACAAAGACCTATTGTATAGCACATGGAACTCTGCTCAGTGTTGTGTGGCAGCCTGGATGGGAGGGGAGTTTGGGGAAGAATGGATACGTGTATAGCTATGGCTGAGTCCCTTCACTGTTCACCTGAAACTCTTATAACATTGCTGAACAGCTATACCCCAATACAAAATAAAGTTATAAAAACAAAACAGCTTAACTTTACTCTTGACCCATGCTCCCGTATTTCTAACTATACTACAAAGCCACAGTTATATATATATATATATAAACAGTATGGTATTGGCACAAAAGCAGACAAGTAGATCAATGGAACAGAATGGAGAGTCTAGAAATTACAACACAGCAGACAAGAATATACAGTGAGTAAGACAGTCTTTTTAATAAGTCATGTCAAGAACACTGGACAGCTATATGCAAAAAAAATCAAATTGGACTACTTTCTCATCATATGCAAAAATAAACTCAAAGTGAACTAAAGACTTTAATATAAGACCTGAAACCATAAAACTCCTAGAATATGTAGGCAGTACTCTCTTTGACATCAGTCTTAGCAATATTTTTATTGCTGCCTCCTCAGGTAAGAGAAACAAAAAACAAAAGCAAAAATAAACAAATGGGACCACATCAAACTAAAATGCTTTTGCACAGCAAAGGAAACTATCTACAAAACAAAAAGTCATCTACTAAATGGAAGAAGATATTTGCAAATGATATGTCCAGACATCTTGGAGTGTGAAGTCAAGTAGGTATCACTACGAACAAAGCTAGTAGAGGTGATGGAATTCCAGTTGAGCTATTTCAAATCCTAAAAAATGATGCTGTGAAAGTGCTTCACTCAATATTCCAGCAAATATGGAAAATTCAGCAGTGGCCACAGGTCTGGGAAAGGTCAGTTCTCATTCCAGTCCCAAAGAAGGGCAATGCCAAAGAATGCTCAAACTACCACACAATTGTACTCATCTCACATGCTAGCAAAGTAATGCTCAAAATTCTCCAAGCCAGGCTTCAACAGTGCATGAACCGAGAACTTCCAGGTGTTCAAGCTGGATTTAGAAAAGGCAGAGCAACCAGACATCAAATTGCCAACATATGTTGGATCATAGAAAAAGCAAGAGAATTCCAGAAAAACATCTACTTCTGCTTCATTGATACTAAAGCCTTTGATGGTGTGGATCACAACAAACTGTGATACATTCTTAAAGAGATGGGAATACCAGACCACCTGACCTGCTTCCTGAGAAATCTGTATGCATGTCAAGAAGCAACAGTTAGAACCGGACATGGAACAACAGATTGGTTCCAAATTGGGAAAGGAGTACATCAAGGCTGTATATTGTCACTCTGCTTATTTAACTTTTATGCAGGGTACATCATGAGAAATGCTGGGTTGGATGAAGCACAAACTGGAATCAAGATTGCTGGGAGAAATAGCAATAACCTCAGATATGCAGATGACACCACCCTTGTGGCAGAAAGCAAAGAGGAACTAAAGAGCCTCTTGATGAAGGTGAAAGAGGAGAGTGAAAAAGCTAGCTTAAAACTCAACATTCGAAAAATGAAGATCATGGCATCTGGTCCCATCACTTTATGGCAAATAAATGGGGAAACAATGGAAACAGTGACAGACTTTATTTTCTTGAGCTCCAAAATCACTGCAGTGGGTGACTGCAGCCACAAAATTAAAAGATGCTTGCTCCTTGGAAAAAAAGCTATGACAAACCTAGACAGTGTATTAAAAAGCAGAGACATCACTTTGCCAACAAAGGTCCATCTAGTCAAAGCTATGGTTTTTCCTGTAGTCATGTATGAATGTGACAGTTGAACCATAAAGAAAGCTGAGCGCCGAAGAATTGATGTTTTTGAACTGTGAGGAGACTCTTGAGAGTCCCTTGGACTGCAAGAAGATCAGACCAGTCAATCTAAAGGAAATCAATCCTGAATATTCATTGGAGGATTGGTGCTGAAGCTGAAGCTCCAATACTTTGGCTGCATATTGTGAACAGCTGACTCACTGGAAAAAACCCTGATGCTGGGAAAGATTGAAGGCAGGAGGGGAAGGAGATGACAGAGAATGAGATGGTTAGATGGCGTCACCGACAAAATGGATACCAGTTTGAGCAAGCTCCAGGAGATGGTAAAGGAAAGGGAAGCCTGGCGTGCTACAGTCCATGGGGATGCAAAGGGTTTTCTACATGACTGAGCAACTGAACAACAGCACGTGTCCAAGGAAGGGTTAATATCCAAAATATATAAAGGACTCATACAACTCGATATATAAAGGCAAACAACCTAATTCAACAATGGGCAGATGACCTGAATAGATATTTTTCCCAAAGAATTTATAAGATGGTCCCAGACACGTGAAAAATTGCTCAACATTGCTGATCATCAGGGAAATGCAAATGAAAACCACAATGATATATCACCTCACACCTGTCAGAATGGCTACTACCAAAAAGACCACAAATAACAAGACCTGGTAAAGATGTGGAGAAAAACGAACCATTGTACAAACTAGTGCAACTACTATGGAAAACCATATGGAGTTTCTTTTAAAAAATTAAAAATAGAACTACCATACAATCCAGCAATTCCACTTCTGTGTATTTTTCCAAAGAAAAACACTAATTGAAGAAGACATGTGCACACCAATGCTCTTTGCAGCATTATTTACAGTAGCCAAGATACAGAAATATCCTGTGTCTGTGGGTAGATAACATGGATGATGGATGGACATAGAGGGTATTATGCTAAGTCAGTTAGAGGAAGACAAGTCCTGTGTGATTTCATTTGAATGTGGAATCTAAAAAGCAAATGAGCAAACATAGCAAAATAGAAACAGAGTCATAGATACAGAGAACAGACAGGTGCTCTCCAGAGGGGAGGAGCATGGAGGGGCAAGTGAAACATGGAAGGGAGATTAAGAGGTAGAAACTTCCAGTTACACCATAAATGAGTCGTGGGGACGAAATGTACAGTGTGGGGAATATAGTCTTCAGTTCAGTTCAGTCGCTCAGTCGTGTCTGACTCTTTGCGACCCCATGAACTGCAGGACGCCAGGCCTCCCTGTCCATCACCAACTCCTGGATTTTACCCAAACTCATGTCCACTGAGTCGGTGATGCCATCCAACCATCTCATCCTCTGTCGTCCCCTTCTCCTCCCACCCTCAATCTTTCCCAGCATCAGAATCTTTTCAAATGATGAATATAGTCTTAAGTTTGAAAAAAAGGAAGAGATTTCTGTCCCAGGCTAGGACACAGATCAACCTTGATGACATGATGCTAAGGAACTAAGCCAATCAAAAAAGGACGAAAACCACGTGATTCCACTTACATGGGGGGAGATCGACAGACAGCAAGCAGGTGGTGGGGGCCCGGGGCTGGGAGTGAGGGGTGGGGAATTTTTAATAGACAGAGTTTGGGAAGATGAAAAAAGTTCTGGAATGAGATGGTGGTGATGGTTGTACAACAATGTGTTGTACTTAATATCCCTTAAGTATACACTTAAAAATGGTTAAAATAGTAAATTTTATGTTTTGTATATTTTACCATGAAAGAAAAGGGGGTGGGGAGAGGGGGAAGTTGAGGTGGGGTCTACACTGTAGGGGTAAGGTGTGGAGCGGGAGAGTCAGATGGCAGGTGGAGGTAGAATGGAATTAAGAAAAACTGGGCGGTCTTCCACACAGGAGTTTAGCTATATAGATGTTCAAGGGTGATACATAGAGAATGTGTCAAAGTTAAGGAGAGGAAGTAGCCACTTTGGGCCACTTCTCTATGGTGACCTTGGAGGCAGCAAAAAAAAAAAAGCAAAAAACAAAATCCAGTAAACTCTTGATATAAATTTTCAGGCCAGGCTAAATGCTTCCAGGGAGTGTGTCCTCAAAAACAGATCATACCAAACAGATTATATAAAACAGATATCTTTGGGGTGATGGAAAAGTTCTAAAATTAGATTGCAGTAATGTTTGCATTGCCCTGTAAGTGTGCTGAAAATCCTTGAATTGTACGCTTGAAGGAGATGACCAGTGTGGAAACTGTACCCCAGTAAAGCTGTTAGAACATGCACACAGGCAGAAATGATCATGGCTTCCTGTAACCCACCTGATCCCTTAGCCAGAGGCACTCTGTCCGTTGTCCATTTCACCAGGAAAGGAGGGTGGTGGCGGGCAGTGGGCTGTCTCAGCTGTTGGGACCCTTCGCGCTTTTACGCCTGGAAAGCATTCTAATCTGGATGTGTGACCTCATCACGGGTGGCTCCTTGGTGGCTGGGCGACTCAGCAGTCCGCTCCCGGGCACCCGTGGGGAAGACTTCCTCGTCATGGGGGGGGTCACCAGGACGAGGCCAGCTCTCGGGTGCCATCCACGCTTGTCGGTCGTGGGGTGGTGAGCCCTTGGGAGGTGTGAGGGTGCGCCCATTTCTCTGCACACACCCCCCCGCCCACCCCGGTCACTTGGCCTGGCTCTCTGCTGTCCCTGCCGCCGTGCCAAGCACCTCCCCAGGCGGCAGCAGCTGGGTCAGCAGAGCCGGCAGGAGGCCCCAGGCTTTCCTGAGACTGCAGTAGCCCTGAGCACAGCTTTTTGTCTGCAAGCTGTTCACCACCTCATTTCTATCCATGTTGCCACCAGCCCCCATGCCTCCCCCAGACTCCACGGGGGCAGGGCCGAGCCCTTGGTGTTTGCTCTCGAGGAGGCATTTGGGCCGGGTGACTGGAGGGGCAGCTGTTCCCACCGGGGTCTGAGTCTATAAAAGGGGCATAATGCGTCCCTGAACTCTCTACTCAGACTCAGCAGGGACCGTTGCTAAGGGCTCTGGGCGCTTCACGGAACTAAAATGCAGCGACCACAGTGACTGAGAGCTGGAAGGGGCCTTAGAGACTCTTCATTTCTCTCCCATCGCCCTTATCTGAGGAACGAGACTCAGAGGGCCAAGGACTCTCCTGAGGATACACAACCACCCAGGGTCAGGACTCAGACTTTCTGCCCTGTTCCTGGCTGGGCTCCCTCAGGCCCGATGACCCCCAGCCCCCCTTAGTATATTTAAATGCTTCAGTAAGAAGGTGCTTACAGCTCTGTAGCTCCAACAAGGCCCATTTGCTCAGGGACGAGGTGATTTACACCTCCGTAATTAGACCAACTTGACAGTCTTAGGAAATGGACAAATGGCTGTGACCCGTGATGGCAGTAAGGCCTTAATCTGGAGTGAAATCACTTCAGATCCAACTGTGTCAGCCCTAGTAGTGGACTAGGTTGTCACCCACATGAGTGTAATGTTTTATCAGTTTATTTATGCATTTAGTTGGTGTCCGTTTACAAGTGATTTTTTTCAGTGTCAAGGTTGTCTGACACATAAAAGGCATTTTAAACTGTTTG
Source organism: Muntiacus reevesi (assembly GCF_963930625.1). Lineage (NCBI taxonomy): Eukaryota > Metazoa > Chordata > Mammalia > Artiodactyla > Cervidae > Muntiacus > Muntiacus reevesi. Next base: position 175,398,995 of record NC_089249.1, read on the forward strand.
CTGTTCTTTTATGATGTGAGTCACCAGCTTGGAAACCAGGACATGGAGGCTTTGAGGGGTGGCCTCTCTGGGAGGGCCACTCAGCCAAGGGGACTCAGAGCTGGGGGCGAGCCCTGGTTGGACATCTCGATGCCTGAAAAGACTCCTCTTGTGCCCAGACTGACTTAGGAACTACTCTTCTAGGACAGAGCAATCAAAAATAATTTTTTGAAATCACAATTGCATAGCAAGGTTGCAGTGATTTTAGAAGACTCTCCAGGCCAACCCAGCACCACTCACATTCTAAGGGAGAAGGGTTTTGTGTTTAAAAGGAAGACAGATGTCTACAGTTTTTCTTGGAAGCTGAATTGACAGTGGCAACACAGATGTCTCTAAAATCCCCCACTGCTAGGTGCTAAATGGGATTCCTGGTGATCTCTGAGTCCCGTACAAATCTGTTGGCAGAGTGAGAAAGCACGCAGGGCAGGTTGTCTAAACCTCCTACATTCACAGATGCTGATCTGCTTCTTTGCATTGTAATTGGGTGTATACACTACAGTGTTTTAAACTCGTAATATGATTTAACTCAAAACAGTCTGTGTACTCACTGTAGAAAACATGCCAGCTTGGTGTTGACTAACATCCAATCATGTAGACAAAAGGGAAAGTATCTGAAGATATTTTTATGTCTTTTTATATCCAAAAATATCCATTGAATCTGTAGATTGATTTGGGTAGCATAATCACTTTCATAATATTGATTCTTCCTATCCAAGAACATGGTATATCTCTCCATCTGTTTGTTTCATCTTTGATTTCTTTCATCACTATCTTAGAGTTTTCTGAGTACAGGTCTTTTGCTTCCTTATGCAGGCTTATTTCTTGGTATTTTATTCTTTTTGTTGTGATGGTTAATGGGATTGTTTTCTTAATTTTTCTTTCTGATCTTTCTATAGAATATAGCAATGCAAGGGATTTCTGAGTATTAATTTTGTATCCAGCAACTTTACCAAATTCATTGCATGAGTGCTAAGTCATGTCTGACTCTTTGTGACCCCATGAACTATAGCCCACAATACTCCTTTGTCTATAGAATTTTCTAGGCAAGAATACTGGAGCAGGTTGCCATTTCCTCCTCCAGGAGATCTGCGCCACCCAGGAGTCAAACCAGCATCTCCTGTGTCTCCGGCATTGGCAGGGAGATTCTTTGCTACTCAGCCACCTGGGAAGCCACCAACTTCATTAATTAGCTCTAATAGTTTTCTGGCAGCATCTTTAGGATTTTCTGTTTATAGTATCAGGTAATCTGCAAAGGTGACTTAAAGTTTTACTTCTTGTTTTCCAATTTGGATTCCTTTTATTTATTTTTTCTTCTCATTGCTGTGGCTAGGACTTCCAAAACTATGTTGAATAATAGTGGCAAAAGTGGACATCCTTATCTAGTGTCTGATCTTAGAAGAAATGCTTTGAGGTTTTCACCATTGAATCCAAAAATATGCAAACCCTCAGTTGAAATAATCAAAAAATAAGAGAAAAACTACTTTTTTCTCCTCCAATTGTTATTGAAAAAGATGCATAATTCCACCAACAGGACAGGTATCCCTTTCTGGTCTCATCTTGTTTTCTGAAATGTAAACTTTTGGTTCCCAGTCTCAGATTTATTCATGTAGTAAACTGTCAGTTTTGTTATTGAAGTTGTTTCTCTTTTATTTCATTTGGTTTTGACCTTGACTCCCTGGGCCTGTAATCTGGGTGAAGGGGTTGAGAGGATGGGAAGGACGCGAACCTACCTGGCAGAAATTACCTGAAAGTGAAAGGGTTAGTTACTCAGTCGTGTCTGACCCAACCCTTTGCAACCCCAGGGACTGTAGCCCGTCAGGCTCCTCCGTCCACGGGATTCTCCAGACAAGAATCCTGGCTGCTGCTGCTGCTAAGTCGCTTCAGTCGTGTCCGACTCTGTGCGGCCCCATAGACAGCAGCCCACCAGGCTCTCCCGTCCCTGGGATTCTCCAGGCAAAAACACTGGAGTGGGTTGCCATTTCCTTCTCCAATGTGTTAAAGTGAAAAGCGAAAGTGAAGTCGCTCAGTCGTGTCTGACTCTTAGCAACCCCGTGGACTTCTGCCTACCAGGCTCCTCTGTCCATGGGATTTTCCAGACAAGAGTACTGGAGTGGGGTGCCATTGCCTTCTCCAGGGGATCTTCCTGACCCAGGGATCAAACCTGGGTCTCCTTCATTGCAGGCGAATTCTTCACAGCTGAACCCGGGAATTACGTATGTAGCCTTTAAAAAAAAAGAAGACAAAATTTTTGGTGGCAATCGTACTATGTATTTGGGCTTGGCTGATGGCTCAGGGGTAAAGAATTTGCCTTCAGTGAAGGAGACTCAGGTTTGATCCCTGGGTCGGGAAGATCCCCTGGAGAAGGGAATGGCAACCCACTCGAATATTCTTACCTGGGAAATCCCATAGATAGAAGAGCCTGGCAGGCTACAGTCCATGGGGTCGCAAAACAGTCTGACATGACTTAGCGACTAAATAGCAACAGCACTATTATATATTAAAAAACTAAATAAATTGAAGCAAAAAATTGCTTAAGCAAATCAGTGCTGCCTATATAGTTCCCTTTCGGTTGTTTGAGATCGAAGCCTTCTTTTTTATGCATTTAATGGTTAAAGTAAGAGTAGTTAAAGAAAAGGCACTTCCTAGGCAGGAAAGAGACATGGATTTTTAAATCTTTGAATAGATTTACTCAAATTACATTTATGCCCCTTTTTGGCCAAGTTGAGGTACATGGTTTATTATGTTATTTAAATACATTTCAAGGTCAGTAAATCAAATAATATTTATTGAGCAACTATATGTACAAGACTTTGGCTAGATTTTGAAAGCAGTGGTTCTTGGCTGTGGGTCACAGACCCCTCAGAGTCACAGTGCTCAGTACTCTTGTATTCACATGAATCACTGTTGAGGACAGTAGCACATTTCAAATGGAATATCTATCCAACACACGTGTGGTTACTTACTCATAAATTATACATGCACTACCTCCAATACTCTGGCAACCTGATGCGAAGAGCTGACTCATTTGAAAAGACCCTGATTCTGGGAAAGATTGAGGGCGGGAGGAGAAGGGGATGACAGAGGATGAGATGGTTGGATGGCATCACCGACTCGATGGACGTGAGTAAACTCCAGGAGATTGTGAAGGACAGGGAAGCCTGGTATTCCAAAGAGTCAGATAAACAACTTAGCAGCTGAACAACAACAACAACCACAATAAAAGTGGATTCCTTGTACAGTACAAATAAAAAATAGAAACTAAAAGAAGATGAGAAAAAATATAATTTGAAGAGCATACCTTTCACTTTGCCTACCGGACAAAGATAAGTCTGCCTTATACCTGAACACACTTACTTTTCAAGCATTTGTAGATGCTACTGTCCCTAATAAGTCAGGCAATGGAGATTCAACATATGCAAAATTGGAATCCTCAAAGAAGAAGCCAAAATCAATGGAATGCAATAGGTATTTCAAAATACAGGTTAATAAAACAACTTAAAAAGAAGATTTGAATTTTCACTGCTGATCCAGAAAATAGTCATAGTGCAGTCAATACCAAGGCACAGTCTAATAAAGTTACTAGACGCCACAGTAAAGATTTCCATGGGAAGCTAAGCAAAAAGATCAAGTCACACATGAAAGGAAAAACATTCACGCTGGCCTGACTTCACCATGGTAACATTCAAAGTAAAAGACAGTTGGAGCAATGGCCACAAAGCCAAGGACAGGAAGGATGACCCAGGATGGTATACCCCAAACTGCCATTCAAATTTAGAAAGGAAAAAAGTTGTATGCATTTATATATGCATCGAGTTTCTCTGAAAAGATGTGTATGGAAACAAAATTCCATTTTTGAAAATGCAAGAATTCAGGAATATCACTCCCGTAACCTCTTCTTGAATAAATTATTGGAGATGGTGTTTTCGATGTAATGTTGCTCAGTGGAACCACCTGGAGATCCTTTACAAATCCCCGTTCCCAGGCCACACCCCACACTCATTAAGTCAGGTGCTCTGCTGTCTGCACCGAGTGACCGGTAGTTTTTAAAATCCTGAGTTTGAGAATCAGTGCAACCAAGAGAGTAAAACACCACACAAAAGGCCTGAACGTGAGCGTTGTGCCTATTGAGCTGTAGGACTAAGATTAAAACCAGTGTGGAAGTGCTGTAACCCAGAGGACCACCCAAAAAAAGGATTACAAACAGGGAATGAATCCAGTAGGGAAGCTGACTGTGAAGAACTGCACTGAAATCAGTAACCTCCACATACACAGGCAGTGACCAGTTAGAAGTTATAATGGAAAAAAAGAGTCCCGTCTAATAACTGCAAAAAAAAGAAAAGAAAAACAAGAAATAAGGTTAACACCAGCACAATTTATGTAAAGTAACCTTTAAAACACCACTTAGAGATGCCAGAGACTTCAATAGCAGGACAGGCATACTATATTCTCAAATAGGATGACTTAATATCAGAAAAATATCAAGCCTCCCACATCAATCTGCAGAATCCCAGTTCCAATCAAAATAGCAATAGGATTTCTTTTGATATGTGATTGACAGCCTGGTTCTAAGATACATATGGGAAAATTAACAAGCAATAATAACCAGGAAATTCCAAAAAAGTAACATTCATAGGCAGATTATCCTTAAACTATTAACTGCATTATAAATCTGTAATAAATAAGGCTGTATAGTACTAGCACATCTCAAAATAGGCAGGTCAGGTACAAGGCAGGAAATGCAGAAATAAAGAGCTGTTATTTATAGCCAAGGGAGCATTTCAAACCAGTGGGGAAAAATATATTATTAAATGATTGTTTGGGGACAGATAGCAAATTGTATGGGATAAAGTCAGTAAATGCTTTGCAACTTATATCAAAAATAACAAGAATATCAGTGACTTAAGTAGAAAAAAAATGAATCATAGAATTATAAGAAGAAATGAGAGAATCTTGAAATAATATTGGAAAGCCTTTTAAAGTAAGATATGAAACAGAAGTTACAAGAGATGCTTATATTTGTCTTAAAGTAAACATGAATATATTCATTATGGCAAAAGTGAAAGTGAAGTTGCTCAGTCGTGTCCAACTCTTTGCAACCCCGTGGACTGTAGCCTACCAGGCTCCTCCGTCCATGGGATTTTCCAGGCAAGAGTACTGGAGTGGGTTGCCATTTCCTTCTCCAGGGGATCTTGCCGACCCAGGGATCGAACCTGGGTCTCCTGCCTTGTAGGCAGATGCTTTACCGTCTGAGCCACCAGGGGAGTCATTATGGCAAAAGCCAACGTTAAAAATAAGTCAAGAGACAGTCAACCAACAGAAAAAGGCCCCAGGAGTTTCCCATCGGATGGAGAGTCCACTTTCCCAGCCGCTGCTAATTGTGGGGGAAGCAGTGGACCACGCGTCCAGCCAGCCCGGAGGGCACCACGCCTGGAGCCCTCTCATCCTCTGACTGCAGGTTCCCCCATGCTCGCAGGAGGGTGGGCAGCCAGGAGTGTTGGTTCTTCGAAGCCCTCCAGCTGGCGGGCTTCTCTCTCCAGCATCCCTGCCGCCTCTGGATCCCAGTTGAGGCTGGGACTTGGCTGGCTCTCGCTCTCACTTACCCCACCCCCCACCTTGCTCTGGGCCCTGGTCCACCTGCCATCCCTGCCCAGGGCCCATGGCTGTGTGGATGCCCCTGTTCTCAGCATGGGGCCAGCTTCATCCTCACTGCTGATCCTCTTGGGCAGAAGCAAAAGAGCAAAGAAGATACCGATGGCCTCGTCGCTGTCAGTGGGATTTTAAAATGAAGCCGAGGTCTGTGCCGGGCATGTGCCGGTCATGGCAAGTTCATCCGCTTGCCCCACACGGGGACAGCTCCAGAAAGACGATGGCAGCTCTTCTCTGTCTCCCGCGTCCCCGCCTGCAGTTAAGTGGCCAGACTGCCTGGCAGAGGATGTGCCAGCTGGGTACCTGTGAATCCCCAGAGGAGGAGCCACCAGGATTCCTGTGGGCAAAATGTACAGTCTGGCAGCCTACGACAGCGAACTTGTATTATGTCCCGGGGCTGCTGCACACTGGGTGGCTGAGAGCAGTGTAAATTCATCCTCTCACAGTTCTGGAGGCCGGAAGGTGTCATTTGGGTCAGTTCCTTCTGGAGGGTCTTGGGGAGAGTCTGTTTGTTGCCTCTCTCCAGCTTCTGGGAGTTGCTGAAATTTTGTCATGTACACACACCCCTCCAAGCCCTGCCTTTGTCTCCACCGCGTTCTCCCTGACTGTCTGTGTCTCTGTGTCCAGGTTCTCTCTGCTTACAAGGATGAGGGTCCATCCTCATCTAGGATGACCTCATCTCAGCTTGACTGCATCTGCAGAGAGCCTGTTTCCAAGGAAGGTCACGGTCACAGGTTCTGGGTGGACGTAATCGTTGGGAGGACAGTACACAACCTGGGACAGTGCTCCTAAGCTCACGAGTATGATCGTGTCCCTCGGAGCTGAAGTGCGTAATGTGTGTCTTGTGCTCTGAAGCCCTTCAACAAGATCAGAAAAACCTTTTTTTTTTTCAGGCCCAACCACTGAATGTATTTTTTCCCTTTATCTTGGGACTTGAAGATGTATAACTGATAAACTGACCTAAAATACCTGTCTGTTCTGCAGTAAAATCCATTAATAATACCTGGTAACTAGGACAGTTTTATGCTCCCTTTCTCAGTCTAGCTATTTATAGTGAAACCTATTTTCTCTGAGTTAAAGTGCACTGGTTACCATTAACAGCTGGTTTAACTAAAAGGACTCGACTTTTCGGTTTGATCCTATCACCCCAGACCACTTGACCATTCTGATACAACGGTTTGAAAGCATGATGGATAAAGACCGTGACTGTTCTGTAAGACAAGAAGGGAAAGAGGTGAACAGCTAGACTTCCAGGCGAGGGGAAGGAGGGTGCGCTGTCATGGTACCATTTATCCAGACCGGGGAGGCAGGAGGTTGGTGGGCAGGGTGGCACAGGGATGAGTTAAGATTCCGTCTGAAAGCGTTGTGTTTGAGGTGGCTGAGGGCTGCCCAGATGGAAAGGTCTAGCAGATGTTCAGACGTGGTGACCTGGAATTGGGAATTGTCTCATTTGGGGATGGTCCATGAAATCTCCTAAGTAGATGGGGAGAGTAGGGCAGAGGGTGGACAGACAGGGCCAGAGAAGAGTCACCCAGACTCAGGAGGGAGACCGGCAGCATCTCATGCCTCGGGAAGACCCAAGGGGCATAGTTAGAGGATGTAAGGGGGCCTGGAGGGAGGGAGGTCCTGGTGGCCTAGCCTAGGGGTCCAGGAAGGACCGCCGTGGACTGAACCTTGGGTTGCAGGAGTGCAGATGGAGGTAGGGTTTGTGGCATAGGTGTTGCGGCAGTCCGAACACAGGTTGCAAAAGAATTTCCAGACACAGAGTATCTCAGAAAGGAGTGAGTTTGTTAAGAACAGAGAGCGGAGAGCTTGTGGGCATTGCGAGCATGGCAGACTGACCTCCTTAACAGGCCCAGGAGAGCAGACAGTTTTCATGCGTTAGTACCCAACTATTATAGCCTCAAGACAAAACTCCTGCTAGAAGAGTAGCATCAGGGAATTGGTAACGGTGCTATCCCCAGGTGGCACTAGTGGTGAAGAGCCTGCTTGCCAGTGCAGGAGATGCAGGAGATGTGAGTTTGAGCCCTGGGTCAGGAAGATCTCCTGGAGGAGGGCATGGCAACCCAGTCCAGTATCCTTGCCTGGAGAATCCCACAGACAGAGGAGCCTGATGGGCGGTCCATGGGCTCGCAAAGAGTCGGACACAGCTAAAGCGACTTAGCACTGGGCGCTGTAGGATGAGTACCGGGGTGGGTATTTTTGCCTAGTTTGGGGTCAGGAAGCCTGCTGGTGATGATTGGGGGGCTTTTGGCAAGGCTCCATTCTATACAAAATGGAAAATTATGCTGCTCAGAAACTGAATGGACTTCCTTGAAGATGTGAGGTCTGGTATCTGGAAGTGTGTTTTTACTGCCTTCTTTGACCTTTTTTGTTTGAATACTAGAATTTTGAGCAAGTATCACTTTATAAAATAATCACTGTAAATGTACATTTTTCTACCCACTGGCTGCACCGTGCTCTACCCATATTTACCGCAGTCCATTCCATAAGCCCTTCGTTCCCTCTGCTCTAAATAACACGGAGATAAACAGCCACGTTTAGCCATCTCTGCCTGCTTCTGTGGCATGGCTGGAGGTGAAATCACTCAGTTCAGAGGATGCGAGCTTTTGTGAAGACTTCTTGAGCATACTGCATCTCATGCCCCCTTGAGTTAGTTTTCCACTACGTTGCAGAATTTCATGACAGCCAGCAATTTCCATTCACAAAACTGCATGTAGGGATTTTTCTGGAAGCTAATAAATGACTTCAGGCTTGTCATCAGCCCACTGCACTGTGCTGACTCTGAAGGATTTTTGAGTTTCTCACGTATCTTAAAGAACGCATACAATTTTAATAATTCATGAAACATTTAAATAAACTTCTTACTATTAAATAATGCAGGAAGTCTTATGGTGAAATAAACTATTTACTGATGCTTTTTGAAGTTAAAACTAAAGCCTAAGGGTTTCGAATAAAGGTTAACATAAAACACAATGGGAATTTTGTTTAAAAAGAAAGAGATGTTGATTTTGTTATTTACTGCAGTGAATTGTTCTCCTGACATATTTATATTTTGAAATGATTCTAATTTAATAGCCTGCAATTTTGAATAAAACATATAAATGACCTGAGAACTCTGAAACACAGGAATCCTGGTGTTTCTCACATTTTCGAGAGTCAGCATGGGAATCCAGTCTTCCTGTGAAGCTGAGCTGGTTCCCAGAGGTAGCTACAATGCAGAATAGCATAGTCTGATGCTTTATTGATTATCAGCACAATATTTCAGTGAATTTTTACCCTAACTCATTTCCTGCCATAAACTACCAAAGGCACTACAAAAATAAAGCAATAATATGCTCTTTTAAAAAAATTTTATTTTATATTGGACTATGGTTGATTTACAATGTTGTGTTAGTTTCGGGTATATAGCAACAAATTTATGCTCTTTATAAGCTTCATTAGTATGAAAACTGGACGCTCTGTAGAAGCGATCTTGTGTGTTTGTGGAGGGGGGTGTGTGGCAATTTCAGCACAGCTGAGTTGGCTGGTGTAGCAGAGAGAACCCCCCAACCTGGGCGGGTGACACCCCCTGCTTGTGGCAGTCTTTGACGGGCGGAAGGGCTGGGACTGAGGTCCTCACTAGGGGCGTTGGGGCCAGCTCTTCCTCACTGGCTGGATTTGCAGGACAGAGGGTTTCCATGGCAAGTCCCTGCTGCTTTCCTGGCCCCTGACCCCAAGGGTCATTGACTCAAAACACCCAGGCTCCCAGACCTTCCCTTGGAGGAAACCCTGGATCCTGGCCACACCACCCACCAACCACATGACTTGGGGCGATTTATTCAATATTTCACCTTTTTCCCCCTCCATAATGTTCCTTGGAAAATGGCTGGGGTGGAAATTCAGTGAGAGACTCAGCACTCAGCAGGCCCTGGAGTCAGACGCCTGCCCCCCACGCGGAGCACATGGCTGTCTGGAGGGGCATGGAGCAGCCATGCAGCGCAGCGGGCGCCGCTCAGCCGTGTTCCTGCTTCCCGGTGCCAGGCGGCCCCTGCGGACTGGCCTTTCACTCTTCTTGCCCCTCCTCTCAGACACTGGCATTTTTCTCTTCCCTGGAGATGGAGCAGGAGGCAGGGAGGGTGCCGGGGAGGAAGGCTAGCCCTGCCACTGCAGAGGCCAGAAGCTGCCTTCCTGTCTCTGTGAACGGGAGCACGGCTCACTCATCCACCCGTCACCACCCGCAGTGTGGTACCCGCGGCGTCCATCCGGGATGGACACAGACCAGAAACCAGCTACCCAGGGCTGGGGAGCCGCGCTCTGACGCAGGGCGGCTCCTCGGCCTCCCTTCCTGCCTTGTGACCCTCAGACCATGTGTTTCCCACCTCCCCTCTTTCTTCTCTGTCACATCCCAGGCTCTTCTCTGTGCAGCCGCTCCCATAGCTTTAACCCCCCTCAAACCTCTCCATGTCCTCCCCTGAACCCCGTCTCCTTTGAATTCAGTTTGATGACACTACATCCCCAATGCTGAGCAATTTCACCCCTTACCAGCCCCTGCCCCCCTGTATCTCCTGTTCCCACCCCGCCACGGCCGCCTGAGCCAGGATCCCTCACCCTAACCCCGACCTCCTCCACGTCCCTCCGTCTGCGGAGCTGTGAACAGGGCTCATGTGGTTGCGTCAGTAGCTTCCTGGCCTGTGGGCTTCCAAGACTGGCTCCCCTTAAACCTGTCTTCACCCTGGTGTCCCAACAAACGCAGACCTCATGCCACAGGTTCCCTCTTTTACCATCCTTGAGAAAGTGAAAGTCGCCCAGTCGTGTCCTACTCTTTGCGACCCCATGGACTGTAGCCCACCAGGCTCCTCTGTCCGTGGAATTCTCCAGGCCAGAATTCTGGAGTGGGTAGCTGTTCCCGTCTCCAGGGGTTCTTCCCGACCCAGGGATCGAACCCAGGTCTCCCGCATTACAGGCAGATTCTTTACCGTCTAACCCACCGGGGAAGCGCCTTCACCATCCTTAATGACTCCCAATAGCTTCCAGGATCACAGTCCATGGGGTCTCCCTATAGCTTCCAGCTGCCGTCCATGGGGTTGCAAAGAGTCAGACATGACTGAGCAACTGAACTGAACTGATAGTGTCCAGGACCAATTTAAAGCTCTTGGGATGACACCGGGGGCCTCTTAGCTCCCCTTCCCATCTCCCCTCTCTCCCACAGCATCTTGCACTGCAGATGTACTGAGCTACCCAACAGTCTCTCCCATCACTGTCCATCCTTCTATACTCAGTTTGCCCTTCTTCCAGGAAGCCCTCCCTGACTTCCACAGGCTGGGGTAAGAGCATTCACACTCACTGCATATTCTCCTGAGAGCGTTTATCCTAAAATTTGGTTTACAACAAGTTTTTGGCTGAAAAAATGAAAAAATTACCAACAAAGGTAATAATTGCTGATGAAAGGAAATGTTTATTACATTAACTGTAGTACATATTCATTGTAGAAAATAATTAGGAAAATTCAAACACACAAAATAAAAACGATGCCCTGTACTGTGACCTAGCGTAAGACCTGTTGTCATTTTGCTCTATTCCCCTCTATTTTATCAATGGTATTTTTGAAGATGGCTTCAATTATATGTTTAGGAATATTGCATCTTTTGTTCTATTCTTTAAGGAAAGAAATCAGCACAACCTTGGTACCGAATGTTCTGTAAAATGTTTAAGTGGCCGCAGAATACGGCATTGAGGTTGTTCCATTGTGTCTTTGTTTTCCTCTCGTTGGATGTGAAAAGGTGTTTTACAGGTGTCTCTTTTCTCAGTTGTGAATAACACGGCAGATGAATGTCTTTAAGAATAAATCATGTTTTGTAGGAAAGTGTTAGTGGTTCAGCCGCGTCCGACTCTGAGACCCCATGGGCTGCAGCCCAGCAGGCTCCTATGTCCATGGGATTCTCCAGGCAACAATACTGGAGTGGGTTGCCATTTCCTTCTCCAAGGGATCTTCCCAACCCAGGGATCAAACCCAGGTCTCTGGCATTGCAGGTGGATTCTTTACCATCTGTGCCAGCAGGGAAGCTGATTTCCTTAAATGAGATATTGGAAGCGCAAATAAAGATTTTAAACACGCAAACACATGTGAGGGTCCCAATACTTGTTATCGAACTACCTGCCTGAGAGGCTGTGTCAGTTTATGCTGGCGTCTGTGTCGTCTGGAAGGATCTCCCCACAAGAGGCGGTGCCGTGATGATTCTCAGCCTTTGTAAATCTGGGAGCTAAAAACTGGTGACTCTGATTTGTCAATCTTGAAAGCTCTTTTTCACACTGTCAAAGCCTGCCTTGCAGTGTTAGTGTTTATTTATTTCTTGGTGACTTGCTGCTGCTGCTGCTAAGTCATGTCAGTCGAGTCCAAGTCTGTGTGACCCCATAGACAGCGGCCCACCAGGCTCCCATCCCTGCGATTCTCCAGGCAAGAATACTGGAGTGGGTTGCCATTTCCTTCTCCAGTGCATGAAAGTGAAGAGTGAAAGTGAAGTCGCTCAGTTCTGTCTGACTCTTAGTGACCCCATGGACTGTAGCTTACCAGGCTCCTCCGTCCATGGGATTTCCCAGGCAAGAGTACTGGAGTGGGGTGCCATTGCCTTCTCCGTCTTGGTGACTTAGAGATTACTTATTAACCCGTTTGCATTGCCTGTTGCAATTCTGTTTTCTTGGTTGAGATTAGGAGAGTGTCTTTGGCCGTGCTGGGTCTTTGTTGCTGCCCACGGGCTTTCTCTGCTTGCGGCGAGCAGGGGCTGCTCCCTAGTTATGGTGTGTGGGCTTCTCATTGCGGTGGCTTCTCCTACTGCCAAGCACAGACTGTAGGGTGCGTGGGCTTCAGTAGTTGTGGTGCACGGTCTTAGTTGCCCTGAGCCTATGAAATCTTCCCGCACCAGGGATCAAACCCAGGTCCCCTGCATCAGGACTTCCAACCACTGGATCACAGGGAAGTCCAATATCAGGAGTTGAACATCTTCCTCCTTGCCTGCAAGAAACATGCCTGCCCAGGTGCTTGATAAGCCTAAAATAGGTTCTCCACCAGGCTTATCTTATAAAACGTTGAAGCCGACACAGTGTGTTAGGCAGGTAAATGAGGGCAGAAAGTTGGACTTAAGTGGGACCATAAAAAGGACTCCAACTCGGGTAAAGGCGTACATGCACTCCTCTCTTTAAAAAGAACATGATCTCCTTAAACACCGCCTGGTTGTTCCATCACACTGTTCCCTAGGCAACAGTTGCTGATGAGCAGAATCCTGCAAGGTCTCCTTAGCTTCCACCCAGCTGAGATGTGTCCATTAGGCACAAAGTCTCCCACATCGCCTAGAAAGTGGGCTTGAGTCAGCTTCTGGCAGGAGATCAGGACAGTCTGGACAACTCTGAATGTTAGACACCAAGCCATTTAACAAAAACCAGCTGGGAGGAGTAGGTTTCCTGTGTTCTTGGACACTCGACAAATGGTGGTAGATGGTTGTAATTCCGAAAGGGAAAAAATAACACATTCTCTAAGGACGATTTGTCAACTGGGTTTTTTTCATAGAGAGGAAAAAGCCTGAAATGTCCCCAATAAAGCTGTTTGCCATCGTCATAACACAGTTGGCGGGGTGGAACGCGGAGGCTGAAGCAGAGGTGGCTCTGTCCTAGGTGTGGTGCTCGGCCATGTGGTCTTGGACAGGTCACTTGTCAAGACTGGAAAAGTGACGTCCGCAGAGAGCAGCAGCCAGGCCAGATCACATCCGGAGGCCCTTCCAGCTGTGGTTTTAAGAGGGGGAGAGAGAACATTTGTCCCGTGGAGGCAGGGGTGGGGTAGGAAAGAGCCGGGGCTAGGGAGAGAGCTGTTGAGCTCCTGGTGTGGCTGCACCATCTCAAACCTGCGTCAGCTGGAATCTATCACTCAACCCTGAGCCATGATTTCCAAAAAGATGCCCGGGAATGATAATACCCACCTTTCAGGGCTGTCGAGGCTTAAATGAGATAAACCCAGAAAGTGCCAACGCAGTGTCTGATACAGCGTTCAGTGGCCGTCTTGTGATGGTTTGGGGACCCCTTCACACCGGTCCTGGGCTCACGTGGCCCCACTGCCTGCTGTTTCCAGGACCTCGAAGAGACTCTCTCCCTGTCTCTACCTCCATCCGAAATTGGAGAGTAAGCCCCTTTCTCTTGATGGGGCTTCTGTGAGAAATAACAAAGCATGTGAGGCACTTCGATAGCCTCTGGTACACAGGGTTAGTGGTTGTTTTTGTCATCAGCCTCACAGGAAAATGTTTCCCTTGAGAGTTGAGCAGAGATGCTGAGCACAGCACACGGGGCCGGGAGTGGGGTGGGGTTCTCACAGCGAACCCTCCCCTCCCAAGGTTCTCATCCACCCCTTGTTTTATCTGAACAGACACACAACATCTTCAGGTCCTATATGGAGAACCAGTCTATTCTATTGCATTTAAAAAAGGTCCTGGGATCCTGGATTAAGGGAACCCCTTCCAGTTCACGAGGCAATTACTGCCGTAACATTGCTCTCCCCCTTTGTAAGGGACGAGCAGTGGCCTTGCATCGGCTCGTGACATCGGTCATGGATCGTGTGACAACGTGCACCACGCACAGACTCGACAAGCAGTAGCGGGTGGTTCTCCGCTGCTCCAGAGACTCAGATCCGAGAGCCAGAGGCTTTTCACAGCAAGTCAGGTCCCCAAGCCCTTAATCCCAACCGGTGAAAACAAATGGTCCCACGAAAGCTAATTCATCTGTCACACGTCAGACACCCCAGACGGCACAGAATAGATTCCCTCTGCTGTTGGACATCCAAGTCAGACACTTTCCAGTTAAGGGTAAACCATTGCTTTCCCGGTGGCTCAGACAATAAAGAATCCTCCTGCAATGCCGGAGACCCAGATTCCATCCCTGGGTTGGGAAGATCCCCTGGAGAAAAGAAATGGCAGCCCACTCCAGTATTCTTGCCTGGAGAAGTCCATGGACAAAGGAGCCTGGCCAGCTACAGTCCATGGGGTTGCAAAGAGTCAGACGTGACTGAGCGACTTACACATACGATAGTGATGACATTTGTGTTGGGTCTTTTATGTTCTTAGGACAACTATAGAGAATAGCTGGGGGCCAGGGGGCTCTGCGAAGGCTGAGGGGCTGCGGCGGGCAGCACACCAGCTCCTCACTCCCTCCCCCCGCTTCCCTGGTCCCCCCCGAGAAAGCAGCCCAGGCCCAGGGCCCAGGGCCCACGGCCAGCCCTGGCGTGGTGTGTGTCTGCACGTGTGCGCCTGTCTCCCTTGTGAGATGTCTCAGACCACCTCCAAGTAAATTAGGGGACGTGCATAACCAGGCTGGTGACATACCTCTTACGGCTTTTTCGCTGTTCATCAGGTTGAGAGTTTCTTTTCCTCATTATAATCTCTGCATCTTTTACTAAATGAGATGAACGGTACTGTAGTAGGTCCTCAAGTTTCTAGAAGTCTATGGAAGCACACAACTAGCAGGTCAGTCTCAGGACGTGGAGTCACGGATAGACCCTTAGAGATGAGGGGTCAATGCCCCCCATTTCTTGTCCTGTTAATGACTTTAAACGTGCAGACAACATAGAGCTTCCTAAAGTAGAGACGGAAAACGTGGTTCTTAGGCAAGAGAGTTATACTTTTGTGTTCAGTGAGACTTTAATATTTGAAAAATTAAAAATTGAATACAAATAAGATATTCAAAAATTCTTAGATAACCATTATGATCATATTACTTGTTCAAACTGGAAAGTAGAAATTTTTCTGTGCCCTATGAGACAAATTTTATCTTGCCTTAAAAAAATATTGACCTAAATTTAAGCTCGTTCTATACTTGGTTTATTATTCTGGTTATTCTAAAAGAATATATACTTTATCTTATATTAAAATAAGACCTTACAAATATCTTAGAATGGATGATACATATTTTAAAATATTTCTCTTAGCTTGAAGTGATAAACAAAAGCTTGCAATGTGATTCATCTTATATTTTTCAAATATTGCTATAAATGCTGACTTTCAGTGTCTTTAATAAATTGTTACAGTTTTTCAGTTCTTCACAGAGCATAGTGAAATGTGTTTACAATCGGTAGCACTGTTCAAACTTTATAGATTTAGACTTATCAACACGTGTATATTCCATCTGTGAGACAGAAAAGTGATCTTGTTTCTATGTTAGATAAAACTCTGACATAGATGAGCTTGTTACCGAAGTTCCTCAGCTGAGAGTCGGTCCTCTTTTATTACAAATACAGTTATTAACATGTTATAAACTGTCTCGTGGACAGAGGAGCCTGGTGGGCTACAGTCCATGAGGTCACAAAGAGTCGGACACGACTGAGTGACTAAGCCCACACATAAACTGAGTGTGGAAAAAAAGAAACGTGGGGATTCAGCCTCCAAGGTTTGAAGCCACCACCAGGAGGCAGTCCTCTGTGGCCAGTCGGCCGCCAGCAGGCTTGGTGACGCGGAGTTTCGCCCTTTGTCCGGCTCTCGGGGTGGGAAGCCCCGCCGGCCTGACGGGAGGGCGCTCCGTCTCCCCCCACCCTGAATCACTTCTCGTTTTCTCGGAAACCCAAAGCTGTGTGTCTGCCCGCGTCGCCCACGCCGGGCAGGGTGTGGGGGTGTTCTCACTGAATGGCGTGGCACCTGTCAGTTATAAGTGGTTACTTGTCTGTGCAGCTATTTGACGTCAGCCCCCCCAGAGGCGTGGCTGCCCTTGCCCCCTGTGACCCGTGCCAGCCCCCACCCCCGTGGTGACAGGGTGAGCGAGTGGGCGACGTGACAGTAATGGGCAGGGGAGGGGCGGCACTGGGGACAATTGCGACAGTCCTGAGGAGGCTCGCTGAGGCCGGGTTAAGGCGGGGGCCCTGGGGGCACCGTGACGTGACTCGGAGAGGAAGCCCGCTTGCTGGTGGGCTGTGCGGGGGGACGGCGCCAGCCTCACTCGGTGGCGTTTGCTGATGTCCAGACCTGCGGGGTCATTCAGTCCTTCCGCCAGCCCAGAAGCTTGTCTCTGTCACCGCCTCTCCTTCGCTGGTGGGGGAGCTGAGACCCAGAGATCGTACACGAAGCCTTCCCGAGAGGCGCTGGTCGGTAGCGCCCCCTCGGAACAGAAAGTGCAGGGACAGACCTTTGGAGGCGACAGGAATTCCATTTTGAATACGTCTCGAGCTTGAGGTGACTGGGCCCTCCAGGCGGAGATGTCCACCTGGCAGGTGGGCTGAACCTTGGACAAATCAAGAGAAAAGGAATACAGATCTGGACTGGGGGACGTCTGGGTCACGGTCAACGAGGCGGGGCTGGCTAGGGGCCTTACGAGAAAGAACTCTGAAGGCTTCCCGGGAATCCTAAAATCCGTGCCCCCAGGAGCATGGGGCGAGGATGTAACCGCAGCTGTGTGTTCACTCTCTTTCCTTTCTGTGGCATTCAGAGGTAGGTACAATATGATGGATAAAAATGCAACAATTGCTGCTTACTGCTTGCAAGATGGGTTGGCCGTGTCAGTAAAAAGAGAGACATGCGCCAAAGACATGACCTTACATCTTGCAAAGCCTAAAGAGAAACCTGGCATCACTGATTCACCCTGTGATCATGCGATCAAGCCTGTGACTTTTTAAAGCAAAATTTAAGGAAGAAGAAAAAGCACTTTAACACCCAGAAGGATTCTTAACTTTGGGTCCCCTCACCCTCTAAGGGCCTTTGGTTAGATTTCAAAGGATCCCTGAAATTGGGTCAGAAAAAAAAAGAGCAACATCACCTCCCGTTATGAGTGTCAGCCCCAAACCTGAGCAGAGTTGGAAGTGCGCGTGGCTTCATCACCGAGTACTGACTGTTCTTGTGAAACTTTTCGGTAGTTGCAGACAGCTGGGGACATTCACATGGTCTTGTGGATATTAAGGTAGACCTGGCTCTGGTCACTCAGGGCACCGGGAAATAAGCTGGTATGGGGCCAGTTATTCCCAGCCTTCAGATGCTGGGGCCGGGGCTCTGCACACCTCATCTCCCCAGGGTTCTGCCCAGAGGCGCTAGGGGGAGACATTGAGGCGGAGGAAGGAGACACGTCTGCTCCGCCCTGTCTGCTTCCTGTTTCTGTAAGCCGTCGCCCCAGCAACCGCCTTGCTCGGCAGCCCTGGCTGGTTCTGTTTCTAGCTTTCTTCATGCTCTCAGAAACCGCTGCTGTGGAGCCCATGGAGGTTCTGGAGCACACTGCCTTCTGAGTCTTTGGGGTACACTAACTCACCCCGCTGTTCCTCCAGCCCTAGCTGCTCCCCAAATTATTACCTCTGTGTTACCTGAGTCTCTTCTGCCTTCTAAGTCATTCAACACTTGCTTAGTGGGCCCCATATATTAAATTACTCCTATTAACATAAATGGTATAATTTCTTTTTTTTTCCCTGTCTGTATTGTGATTGATTGGTTGTTGTTGTCAATAAGTCATGTCCAACTCTTGCAACCACATGGACTATAGCCTTCCAGACTCCTCTGTCCATGCAGTTCTCCAGGCAAGAATACTGGAGGGAGCATCCGTCTCCTTCTCCAGGGGTCTTCCCAACCCCGGGACTGAACCCGCATCTCCTGCTTTGGTAGGCGGTTTCTTTATCACTGAGCGCCAGGGAAGCCCGTGCTTGATACTGTATCACAATTTTAGAGTATGTCTTGACAGTATATTTCATAATAATCACTTTCCTTTGTAACTGTGTATACTTTGTTTTACTGATCTTCCCTGTAACTCAGATGGTAAAGAGTCTGCCTGCAATGAAGGAGACCCAGGTTTGATCCCTGGGTCGGAAAGATCCTCTGGAGAAGGGAATGGCAATCCACTGCAGTACTCTTGCCTGGACAATCCCATGAACAGAGGAGCCTGGCAGGCCACAGTCCATGGGGTCGCAGAGTCAGATATGACTGAGTGACTAACAGTATACATTGTTTTAAGCACTTACAAATACCATGCTGAGAATGGCCACAGGCTTCACCAGCCTGCTTCACCAGGGGCACCCATGGTGGTATGATAGAAAAGTAGGAAAGAAGTGAACGTGGTAAAAGCAGCCTGATTAGTTGCAGTTTCCTTTTATATTTAAAAGCCTCTAGGAAATAAAAACATACAGGTTTTTCTTTACATTCTTCTTTTCTTTTCAAATAAAGTTACAAAGGAAAATGAAACTTTGTGTTATTTCTCCCCTTTAAAAGTAGTACATGTGTATTAAAAAAAAAAAAGTGGAAAATAGAAGGAAACAAAAAGCTATCCATACTCTCATTATAACATAAAAACAACCATGGCACTATTTTAATTTATTTCCTTGGGTCTAGTAGTCAAAGTTGATCAATCGTGTCTGACTCTTTGCAACCGCATGGACTATACAGTCCATGGAATACTCCAGACCAGAATACTAGGGTGGGTAGCCTTTCCCTTCTCCAGAGGATCCTCCCAACCCAGGGATTGAACCCAGGTCTCTTGCATTGTAGGCAGATTCTTTACCATCTGAGCCACAAGGGAAGCCCAAGAATACTGGAATAGATAGCCTATTCCTTCTCCAGTGGATCTTCCCGACCCAGGAATCAAACCAGGGTCTCCTGCATTACAGGCAGATTCTTTACCAACTGAGCTATCAGGGAAGCCCGATTTCGTTAGGGTGTTTGTTATTTACTTTTTCATAGATGTTATTGGAGTGTGTATGTTGAGTGTATGTGCACTCAGCATTGTCATAAGCACTTTGCATTCTATTACATACTCATCAAATACACCATTTTTATAGCCAGACAGAATGCCATAAAGTAGATATCCCAAGATCAATTTGGCCATTTCTCATGGTCTAGAACTTTCAACATAAATTATTTTTTAATGTGGTAGAACACACATAACATAAAATTCCCCATCTTACCCATTTTAAGTATACAACTCAGTAGTATTAAGTACGTTCACACTGTTATGCAACCATCACCTCCACCATCTCCAGAGCCCTTCTCATCTTCCCAGACTGAAACTTTGTGTCTATTAAACACTAACTCTCATTCCTGTGGGCTCCCCAGGTGGCGCTAGCTGGTAAAGAACCCGCCTGCCAATGCAGGAGACATAAGATCCAGGGTTTGCTCCCTGGATCAGGAAGGTTCCCTGGAGGAGGGCACGGCAGCTCACTCCAGTATTCTTGCCTGGAGAATCCCATGGACAGAGGATCCTGGTAGGTAACAGTCCAGGGGTCAAGAGTTGGACACGACTGAAGAGACTTGGCAGCATGCACTCATTCCTGTGTCCCCTCCATTTGGCAGCCACCTTCTCCTTTCTCCACAAATTTGACATTTCTAGGTATCTCATGTAAGTGAAATCATATAATATTTGTCCTTTGGCAGTGCACTTATTTCACTTTGCACAGTGTTTTCAACGTTTTATTCACATGGCAGCATGTATCTCAATTTCCTTTTCTTAAAGGCCCAATGATATTCCATTGTATGGATATACCACATGTATTTATCCGTTCACATATCAGTGAACACTTGAGGTGTCTGACATTACTAGCCAATAAGAAATCTTTAGTGCAGGCCCCTTGGGAACACTCACCTGTGGCCACCAGGAAGCAGCCACTGGAATTTCACCGCCCCTCCCCACTGTAAATCTGCTTCTCCTTAATTTCTCCTGTTCTTCCCTACTTACGAGCTTCCCAGGCAGTGCTGCTGGTAAAGAACCCACCTGCCAATGCAGGAGATGTAAGAGACGCGGGTTTGATCCCTGGGTTGGGAAGATCCCTTGGAGGAGGGCATGGCAGCCCACCCCAGTACTCTTGCCTGGAGAATCCAGGGACAGAGGAGCCTAGCGGGCTACAGTCCACAGGGTCACAAAGAGTCGGACACGACTGAAACGACTTAGCATGTGTGCACTCCCTACGTACACATGCTTTTGCCTCCTTCCACAGATAAAGATGCTAGAAGATACAGTTTTATTATAAGTAAGTAAGCAAGTAAGTGAAAGTCATTCAGTCGTGTCTGACTCTTTGTGACCCCATGGACTATAGTCAGTGGAATTCTCCAGGCCAGAATACTGGAGTAGGTAGCCTTTCCCTTCTCCAGGGGATCTTCCCAACCCAGGAATCGAACACAGGTCTCCCTCGTTGCAAGTGTATTCTTTACCAGCTAAGCCACAAGGGAAGCCCCAGTTTTATTATATTTTATGCTAAATGTAGGACACATGTTCTAAATAATCATAGAATATCCAAACTGAAAACTTCGAATATCTTTATTCAAAACTCTTAGTTGCTTCACTGTAGGACAAGTTCTTCTTTTTCAAAAATTGTACCAAAGGAGAGACTCTTTACCCAAAAAAAGAGAAGTTTGTGGGCTTCTGTTGCCTAATCCCCTTCTTGGGAGACGCAGTCGTATCTCCTTATCTGGGCTGTGAAGTTCAAGTCCAGTCAGCTGAGCAGAACTTCCTTCAGAGTGTCTGAAGGAAAATAACTTTCCCAAAGTTCAGGCCACTTGTTCTAGAAAAGAAATTACGATTCCTCCTACTCCAGCTCACGACTTAGAGCTCCAGCTCGTCTTCTGGTTGCAGGGGCTTCGCAAGCCTGTGTGTTTCCCCTGCACCAGAGCTCCTCAGCAGGCTGTGGCTTCTGAGCCTCGGAGATACGGGCAGAAATAGAAGACAGAGCCGGGTGAGGCCGGAAGGCACGAGGGAGGGGCAGCTGGTCCGGGACAAAAGTTAGCTCACGTTGCTTTGTGAACGGTGACTGGTTCCATTAGATTGCGGTTACATGTGCCTTGAAGTACTTTGTAACACTGTGCACTTTATAAACCAGACACCCGCACTGCACCTACAGCCAGCATGTTATTTATTTAAATACTGACTTTGCATAATCACGGACTGAATCCTTATAAACCGCGTGCACTAGGTTACCACCGCTGTTACTCCTGTCTGACAGATGAGGAAACCGAGGGGTAGACAGAGGTTATGGAACTGGCCGAGGCTGGCACCAAGCTCCTGGCAGAGCGCAGCTCCCCGCACGGGCAGTGTTGGCCCCGGAATTGAAGGCCATTCCTCCTCGGTGCGTCTCCCTGCAGAAAAGAATCATATGGCGATGCTGACAATAATAATTAGCTTTTCCCTGACTTCAGTGCTAATCCTCCTTCAAGTCGCTTTGCCTATTTATCTTTTATTGTTTAAAATTAGATTCTGGCCTTTAAGCAAGAGTGTCTTTTTCTGAGCCTTATAATTTCTTTCCTTTCAGGGGCTTTATCAGGTAGGTGGCTGACAACAGTCTCTGTTTACTTCCTAGGCAACGTTAATGCTGTTTAAGGTCTAATAAGCCTGCTGTCCTGTCCTGTGTTATTAGGGTACAGGCACAAGCTCACAAAGCTGCTGAGTCCTTACCGCTCCCCTAATTGCAGAGCATCCGATGGAAGAAGAAACGGCAGGCCGGGGCTAGCTTACCGTTATGATGATGGGAGTGTTGGTGTTCAGACAGGATAAAGAAATCAGCAGTGTACTGAAAAGAAATAGAGTTTGTAACTACTTGCACGCTAATCCGAAAATTCAGCCTAAAACCGAGTCCAGTGTCTGTGATTATATAAACAAACATCCATAGTAGAGGGGAAGAGTGAGGGGGGAAGGGATAGTTAGGCAGTTGGGGGTGGACATGTATATTCTGCTATATTTTAAATGGATAACCAACAAGGACCTACTGTATAGCACAAGGAACTCTGCTCAATATTCTGTAACAACCTAGTAGGAAAAAGAATTTGAAAAAGAATAGATACATGTATGTAATTAACTGAATCACTTTGCTCTACACCTGAAACTAACACAACATTGTTAATCATCTATACTCCAATATAAAGTTAATTAATTAATTAAGTGTGCTCAGAGAACAAGTTTCCCTACTTCTCCCCTCCCCCGAAAAAACCATATCATTCTCATACACCACTGTAGTTTTTTGGGTTTTTTTGAATAATGGCAAGAAGATAAGATTTCATTCAAAATAGCATTTAGGAATAAAGAAATATGCAAGGCCTATATGAAGACACATACCAAAGGACATAGATTTTAAAAATGGAGAGAGAGGTACCTTGTTTCTGAATTAGAAGACTCTATTGAAAAGATGTTAATACATCCATGAAGTAATTCAAATAATATCCCAGTTTAGGGGACAAGGTTGACTTAAAGTTAAAAAGTAGACTCTGAAGCTGATCTGGAAGAATAAATAGTGAAATCAGCCAAGAAACTTTTGGAAAAGAATAACAAAGGTGATTTTTAACCTTTTTTTGTTGCCTACAAGTTCTTTGTTCAAACAAAATTCTACTTCCCTATTCAAACACTTTGAGTGGGCCCTTTACTGCCTCCTGAATAAAGTTCAAGTTCCTTAAGCTATTATATAAAAAGAGCGTTCTAACAGTATCGGAGGGTATTCTGAACAGCAGTACAATTCTAGCACTTAAATAGAGCAGCTCTCTTGTTTACTGTGCTTCCTTCCCGCCTTTGTCTGCGTTTTCACAGAGTCCTATTCATGGTACATCAAGAACACGGAAAGCTTGGCTTTAGGGACGAGAGTGAAGCCAAAATTCTGGACTTGGAAGGGGGAGGCTCCAGAAAGAGGGCGAAGCACCAGGTGCTCAAAAATGCTGACCAGAGCTTTCAACCTGATGCCAGCCAATTAAGTGACATAGGACTCCACCTGCAGCTTCTCTCAACCTATGTGTGAACTGTGAATTCCAGAGTCCGTTATCTGCAAAAAAAAAATAATCCGAGTACTTCAGAATAACAGCCAGAGTGTGCAGCAGGTGCCAGCCTGGGGTCTCACCACTTACCCTCTGCCTGCGTCTATTCTGTGTCACACGGGGAGCCGCGGAGGTCACAGGAGCGGCCCGAACCTGCAGCCTCGCGAGCAACAGGGCAAGAAATCTATCCAGCTTTTCTCCCAAACCTCTGCTTTGAAGGTTTTTCCACTTTGGTTTCTTTGTTATTGAACTATTTAGTTGATTGACAATATCTTGTTAGTTTCAGGCATAGAGCACAGTGACTAAGTTATACATAAATGTGTATGTATATGTGTATATATATATATATATATCCTGTTCAGATTCTTTTCCATTATAGGTTATTACAAAATATTGAATATAGTTTCCTGTGCTGTAGAGTAGACCCTTGTTGGTTATCTTCTTTATATATAACAATGTGTATCTCTTAATCACAATCTCCTCATTTATCCCTCCTCCCCACCTTCCCCCTTTGGTTACCAAAGTTTCTTTTCTGTGTCTGTGAGTCTATTTCTGTTTTGTAAATAAGTTCATTTCTGTAGTTCGTTGCTCAGTCATGTTTGACTCTTTGCAACGCCATGGTCTATAGCCCGCCAGGCTCCTCTGTCCATGGGATTCTCCAGCAAGAACACTGGGGTGGGTCACCATTCCCTTCTCCAGGGGATCTTCCTGAACCAGGGATTGAACCCAGGTCTCCTGCCTTGCGGGCAGATTCCTAACCATGTAAGCCGCCAGGGAATCCCGGATGGTTTATTTTAGACCCCACATATACGGTTCATTGTGTGACATTTGTCTTTGTCTGCCTGGCTTGCTTCACTCAGGAGGCTTTGGAGGTGTGAGGGCCCCTGCTCTGTGTGGACTCCGCCGCCTGCCCCAGCTGTGTTCCCCATCTCGCCCCCCTTTCGGATCAGCCCTTCCCAGAGGGTCCAGGAAACCAAACTCAGTTCTTTGACCTCCTCAGTTCCTGCGTTCTTCCTTCCCGCCCACCTGCACCGTCACACCCTTGCCCTTGGCCTGACTGCACCACCTCTAAAAGCTCCATCTCTCTCTTCCCACGCTGTGGCCCCCGCTTCCTACCTTTCAGGGCCAGTGCTGACTTTCTCACTGCTCCTGACCATAACATCCAGCCCCACTTTCGAGTCTTTACTTGAAAAACAGAGGGCCACGGACATCAGAGGACATGGTGAAATATTTCTGTCGTGACCGTTACTTCTGTGCACGTTGAGCTGTGGCTCTGTTGGGGTGTGACTTCTCTGTGTAAGTCAGTAAGTCCTTCTATAGCATGGGTGTCTTGGATGAAGGCACAAGCTCCCTGGATCAAGGGTTCTCAACAAGTTCACTTTGCCTCCCAGGGGATATTTGTCAGTGTCTGGAGACACCTCTGGTTATCACAGGCAGGTTAT
This sequence comes from Muntiacus reevesi, assembly GCF_963930625.1. Lineage (NCBI taxonomy): Eukaryota > Metazoa > Chordata > Mammalia > Artiodactyla > Cervidae > Muntiacus > Muntiacus reevesi. The sequence goes on from NC_089249.1 coordinate 175,423,821, forward strand.
CACAGATCCTGGCACCTGAGGTATTCTTGTTGCTGCTCAGCCGCTCAGTCACGTCCAACTCTGCAGCCCCATGGACGGCAGCATTCCAGGCTTCCCTTCCTCTGCCATCTCCCAGAGTTTGCTCAAACTCATGTCCATTGAGTTGGTGATGCCATCCAACCATCTCATCCTCTGTCATCCCCTTCGCCTCCTGCCTTCAATCTTTCCCAGCGTCAGGATCTTCTCTAATGAGTCAGCTTTTCGAATCAGGTGACCAGAGTATTGGAGTTTCAGCTTCAACATCAGTCCTTCCAAAGAATATTCGGGACTGATTTCCTTCAGGATGGACTGGTTTGATCTCCTTACAGCCAAGAGACTCTCAAGAGTCTTCTCCAACACCACAGTTCAAAAGCATCAATTCTTTGGTGCTCAACCTTCTTTATGGTCCAGCTCTCACATCCATACATGACTACTGGAAAAACCACAGCTTTGTCAGCAAAGTGATCTCTCTGCTTTTTAATATGCTGTCTGAGTTAGTCATAGATTTTCTTCCAAGGAGCAAGCGTCTTTTAATTTCATGGCTACAGTCACCTTCTGCAGTGATTCTGGAGCCCAAGAAAATAAAGTCTGTCACTGTTTCCATTGTTTCCCCATCTATTTGACATGAAGTGATGGGGCTAGATGCCATGAACTTCCTTTTTTGAATGTTGAACTTTAAGCCAACTTTTTCACTCTCCTCTTTCACTTTCATCAAGAGGCTCTTTAGTTCCTCTTTGCTTTCTGCCGTAAGGGTTGTGTCACCTGCATACCTGAGGTTGTTGAAATTTCTCCCGGCAATCTTCATTCCAGCTTGTGCTTCACCCAGCCCGGCGTTTCGCGTGATGCGCTCTGCATGGCCGTCACATCAGCAGGGTGACGCACACATGCTGCGGCGTCGAGCGTGTGCCGGCCAGGAATGCTGCTGGCCATCGTCGGATGCACAGGACGGCGCCCGGTGAACTACTTCACCCCAGAAGTCAGTAGAGCCACGGTTATGAAACCCTGCCCTGTATTTGTGTTAAAGCTCCCTCTGGGGAGGGAGATGGGAGCGAGGTTCACGAGGGAGGGGACATAAGTATACCTCTGGCTGATTCATGTTGATGTTTGACAGAAAACAACAAAATTCTGTAAAGCAACTATCCTTCAATTAAAGATAAAATAAATAGATAAAGAAAAGTTCCCTTGTAGTCTAATCCCATATTTCATACACATGCCTCAGTGGAAGTGGGAATAAGACGAAGGGACTGCAATGTAATCTGAGTAAGTAAAAATCAAACCCACAGGTCCGAAGAGGCATTTGGAAATCCTACAATGGGCTTAGGGAGCCACGCCCTCCCATTACCGAAGGCAGGTCGAAGCTGCCCGGTGAGGTGTCGGGTGTAAAGGTGCCTCTAATTGACCTGTCGGCTGGTACTCAGAGCTGACGTGGTCAGGAGTGCTATTTGATCTCTAGTTATTCCAGAATTTCCACTCTCGTGCCGAACATGTCTCTCCAGACGGCTGTTCTTGGCTCTTCCTTAAACTTCTCTTGACGTTCATCTGAAGTCTTCATTTTTCAGAGGTGAGGTTTTTATGTTCTATGTTAAGTCTTCTGAAAAGATATCTGGTTCATCCAAATTGGTGATAAACGAGGTACCCATAATCTGGTACCTTTCTGGAGGCTAATAGTTGATGGTTTTCTTTGTACTGTATTTCAGGGGCTAAAACGCAGAAGGGGAAACCCTTATTTTAGGCTGTGGACATGTGTTTTTAGAGCTTCCCAGGTGGTGCAGTGTAAAGAATCCATCTGCTAACGCAGGAGACACAAGTGATGTGGGTTCGACCCCTAGGAGGGAAGACCCCCTGGAGGAGGAAATGACAGCCCGCTCCAGTATTCTTGCCTGGAGAATCCCACGGACAGAGGAGTCTGGCGGGCTACAGTCCCTGGGGTCGCAAAAGAGCTGGACACAACGGAGCAACTGAGCACACACACACAGTGTGTTACAGTCTCTGTTTTCCTTTAGAAATATGTATTTTCTTAGGGAGATTATTCTGGGGATGCTGTTGTAGAGATTTCTGTACCTTAGGTTAGAAGGTTGCTTACTTCTGATGTTTCCATTTATCCTGAAGTGGGGTCGTCTTCAAGTCAAGTTGTTCAGCAGGAATGCCTGATTTTAAACCTTTGAATTCATCCTAAGTGCCCTCAAATTTCCATGTTTGCTGTGGGTACTGTTTAAATTTAGGTTATAACTCCTGTGTTCCCCATACTTCCTTTCTGTGCGTGACATTTGCCAATAATATTTGTAGCCTGACTGATCTGGATTTTTCAGTGAGCAGGGTAAATGTTTGTTTCATGGTTCTGATTGTTAGGCACTTTTTATCTCTCCTTGATGTTAAACTGATAGGCAAGATTACTGAGGCCAGAGCCAAATAAATCAGTGAGCATCTAGAAGAAATATTTATTTTATTTTTAATCATTTTATATTCCTAGATATATAATGAAACATTTCCTTTATTTCTTACCAGACAGTGTTCTGTTAGCTACTAAATACAGTTGTTGAAAGTAAAGCATATTTTTTCTGTCTATTCTGATCAAAAATATTTTAAATGTACTCTTCCAAGTGCATGTAGAGATATTTTTTCTTTGAATTAGGGTTTTGACTTAGAGGGACTTTTCAGCCTTTTCCTTTATGATGGAGAAGTATGTAATGGATTTCAGTTGTTTTGTCCTCAATATTTTTAGAAAATAATTGGCTGATATTTGCAGTGTGTTGTGTTCATGAAAAACAGAATTGATTTTGCTAAGAGATGCTTTACTGAAGGTGTTTGTGGCCATTTCCTTGACCACAATACATGAGGAGTGTTCCTGTGATCACTCTCATCTTGGTCTTAAGGGTCAACCATTCTGAGGAATGGATTGAAAAAACTGATACATTTCCCCCCAAGATTGCTATGGACTTATTCCCGGGCACTCTTGGAGATGAACTTAATCCCAGAGTGAAATAAGCTAGAAATTACTTTAAACATGGGTAGAGTTTACCCTGTGCCAGCATTACTGGGCTGTCTGGAGCCTCGTGGAAGGCTTTGGGCACGGGTCCTGAGACCAGCATCGCCCAGGCCGGGCCAGATGCGGCTCCCCCACACGTCCTGCCATTTCCGCTCCACTTGCTCTTCTCCTTCCTCAGCTGTGTCCACGGTCTCTGCACCAGGCCTGTGGTTCTTGCTGTCTGTCCTCTGCTGGACGCTGTGGTTTTCTCCTCCCCATCTTAGCTCGGAATCAGGTCAGATGCTGAAAGTCCGGAGGAACCCCCAGCCCACCTCCACCACCCTTAGTCAGCGGTCTCGCCCACGCCCCCTCTGTTCTTCCCCCCCTCTCCTTTTCACTCTCCACTTTGCAGTCTCCAAGCTGGCTCAAGTCTCTTCCATCCTTAAAAACAGATGGACAGGTGAACACGTCTCTCCCCGCCCAAAACCCTCTTCTGGTTTCTGTCTTCCTCCCGGGCTGTAATGTGTCAGGTACTATATGAGCAGAAACCACTGAAAATGCTGAAATGCAGAATTTCAGCAAGAGAATACAATAGCCAGTGTTTATCTAGTTGCAAATTAAAGGCTTTCCGGGCCCCGTTGTCATCACTACATCTGCCTTGCTTAACACCGGTATTCACACCAGCCTTCTGAATAGTGGCTTCCAGAAGGCACTTCTGTTATCTGTTTCTCTACCTACCCATTGTCTGTGTTGACTTCTTCTGTTATTATGATGATGATGATTTGGCTGCCCTGGGTCTAAATTGCAGCACACAGGATTGTCAGTCTTCGTCGCAGCTTCCAGGATCCGACCAGGGGTCAAACCTGGGCCCCCTACATCGGCAGCGTGGGGTCCTACGCACTGGACCACCAGGGAAGTCCTGTGTCGGCTTGTTCTTGTCACTTTTCTTATTCATGAAATGTAGGGATCCCCAGATTCCTTCCTTCAGCCTACTTTCTGTTATATGCATGCTACCATTTTCCTCATCACCTTAAACCAGTTCATACTCGTGGTGCCAAAGCGCCTGTTGGATACCTGTAATAAGGCTTTCTGCCCCCGCTTCCTGTTCAGCCCAACCAAAACTCGCACTCATCACCTTGCTTAGAAAATCCAAAGGAATTTTAAACATATATATTAAATGAAAAAGAAGTGTGGTGAATTGCTGGGTACTAGGTAGTTATGCAGAAAAAAAAAAAAATTCCTAGTCATGTCACTTTTAGAAGAGTTTCCATTCTCAGTTGCTGCAAACATATAAAATACACAAGATTAGTGAGAGTTGATGAGAAACTATCAAAGTCCCTTGTTTTCCTGGGAGAATCATCCATCCATCCGTCATTTATGAACTGCCCTCCATTCCCCGAGGTGAGCAAGTGCGCCCATCCCTGAAGAGCCCACTCGGTCCTGGGGGACAGTGAGGACCACACAGGCAGGAGTGAGGCTGAAGGATGTGGTTGTAGGACCCCTGGCCCAGGGTCGGGTGCTCAGTAAGCAAGAGCTGTCTGTGTGCCAGAAACGAGCTCTCTCGCTGTCCAGTCACTTGCCCCCAATATTTGTGTCCACCGGAGGCTGTCAGGATCTTGGCTCGAGGGCCAGGTCCACTGTGGCCTGAGCTGGGCCAGCTGACTGGGAGGTGAATGGCATGCAGGGCCTGACTCCCTCACCTGACGCTCCTACCAGTGCCCTGGTCTTACCAGAAGACCTTGATCTGGGTACATTACTTTGTCACTACCCATGGAGCGGGAGATGGGGCTACTGGTCCAGACTGAGCCCAGGGAGGCAGCCTGTCTGCTGACTGTCTGTCCCAGTGAGCATCCCTGGCTGGCTCGGGCACGGAGCTCCTCTGTGTCAGATAGTGTACTGGACACTAAGGGCTTGGACTTGGGTTAAAACTGGACTCCACTCTTCCAATGTTCCTCTGTGGACACTTGATACCACCTTTGTGGGCCTCAGTCTGTACAGGCAGACCACTTTTCATTGTGCTTCACTTTATGGCGCTTCAAAGATACTGTGGTTTGCTTTTTTTTCTCTTACAAATAGAAGGTTTGTGGCAACCCTGTATTTAAGAAATATGTTTCATTAGGTTATCGCTGCCATAGATAGTGATTCCTCTGATGGATTTGGGCAAAGTAAATTAAATGCCTTCTAAAAAGGATTCACCATGCTACATGCCATTAAGAACGTTTGTGATTCATTGGAAAAACTCAGAATATCAACATTGACAGAAGTCTGGAAGAAGTTAATTCCAGCCGTCATGGATGACTTTGAGAGCTCAAGGCTTCAGTGGAGGAAGTAACTTCAGATGTGGTGAAAACAGCAAGAGAACTAGAATTAGAATTAGCCTGAAGGTGTGCCTGAATTCCTGCAATGTCATGACTAAATGACATTCACTGACTCATTGGACATGAGTTTGAGCAAACTTTGGGAGATGGTGAAGGACAGGGAAGCCAGGCATGCTGCCGTCCACGGGGTTGCAAAGAGTCAGACATGACTTAGCAACTGAACAGCAGCAACATGGCAAAACTTATGACTGAGAGTTTGCTTCTTGTGGACAAGCAATGTTAATGGTTTCTTGAGATGCAATCTACTCCTGTGAAGATTTGTTGAAATGTCAACACAGGATTTGGAATATTCTATTAACTTAGTTGATAAAGAGAGTTTGAGACGAAGGACTCCAATTTTGAAAGAAGTGCTACTGTGGGCAAAAACTGCTATCAAACATCATTGCATGCTACAGAGAAATTGTTTGTGAAAGGAAGGATCAATCACTGTGGCAAACTTCATTGTCATCTTATTTTAAGAAATTGTCAAAAAAAAACCCATAAAATAAATTGCCACAGCAGTTCTTAGCCTTCAGCAACCTCAACACAGAGGCAAGACCCTCCTCCAGTGGAAAGATTATGACTTGCCAAAGGTTCAGATGATGGCTGGGGCTTCCCTAGCGGCTCAGCAGTAAAGAATCTGCCTGCGATGCAGGAGACTAGGATTCAACTCCTCTAGGTCAGGAAGATCCCCTAGAGGAGGGCATGGCGGCCCACTCTAGTATTCTTGCCTGGATAATCCCATGGACAGAGGGACCTGATAGTCTACAGTCCATGGGGTCCAAAGAGTCAGACATGCCTGAGGGACTGAGCACACACACAGATGATGATTAGCATTTCTTTAGCAATAAAGTATTTTTAAATTAAGAGCCTCTTGAAGATAAGAGAGGGGAGTGAAAAAGCTGGCTTAAAACTCAACATTCAAAAAATTAAGATCATGGCATCCAGTCCCATCACTTCATGGCAAATAGATGGGGAAACAATGGAAACAGTGACAGATTTTATTTTCTTGGGCTCCAAAATCACTGCAGATGGTGACTGCAGCCATGAAATTAAAAGACACTTGCTCCTTGCAAGAAAAGTTATGACAAACCTAGATAGCTTATTAAAAAACAGAGACATCACTTTGCTGACCATATAGTCAAAATTATGGTTTTTCCAGTAGTCATGTATGGATATGAGAGTTGAACCACAAAGAAAGCTGAGCACTGAATAATTGATGCTTTTGAACTGTGGTGTTGGAGAAGACTCTGGAGAGTCCCTTGGACAGCAAGGAGATCCAACCAGTCCATCCTAAAGGAAATCAGTCCTGAATATTCATTGGAAGGACTGATGCTGAAGCTGAAGCTCCAATACTTTGGCCACCTGATGTGAAGAGCCAACTTACTGGAAAAGTCCCTGATGCGGGGAATGATTGAAGGCGGGAGGAAAAGGGGATGACGGAGGATGAGGTGGTTGGATTGGGTATCACCGATTCAATGGACATGACTTTGAGCAAGCTCCAGGAGATAGTGAAGGACAGGGAAGCCTGGCATGCTGCAGTCCATGGCGTCGCAAAGAGTTAGACATCACTGAGTGACTGAACAACAAGGACAATTTTTAAATTAAGGCACATACATTGTTTTTTAGACATAAGGCTCTTGCATGCTTAATAGACTACAGTGTAGTGCAAACATCTTTTTTTATTTGCTAGGATGCAAAAACCTCTTGTGACTCTTTATTATGACACTCACTTTATTGCAATGGTCTGGAACCAAACCCACAGTATTTCCAAGGCATGCCTGTGTAAAATGCTTTGTAAACTGAAAGGTGTGGTGCAAATCTGGGTAATCGCTTCATGAACCAGCTTTACTATATGGAGTGTTTTTTATTTTAGTCAAAGGGATCCATGGGAAGTTATGCATGTAAGCTCACTGTTTGTAGAAGTAATATAGAAATGTTTATTCTGCTGTAACCAATATGACTGGTGATTCACGTTCATGAAAAACAGCTGTGATGGCTATGATTTGGAAAAATGGTTTTGTGTGAGTTATCTAAAGAGCGAGGTGGCCAAGAACCACCCTGCTCTCCCTGCCGGCCCTTTGCCTTGTCCTGCAAACCTGGAAGGGTTTGTCTTGGTTGCTGTAGCTTTCAGAACCAAACCACAGAAGCAGGCGATGCTGGTGAACCTAGCAACAGCCCAACACCATGGAGACCAGTAAACGAGTTAGGGTGTGGCCCCAAAGTGGTTAAATGTTGTGGCGTTTGCTGGTGAGCTATGAGTCTGATGTTCCCAGAACAAAGTTAGATCATTCTACTTACCTTTTTGTCCTTTATTAGGCGTCCCTTAAGAAGTTAAGTTCCTGCACGTAATCTTCTTGCGCATTGGAGAACTGCTTTTGAGATCTGGGACATTACACTTTTGGGGGGATGGCTCCAAGCAGCATAAGCATGGTGGCTTTTAGGAATGCCTGGGACAACTGGAGCTTTCACAAAACCCAAGGCCCCTCTCAGGACAGAGTCCCTGGGTTTAGACAGTACCTGGGTGCTTGTAGGTGAGTGGCTGCCAGCAGCTTGGAAGAAGTGAAAGTAGGGATCTTGACCAAAAGAAGGGAAAATGGAACCTGTGTCACTGACCTCACAGTTCTTTATATAAAGACCCTGGGCCCACACTGGAGCAGTCAGGATGGATGGCCACCCTCTTCCTGACCCCTCCCCCGTCTCTCTCCCCCATTTTGTAGCTCGGATCTTTCAAAAGTGCCCTGGGTTTCTTTTGCCAACCTCCCTGAAGATAGAACCTGGGGGCTTCTTGTCTGATTTCTTCTTAGCTGACGCTCTTAGGTGATTCTGGTTTTGTCTTTCCCAATATGAAGGATTTAGATTACTCTGCCTAGTGGAGGAGGAAATGGTGACCCACTGCAGTATTCTCACCGGGAAAATCCCATGGACAGAAGAGCCTGGTGGGCTGCAGTACACAGGGTCTCGGTGTCGGACACGACTGAGCACACACACACGGCTAGTGACCTAAAGCTGTGAGCACCAGGGTGAAAATGCAGTGCACGTCCATGGTTTCCATTCAACAAAGTGTCACTTTCTTTGACTTCTGCGTGGACTTTCCCAGCCCCAAGTGTGTAGGTGCCACTCAGTAGTCATCCTCACAAGTGTCCTTGGTGAGTTTAAAAAACAAGAGCCAGGGGCCACTGCCGGGAGGGGGCCCCAGGAGGGCCCCTTTTCATTGGAGAGCTGCTTATATCAAAATGAAGGCAACTACACCCGCTACACTGTGTTCTGGGGCCCTGGGGTCTAAATAACACAGAGAAGTGTCAATTTTGCAGCACTTGAAATACAGACTGACATTTGCCCTACAGCTGGGACCGATCTCAGCTGTCCCCCCAGGGTGGCTGGCTGGAACACATGTCAGAATGTCGTGACCTCTCATCTAGAAGGATGTTGGTACAGCTGCTGCTGCTACTGGGTGGGGTCAGAAATCTCTTGTGCCTTTACTATTATTATCTTACTGTTGGTGTTGTTAGTGTGTTACTGGGACTAAAATTAATCAGCCAGTTGCTTCTTCTGCGACAGTGTCCTGCCACCTGGGGCTTCTGCAGCTGGGCCTTCCCATAGCTTCTGTGGGGTCTGTGGGTTTTTTGTCTTCTCTGGGGCTACTCACGATCTCTCCCAATTCTCAGCCGTCAGCCCGTTGTTGCCCAGCTTCCCTGCAGATGCAGAGCAAGGCAGGCAGGCCCGGGTGCCTTGCGGGGGGTTTCTGGAGGCAGGGGGAAGACAGGGGGCCATGAGGCAGCCAGGTGGCTCCACCGACTGTGCTCCAGGGGCCCTCCCCATCACCCTGGCCACTTTCATTATCACTAGCACGTTTCAGATGAAACTCGAGACACAGGGGCTAAGGAACTTGGTCACAGTCCTACAGTCAGTGACAGGGCCAAGAACTGAGCCAGAGGGTTTAATTCCAGGGCCCACTTCCCAATGCAGTTTTCCTAAAGCTGATAACTAGCAACTGGAACGGAGAAGGCAATGGCACCCCACTCCAGTACTCTTGCCTGGAAAATCCCATGGATGGAGGAGCCTGGTAGGCTGCAGTTCATGGGGTCGCTAACAGTCGGAGACTACTGAGCTACTTCACTTTCACTTTTCACTTTCATGCATTGGAGAAGGAAATGGCAACCCACTCCAGTGTTCTTGCCTTGAGAATCCCAGGGACGGGGGAGCCTGGTGGGCTGCTATCTATGGGGTCGCACAGAGTCGGACAGGACTGAATCGACTTAGCAGCAGCAGCAGCAGCAGCAACTGGAAGGCCACCTGGGAGTTGGGGGTGGGGGGGTGGGGCGGGGAGTGCAGGTATCCAGAAGCGTTGCCCTGAGACCAGCAGGACAAATGAAGCCTGTTCCCTGTGCCCGGCTCAGGGAGATGTGGTCGTAGGGTTCCACGTGGCAAGTAGCTATAGAATCTGCTGATCTACATCAGAATAGTCCAACTGAAAGCTCCCAGAAGGCGATTTTGTTAACGGGTTATCCTTCTCATCCATGGACCTGTTACTCAAATTATCTTTGCTTTCCACCAGAGATTCCCCAAATCCCATAAGTATTTACACAAAATAACTTACAATTATTTTCTCCAACGTGTTTAATCAAAAACTGTTAACACACTAACAGGTTTTAAAAGTGTTATAGCAAGAAGACAAGGTATTAAAGGTATGCATTTCAGTCTTTCTGAAAATTATTCTTGCGAACCTGACACTGCTGTGCATTAAAGCTTGGCGGCTGTGTTCAGGACCTCATCAAAGTTGTTGACACCTGCTGTTTCTCCCACAGCGGCCACTCTGGGTCTTTACTGGCCTTGCCTTTCTTTACTGCCCCTGCTCCCTCCTAGGTTAGAACCTCCCATTCCCCCAGAACCTCCTCTGTCCACCCCACCCCGTCCCCCCCACACATGTACACCCTTCCTTCCAGAGCCCCATCCCCTGAAGCCAGAGCGGAAAGGTGAGCACACACAGGCCGCCGCGCGCTGACTCTTTACTGGGAGCTAGGTTAGGGCGGCGGAGATCGAGATCGGGAACCCGGCGACGGTAACATTTCAATGCGCATTGGTGGTCTGTCAAGACGCTTGCTGGAGCCGCCTTTGCAGAGACCTCGGCCCCGCCTTCCGGTTGAAAGCTTTCATTCTGAGGCGGGGAGGTGGTCTTTTCTGAGAAGGGCTTCCGAACACGTGCCCCCTGGGCAAGGTCAGCAGGGGCCGGGGCCGCCTGGACGCGGGGTAGGAGCGGGGGGCGCCGCGGGCGCGGGGCTTGGCCAGGACAGGCTGGCATTCTGACGAAAAGCTGCGTCCTTCCTTCCCGTGGCTCCCGCCCCGGCCTGGCGAGGTTGGGACACGTTTCCATGATTTGCTTGTAGGACTTTTAAAGAACGAGTCACGCGTGTTCTGGGGCTGGAGGAGGCGCGTGCGGAGCCGCGGGGGCCCCGTCCCGCCGCGGACACTCCCCCTCCGCGCGGACCCGGCCTCGCACGACCTCCCGCAGGACCCTGGACGGTGCGGCCAACCTCCCCGCCCCCCGCCCCCACCAACCCCGGCCCTGAGACCCCGGATCCGCGCCGAACCTCATTCTTCCGCCGCGGCTTCCTAAGCGGGAGCCGGGCAGGGGGCGCACCCGGCCCTCAGATGCTTGTTCTCACCCCCGCGGGCCGCGCATTCCGGTCGCCCTAGAAGGCGGCCCTTTCTCCGGGGGACGCGTAACGGGGAACCCCGGCCAGCAGATGCTGCAGAGCTCGGGCGAGGCTGCAGTGTCCGTAGAAGCTCAGTTTGGCCTGAATTTGGGGCCGCAGCCCAGCGCCGACAGCGCGGGGGCGGGGGGGGCGAAGGGAGAGGGAGGCGGAGGCGGGCGGGGGCGCGGCCGGGCCTGGGGAGGCTGTCCGCTCCGCCCCCAGAGGACCCCGCCCCCAGAGGACCCCGCCCCCAGGACTCCGCCCCCCCCACCCCCAGGACCCCGCCCCCGCGCAGAATCCTCCCCCGCACCGACCCCTCCCCAAGGGGAACCGGTCCCCGCGCGCACCTCCCCACTCCCGCATTTTCCAAAGGCCTTCGGTTCGCCCTCCCTCCGCGGGTGGTGGGCGACCGGGGCCGGCAGGGGGTCTCCTCGGGCTGGGGCCGGAGACGGCAGCGTGGTGATTAATGACCGCGCCGGGGGGCGCGGCGTGAGGGCGGAGCGCGCCGGATGGACCCGGAGGGCGGCGAGGGCGGAGCGCAGGGGCGGAGCTCGCGGGAAGGGGCGGCCCTGTCTCCTCGGCTCCCCGCACCGCCCCCAGCCCCGGCCCGCCGGCCCCGGCCACCTGCGCCCCGCCCCTGCGGCCGCGCCCGAGCCCGGGAACCGCGGAGGCGCGCTGCGCCCGGGCGAGGGCAAGGTTGCTGTCCCGACACGCGTGTCGTCTCCGGCACCGCGATCCAGCCGTTCTCGGCATGCGGCTGCGCTGAGAGCACGCCCGCGGATCCCGGGAGCCCGGCGTCCACTGAGGATCTTTGCTGGCTGTGTGAGAGGGTGGCCTTTAGCCGGCAGGATGACCAACCCTGCGGCCGCGCAGAACCAGGAGATAGACTGCCTGAGCCCAGAAGCTCAGAGACTGGTAAGAGGAAAACACGTCTTCGAAACGTCTGGTTCTGACTGCGAATGTTTGGACCTTGTGGATGTGCTGGGGCCGGCCGAGGGCGGGCACCACCTTCCACCGCAGCCATCTGTGCCTGGTGAGGTGTGGGTGGGCCCCGCCTGGCCGGGGACCCCCTCAAGCGAAAGTCCGTCCCCTCGCGAGGATGTGCGGCGGGGCGGGGGTGGGATGTGCTCGGTTCAGTTAGCAGTTTCGTTTGTGCCGCCCGCCCTGCGCCCCGGAAAGCACGTTTTCTCGGACGGCGTTCCTCGCCAAGGCGAAAAGGAGCTCCGTCTAGTCCGCTCTGGCCGCATTGACGGGCTCGGCCCAGTTGAGTGTTTCGACCGCGGATCCAGCCGAGATCTGAGACCTGCGCGTGGTCTAGAGTTTCACTCAGAGCTAATAGTTTGGTGTTTTACAAAACATAGCACCTGGGCTCTGGTGGCCAGGGGCGGTGCCTTCGCCCTGAGGCTGGCACCCCCAGTGGCTGGGGGTTTGGAGTGCTTACCCTTCTCTGCGCCGTAGAGTCTTCTCTAGTTCCCAGTACTTCAGTTCCCAGATCCTCTTTGGCTGGTCCTGGGGCCTCTGCGTCTGGAGGGGACCTTTCATCTGTAGGCTGTTGCAGTTATCCAGCTCAACACCCAGTATTGGGACCTCGGATGTGAGGCATTAGATAGAGTCCGGCAGGGGATGAAGTGGGGAGGGTTTGTAATAACCCATTTTCCTGTGCCTTGTGGCTGATCATGAATGGGAATATTTAAAAGTGAAAGGGTGCAATTTGGAAAAGACATACTTTATGAAGTTAATACTGTAGAGAGAGAGACCCTAGATATCCACTTTATTGGGCCTTTGTGGAACCTTAATCGAAGCATGAGCCCCAAATAATTACTCCTTCACCAGGTGGGAATTAACCACCTACTGAATATTTCTGGAAGGTTCAAGATGAATAAGACTGCTCTGCTCTGAGCTTCCTGGTCAACCCCAGAAAGGTGTAGCAATAGATTCTGGTGAACACACCCTTGAAAATTGCATTCCTTCCTGAGGACTGTCAGGTGGGTTTTATTTTTAATGTCCACATTCTGTGTGCTCCCCTGGCCTCACTTAAGGTTCCAGCCTCAAACCAGACCCTTGGAGCTGGTTCCTACCCCTAATTGGGAACCTGCAGAGAGAGCCTTGCGTCAGCATCAGGGACGGGCCCTTGGAAGAAAGAAGGATGGGAATGCTCTGAGAAAGGCCGGTGCTTTCAGGAGCCGCCTAGGCAAGCCATAGATGGCAAGAACAGACTGATGTTAGTCCTGGGCAAGATTTGAGCTCAGAGGAATGAACTGCTGGGCACGGAGAGGAACAGAGTGGCTGTGGGGAGCGGGGTCTGAGTAGAAACAGCCCCTCTTGCTCACGGCACGCCATGCAGCGTCTCCTTAAGCCTTAAGTTACCCCGGGATCGGGCCTGGTGGAGATGTGTGCCTCACAGAGATGCTGCCGGGAGCTGGTGCCGGAGAGACGGGAGCAGCTGCTCAGTGAGAAGGCGCCCACCTCCTCCTGCCGGCGATTCCAGGGTCCAGGACAGTCGGAAAACTAAGGCTGTTTCCCTTTTTTGTAAGTTGTGAGCAGAATTCGTTTGGCAGTGATGGAAGGCTATTTGTGTCCCCGCCCAAGTCTCATCGTATTGTGGGGTCCTGTGCCAAGGTCCCCAGGTCCCATTTATTTGGCTGATGGGAGGCTATTTTCAGTCTTTATTCTTCTTAGTGTGAACGCACGTACGTTTCTCTGCAGCCCTGTTAAGGTACTTGATTAAGGATTACTCTGAGTTGTTACAGAACATATGATGTATGCCTCTTATTACCCTTCTAAAACCCAAAAATGATGAATTCTGAAACATCCTTGGTCTCAGGGATCTTCAGTAATCAGCTGTGAACTTGTAAGAGTGTTTGTTTGTTTGGGAAGGGGGTTGTTGGGGAGGGGTTTGTTTTTAATTAAAAAACAGCCAAAAAAATTTTTTTTTAAAGTAGAACATGGGGAACAGAAGTAAAATACAGTCCTTATTTTATGACGCTAGTGGTTGAAAGGAAACAAGTGGGGTGGGGTGGGGTGGGGAGGGGTGGTGTGGGGGTAGGGTGTTGGGTGGGCCGTGTCTGAAGGACTTAGCCAGCAGCCACCCTGGGCATTAGTATTCCAGCCAGAGAAGGGTGGGCATTTCAGACTGGTTTGTGCCGGCTTGTGTTCAGTGCTAAGTGACCCTGTGTCCCGGGAACAGGGGTCCCCACTGGAGGAGGAGGAGGGCCGGAGCCCCATGGAGGTGAGGCCAGAGCTGGGATTGGCAGGAGGACGTGGATTTGTCGAGCTCCTCCTCAAAGCAAAAAGCAGGATCTGAGCAGGAAGTCCAGGCTCCTTGCAGGAGTGGACGGTGTGGAAACCATGTTTCTTTAACTTGGGTAACTTCCCTGGGTCCACGCCGGGTTGTGTCAGCTGGCTGCTTTCCACACACTGAGCAGCACTGAGTCCCCACAAACAACCAGCCCCAGCCTGAGAGAGGCTGTCGGGGGGAACGTGGGCCCCCCAAGTCTCATCTCGCTGTAGGTACCTGTGCCAGGTCCCTTGGCGCTGGCGAGTAGAAACACACACTGCTAGGGTGCCCGGCCCGGCTTAGCCCGGGACTCTGGGTGTTGGAATCCAGGTTTGTTCTAGGTGGATCATTTCCCCAAGCACTTAAGATGTAAAAGCAGTAAGTTAGGTCTTTTCTCTTAGTAGTAAGGGTGTCCCACTGGGGCAAAGATGGAGACTCAATTTCCCCTTTTCTTTAAGAATTAGTTTCTGTTCAACCTGAACTAATGTCAGCGGAGCGGAAGCCTTATTTGCACACTTGGTTTTTTTTTTCAGATCCTGCAGTCTAAGCTGCTGGTTACACTGAGCACAGGAAATCGCGTTATTTATAGCGGCTCAAGTGTTTTCAGACAAAGTTGATTGGAGTATTACCTGATTAAGAGCGAGGTTCTTATCTAGTCTCCACAGAATTACGAGGTCGCATGTTGGTGTGATGTGTTTGCTCCTCAAAAGGCAATGTTCAGGAGGAAATTCTTATCCTTGAAAAATCAGGCTGTGTGACTCAGCAAAGGAAATGTTTATGACCGATTGGTTACTCATATGCCAGTGTTTCCAGAATATCCGATCATATTTAAAAGTTTTAACCTCGGTGCCCCATTGGCCACAGGGTTCGGGTTACTAACCTGTTACAGCAGGAAGGCTGTTATATCTCACTGTATGGGTCAGAGAGAGAGGAGTTTTTGTTACTTCACTGCTTTTACTCTGGGACACCCCAATTTTAGCGTGTGTGTGTGTTTTAAAGCAGGTTATTTCCATATTTTCATGGAGTCGATTTACCAGAATTTTACTGCTCAGACTATCTAGAAAAAATAAAGTAAATAAACTTCTAATTTAAACAAAGCACTGTTTTGACTACATCCAAGATTCAGCGATTCAGAATTCCTGTGCGTTTGCTAGTGGACCACTACTTAAATCCCCTTTCTGAGACTGGTGTTTTTGTTTAGGGGAGGGCCAGAGTTTCAAGTGGTTTTCTCCTTCTTGCTCTAAGTGGAAAACTTTAAAACCTGTGTGAATACTTTGGTCTGGACTCTGAAGGAGAGCTACTTTGTAATTTAAATTACTGTAGAGATTTACTTTTCGTTTTAACAAAATGTTTCACTTATGTGTTTGTGTCACAGAGCTTGGGACTTCCCTCCTGGCTCTTATCAGAGCAGCATCGCTTCTGATCCTCAGGTCTGTGTTCTTATCTCTGGCCAGCGGGTTTGGAATTCTCGCTGGGGGGGAGAAGCAGGAGTGGGCTTTGGGTGTGGGTGGGGTGTCTCCCCAGCAGACTCACTGCTGGTGGGTGCTTCGGCATGCCCGTCTCCTCCCTCGTCTCCTAAGCCTCCTCTGAGCTGAGTTCCCTCTGCTGTGACAGACGCTGTGCAGGTGGACACAGCGGGCAGCGTTTCCCAAGCCCCCAGTGTGTCAGCACTCTTCAGCATTTCCTGTAGCAGTCTTCCCGTGCCCTGGCGGATCTCAGAGGCGGTTGGGTTATCTCCACTTACACATAAAGAGAAGATGGGCTCAGAAAGTTCAGGGGACTTTCCCAAGACTGCACAGCCACAGGCCGCGGGGCCCGTTGGGCCCAGGCAGGCTGGTTCAGAGCTGGTGCTGGTCACTGCCTGCTCGGGTGAGGTCTGGTGAGGCGGCGGAGAGCACCCTTGCTGTTGTCAACCTGCCTCGTGAGCCCTGGGCCTGCACAGCCCCGGGGTCAGGCCGAAGGACTTCTTTCTGCTAAGGCAGCCTCTTCAGACACATGTCCTTGCAACTGAAGTCTTGATTTGATTAACATTTCCTTTCTATTTCTGGTAGTTTTTCAGACAAAAGAACACTCAATGGGTTATTTTTTCTAAATAAGGACATGAATAGAAATCACATAGCTGCCAGCGTTTTTATTTTTCTATAGTTCATGCCGTACCCATGTTTTAGCCATCACTTGGGTCAGCCCACAGCGGGAACTGCTGGGTACCAGCCTCATTCCCACGTGTTGTAAAGCTCCTCCCCACCATCCAAGCAGACGAACCTGTTGAGGATGGGGATGAGAGCTTCTGGCTCTTTCCTAACTGGCTCCAGGAGGAAAGGGCGTTAGTAACTGTGCCACCAGCGTGGGAAAGCATGGGGCTGCTGGCGCGTCCAGTCTCTCTTTGAGAAGGAACAATGTCAGTGTTTTGTGTCACCTTAAAGGTGTGTGTGTGTGTGTGTGTGTGTGGTCTGGGCTGGGGAGGGGCTTCCCAGATGGCTCATTGGTAAAGAATCTACCTGCAATACAGGGGAGACAGGTTCAATCCCTGGGTCGGGAAGATCCCCTGGAGAAGGACATGGCAACCCACTCCAGTATTCTTGGCTGGAGAATCCCATGGACAGAGGAGCCTGGTGGGCTAGAGTCCATGGGGTCGCAAAGAGTCGGATACAATTTAGTGACTGAACAGCAAGAGAAGTATGTGGTTTACAAGGAAGAACCTGAACGGGGCAGGTGAAGCGAAGGGCATGGAGCCCCGATGCGTGGCCCGGGGGGAGCCTGTCATGTGGCCAGGCTGCTCTCACCCGTCACTTGTCAGTCACACACGAGGTTATTTGCGGCCATTGTGTCCTTGCTTGTAGCTCCAATATGTTGAGACCACTGAAGGAAGTATGAGCATCCCTCATCTCAGAAAAACATTTAAAATGTATTAACAGCATCTGGTCCCATCACTTCATGGGAAATAGGTGGGGAAACAGTGGAAATAGTGTCAGACTTTATTTTTGGGGGGCTCCAAAATCACTGCAGATGGTGATTGCAGCCATGAAATTAAAAGACGGTTATTCCTTGGAATGAAAGTGATGACCAACCTGGATAGCATATTAAAAAGCAGAGACATTACTTTGCCAGCAAAGGTCCGTCTAGTTAAGACTGTGGTTTTTCCAGTAGTCAGGTATGGATGTGAGAGTTGGACTGTGAAGAAAGCTGAGTGCCAAAGAATTGATGCTTTTGAAGTGTGGTGTTGGAGAAGACTCTTGAGAGTCCCTTGGACTGCAAGGAGATTCAACCAGTCCATCCTGAAGGAGATCAGTCCTGGGTATTCATTGGAAGGACTGATGCGGAAGCTGAAACTCCAATACTTTGGCCACCTCATGTGAAGAGTTGGCTCATTGGAAAAGACCCTGATGCTGGGAGGGATTGGGGGCAGGAGGAGAAGGGGGCGACAGAGGATGAGATGGCTGGATGGCATCACTGACTCGATGGACATGAGTTTGAGTAAACTCCGGGAGTTGGTGATAGACAGGGAGGCCTGGCGTGCTGCGATTCATGGGGTCACAAAGAGTCAGACACGACTGAGCAACTGAACTGAACTGAACTGAACAGCAAGAAGAGAACTTGCACGGACGACACTGTGCGCTGCTTTTTTTCAGTTTTTATTTATTTAGTTTTATTTTTGGCTGTGCTGGGTCTTGCTGCACAAGACTTTCTCTAGTTGCAGCGCGGGGGCTGCTCTTTGTTGCGGCGCACAGGCTCCTCGTGGCGGTGGCTCTCTCGCTGCAGAGCACGGGCTGTGGGTGCACGTGCCTCCGCCGTGCGGCCTGTGGGCTCGGTGGGTGCAGTTTTCAGACTCCGGAGCACAGACCCCGTGGCTGTGGCACCGGGCTTAGTTGCTCCACGGCATTTGGGACCTTCCTAGACCAGGGATTGAACCCGTGTCTCCCACATTGGCAGGCGGATTCTCTACCGCTGAGCCTCCAGGGAAGCCCTAAGTGTGCGCTGTTTTTATTCATCAGCTTGAGTGCGGGTCGTGCTAACCTGAAGATTGTTCTGTGAAGTTTGAATAGGTAGTTGCTATTAGCCTGCTGTCTGTTAAGTAACATGAATACTTTCGTTCCTGATTAAAATGTTTGTTCTCTTGGTGTGTTTCTCTGAGAAGCAAAGTCAGGAAATTTCCAGTAGCAAAATGGGGAAAGAGAACTCTGTGGACTGTCTCACTGGTCTGGAAGGAAGTGAACCTACTCAGTGTAACAGATAACTCACCTCTATGTAGAGCGAACATTTCAGAGGCAAAGCAAGCTCCCAGAGCTCATGTCACCTGGTTTCCAAAGTGATGTAATTTGTCCAAGTTCTCATAATGGGCCAGCGGCAGAGCCAGAACTCCCAGCCTAGTCTTGAGACCCCTCTCAGGACAGTCTCAGGCTTTGGAAACCCTGGACCCTGCTGAGAACACCACCACCTGGAGAGGTGGTTTCTATGCCTGGTCCCCCGAGACCAGTGAATGCGATGCCAGGACTCCATCTCTGGGCCCAGACACGGGTGGCCTTGTGAGGTCAAAGCTTGTTTGAAGGCTGCTGTTTTATTGTAAAATTCCATAATCGTTTTATAGACCATAACTCATCTGATTTGATTTTGACGGCAACATGGTGTTTTAAATAACTGATTAAACTTTAACCTGATTAATCCTTAGCTGTATGTCCTCCACATCGTCAAGTAAAATTGGTAACTTGTTTATTTTGTGGCTTCAGCACTGGCCCCCAGGGCTGTGCCCTGAACCTGTGGTCAGGCTGTTTCCACAAGTGTGGACATGCAACAGATAGGTTCAGCACCTCCATCGCACCCCAGAGTTTTAAAAAAGGTGTTCCTAGTCATGTCAGGCCCAATGTCCCTTTTTATAAAAAGTTTTTAATATCCTTGTTACTAAACCTGAAATGAAATTCCTAGGTGGTAGAAACTACCTTCACACATAATTTCAAGTCAATATAATGTTTGAACTGTAACATTAAAAAGAAATCAAATGAAAGTAAAATGCAGGAACAGAATGTGAATATTGTGACTAACTCTTGGGAAGGTTCAGAACAAAGTCATATATAATCTTTCCTGATTTCCATGCAGATTGCATTCCTGGAATATTCAAAATATGTTGAAACTACTCATGACGTATTTTAAATTTACGTGTGAGTCGAAATCAGTTTGTAGGTCTGAAAGTTATAAATGTGGTTTTTGGATCTGCTTGAGTAGCCCGTGGGAAAGTTCCTCATCGTGCAGGCCTGCCCGAGGACAGGATGGTTGGCATGCCATGCCCTGCCCCCAGATGCCTTCGGTCTCTGCTGCAATCACTGTGACTTCCCAACACCTGCCCCCTCACCCCAGCATTTCCTAAATGCCCTCTGAGAGCTGGCACATGCTCCCTGACAGCATCATCCCAAAGTGCCTTCTCCTCCCTGACGATCATAATTACAGTCGTGGCTGGAAAAAGCAGGCCCCCTCGTGGAGAGACTTACCATGATTGCCTGAGCTAGGGGGCTGGAAAGATGTAATTTTGAGACTGGAGTACAATGCCCGTGGAAACTGAGAGGTATGGGGAGGGCCGTGGACACACATACAGAGACACGGATGGCCACTGAGTCTGAACCGCCAGCCGGAATGTTCCTCTCCTGCTCCTGCCTGTGCGGGAGAACACATGGCCCCATCTACTTGGTCGCTTTGAATAGCATGCTATTTTTAGAATCTACTGCATGTGAGGAGTTGGGGGTTTATGTAGAAAACAAAAGTTGGTGGCTGTTGTCAGTTCCTGTAGCCAAGTCAACTCAGCAAAATAATAAAGATCAGAGCATGCATAAGTAAAATAAGAGATTAAAAAATCAGAAAAGTTCAATGAAACCAAGAACTGGTGTTTTGAAAGGATGAACAAAATCAGCAAACCTCTAGGCAGACTCACCAAGGAAGAAAAGAGACAGGACCCAAATCAAAGAAGAAATGAAAGAGGAGAAATAACAATGGAGACCCCAGAAATACAAAGAATCATAGAGAATACTATGGCAGCTGTATGTCAATAAATTGGACAACCTAGGAGAAATGGGCAAGTTTCTAGAAACACAACCTGACAAAACTCGGGAAGAAACAACTAGTTTGAACAGACTGACCACTAGAAGTTAAATAGAATCTGAAATTTAGGGGGGAAAAACCTCCCTGCAAACAGAAGTCTGGGACTAGACAACTTCACTTGGGAATTCTACCAAACACTCAAGGAATAACTTATATGTATCCTTCTTAAACTATTCCAAAAACTGAAGAAGAGGGTACACTCCCAGATTCATTCATTCTGTGAAGCCAACAACACCCTGATGCCAAAACCAAACAGACACTACAAAAAAGTGAAAGCTACAGACCAATATCGCTCATGAATGTAGATGCAAAAATCATCAACAGAATATTAGCAAACCAAATACAACAATACATAGAAAGGATCATACACACAATCAAGTTGGAATCATTTCAGCGTCACAAGGATGGCTCAACATCAGCAAATTGATCAGTGTGATATATCACATCAACAAAAGGAGAGATAGAAACCACATGATCACTTCAGTAGATGTAGAAAAAGCATTGGACAAAATCCAACCTCTCACCAGAATGGTTATAGAGGGAACATATCTCAATGTGATAAAAGCCATTTATGATAAACCCACATTCAACGTAATAGAAAGAAAAGAAAAGTGAAGTCGCTCAGTCATGTCCGACTCTTCGCAACCCCGTGGACTGTAGCCTACCAGGCTCCTCCGTCCATGGGATTCTCCAGGGAGGAATACTGGAGTGGGTTACCATTTCCTTCTCCAGGGGATCTTCCCAACCCAGGGATTGAACCCGGGTCTCCCGCCTTGGAAGCAGACGCTTTAACCTCTGAGCCACCAGGGAAGCCCATCAACGTAATACTCAATGGTAAAAAGCTGAAAGCCTTCCTGCTAAATTCAGGAGTAAGACACAGTTGCCTGCTCTCACTACTTCTATTCAACATAATATTGGAAGTCCTAGCCATAGCAATCAGACAAGAAAAAGAAATACAGAACTTACCTGGTGGTCCAATGGTTAAGAATCTACCTTCCAATGCACAGGACATAGACTTGATCCCTGATCGGGGAACGAAGATCCCACATATCAACAGCTAAGCCCATGCCCCACAACTAGAGAGCCCGTGCACTCTGGAGCCTGTGCGCCAAAACTAGAAAGCTACAGAGAATACACAGGCCCCAGTGAAGACCCAGCACAGCCAAAATAAAAATAGGTAAATGAGAAATACAAGGTGTCTAAACTGGAAGAGAAGAGGTAAAACTGCTACTGTCTGTACATAGGATGATACCCTATATAGAGAGGTATATAGATACCCCGAAGTCTCCACATAAAATCTGTTAGAACTAATAAATGAATTCAGCAAGATAGCAGGATACAAGATTAATATTTAGAAACCTGAACCTGTTGCATTTCTTTAATAAGAAAATATCAGGAAAATAACGTTTAAAAAAATCCTGTTTAAAATCACATCAAAAAAAAACCCTAGGACTAAACTTAACCATGGTGGTAAAAGAGCTGTATGCTGAAAATTATTAAGTGTTGATTAAGGAAATTGAGGAAATCCATGGGGTCACAAAGTGTCAGACACAGCTGAGCAGCTGAACTGACTGAACTGAACTGAAGCAAATTGAAGATAATTCAAAGAAATGAAAAGATATCCCAGCTCTTGCCAACAAAGGCCCATATAGTCAAAGCGATGGTTTTTCCAGTAGTCGTGTATGGATGTGAGAGTTGAACCATAAAGAAGGCTGAGTGCCGAAAAATTGATGCTTTCCAATTGTGGTGCTGGAGAAGACTCTTGAGAGTCCCTTGGACTGGAAGGAGATCAAACCAGACCATCCTAAAGGAGATCAGTGCTGGATATTCATTGGAAGGACTGGTGCTGAAGCTGAAGCTCCAATAC
This sequence comes from Muntiacus reevesi, assembly GCF_963930625.1. NCBI lineage: Eukaryota > Metazoa > Chordata > Mammalia > Artiodactyla > Cervidae > Muntiacus > Muntiacus reevesi. The sequence continues at coordinate 175,446,085 of NC_089249.1, forward strand.
TTTGGCCACCTGATGCGAAGAGCTGATCCATTGGAAAAGACCCTGATGCTGGGACGGATTGAAAGCAAATGGAGAAGGGGGCAGCAGAAGATGAGATGGTTAGATAGCATCACCGACTCGATGGACATGAGTTTGAGCAAGCTCCGGGAGACAGTGAAGACAGGGAAGCCTGGGGTGCTGCAGTCCATGGAGTTGCACGGAGTCGGGCCTGTCTTAGCAACTGAACAACAACACAGATCAACAGAACAGAGCGCCCAGAAATAAGTCCACATACCTATGGTCAAACTTCAGCAAAGGAGGCAAGAATGGAAAATGGCAAAACAGTCTCTTCAACAAGTGGTGTTGTGAATACTGGACAGCTGCATGTAAATCAGTGAAACTAGAACACTCCCTCACACCATATAAAAAATAAACTCAAAATAGTTTAAAGACCTAAATATAAGACATGACACCATAAAACTCCTAGAAGAGGCAAAACATTCTCTGACATAAATTATAGCAATATTTTCTTAGATCAGTCTCCCAAAGCAAAAGAAATAAAAGCAAAAATAAAATAGGACCTAATTCAAAACTTTTCTATAGCAAACATAACCATAAACAAAAGGAAAAGACTGGAAGAAAATATTTGCAAAGGGTATGACCAACAAATAGTTAATATCCAAAATGTGCAAACAGCTCCTACATACAGCTCAATCTCAATGAAACAAACAACCCAATCAAAGCATAGGCAGAAGACTTAAATAGACGTTCTCCAAAGGAGACATACAGATGGCAACAGGCAGATGGAAAGATGCTCAACATGACTGACTATTAGAGAAATGCAAATTAAAAGCCCAGTGGGGTATCACCTCCCGCTCGTCAGAATGGCCATCATTAAAAAGTCTACGAATAATAAATGCTGAATAGGGTGTGAAGAAAAGGAAACCCTCCTACCCTGTGGGTAGGAATGTAAATTGGTGCAGCCACTATGGAAAGCAATGTGGAGGTGCCTTTAAAAACTAAAAATAGAGTTACCATGTGATCCAGCAATCCCACTCCTAGACATATCCACTTATGTGTGGAATCTGAAAAAATACAAAAGAATTTGTACACAAAACAGAAACAGACTCTCAGACCTCAAGACGAACTTCTGGCTACCCAGAGGGAAAAGCAGGGAGGCAGGACAAATTAGGAGTTAGGGATTAACAGATCCAAAGTACTGTATGTAAGACAGACACACAACAAGGCTCTACGGTACCGCACGGGGACCTGTATTCAATATCTCGTAGTAACCTATTACTATAATAGCATAAAGTATGAAAAATAGCTGAATCATTCTGCTGTACCCCGGAAACTAACACAACACTGTAAATCAATTCTACTTCGAGAAAAAAAAGGATTTTTTTTTTTTAAGGCAAGTCAGGGAAGGGCTTCTGTGTCAGAGCCTCACGGTGGTTCTGCAGAGCGCAGCGTTGGAAGTCCCTTCAGCCCGGGGCCCTGTGTGTGCTCCCGTGAGTCTGAGAACCTGCCCGACAGGAGCTCCGTTCCTTTCTCATGTCGACCGAGGGAGGGCCCCTGCTTGTTCCTAAACAAAACCGGTTCTTTGTCCCGCTTCAGGCTTCAACCGCTTGGTATCCCTCTTACATTGACGTGCGTGCACTTTAGTCCTTTAACTTTTCCCAAGAGGTGGTAAATACAGTGGTAACCTGTCCCGTGGCTGGAGGAAAACTCTCCCATCAGAGAGCTTTGGAGTCACTGATCTGCATGTCAGCCCGGAGCAGTAAGTCTCCTGGGCTCTGCGGGGTGGGGTAGGAACTGCTTCCAGCAGCGGCACCCCTTTCCAGGCCCCGGGGCTTCTCCGCGGAGGGGGAGGAGATGACCAAAGCCGCCAAGCTCATTTCCCAAGAGTCACCCCAGAGTTACAGCTCATAAATCCCTGCCCCTTTCCATGTAGAATTCTGGAGCCCCAGGAGAGTCTAAGAGCAGAGGAAGAGCTTTTCTGTGATATGGGATAAGGGAATGGGGATATAGAATTCCACACTTTGCTTGAATCCCAGCAAAGCTTTGGAGCTCAGAAGAAAGTGTGCAGAATCAGGACTCTGGACTTCTTGTGAGGCTTTTCCGAAAACTATTGAGTCTGCCTCCAAGCACCTCTGTCCTCTCCAAGCAGGCAGGACTTGGGTTCCACCGGCATTTATCACATTTCTGGTTTTTGAAGACTTGGGGTTAAATTGGTAGGAGCCACAAAAGGCTACAAAGAGTATTAGAGCTCTTAGAGCCCCCCAGATGCCCCTGGAATTCGGGTGCAGGGTACTGGGGTGGTGTGTGGTCGCTCCACCCTCGGGCAGGGTCTCCCCTTCCTGCTTACGAAACCCCCACCGCAGACGGGAGGGCGGGGAGGAAGGAAACTGTGCTGGGCTGGGCTACGAGGGCCGGGCACGCCTCACCCAGGGCTCTCTCCTCCTGCCTTGGTGAACACTTCTGCTTTAGTTCTGCTCGGGCCCCAGGCCAGGCTGGGCGGTCCCTGAGCTCCCTGAAGAGAGGAGCAGCTGATGTCCCTGGAGCACTTTGATTACAGCTGGGATTCCTGGTGCTCAGAGCAGGAGGCCTGTCGGGGTCCCTGATAGGAGAGGGGTGCATCTGACTGTTGGTCACTGACTTCTGTGTCTCATCCTGGTAGAACCCACTTCTGCTCTGTGGTCCAATCTAGAACCAGAGCCCATCGCGCCCTTGGCACAGAGACCCATCACCCAAGTAACTCCTGCTTTTGCTGGTGACATCTTCACATAGCCCGCCAGCCTGTCTCTAGCCCAGTCTGGGTCTGTGCCTCCGTCGAGACAGAGAAGCATTGAAATCACTGGGTGTCATTTCAGGGGCTCCAAAGAGCTCGGGTACTGTAGCCCTTTCTGTTTCAGCGCAGAAAGAATTCAGTGAGAGAAAAAGTTATAGATAAGAAATAATTTATTATTTGGTAGAAACCAATGCAATACTGTAAAGTTATTAACCTTCAATTAAAAAAAAAAGAAATGATTTATTAGAATAGGATGCTTGTGAAGCTTAGAAGTGGGCAGGCAAGGCCATACCGCACAACTTAATGAAAATCGACTGGGCTACAGTTTTATAATCAAATGAAAACTGGGAAGAGGGAGACCATCTTTGTCTTTTTTGAGTAGATGTCGTGCCTCCATCATCAGCTCCTCCTCCAGGTTGAGCAGCGGAGTTTTCTTGTCCCTACATGGTCAAACTAGGTTCACAAATTATTCTTTTTTTATGTGTGCAGAGAGCATGTCCTGCGTGCCTGTATGCTAAGTCACTTCAGTCGTGTCCGACTGTGGGACCCTATGGACTGTAGCCCTCCAGGCTCCTCAGTCCGTGGGATTCTCCAGGCAAAATTACTGGAGTGGGTTGCCATGCCCTCCTTCATGGGAACCTTCCCAACCAGGGATCAAACCCAGGTCTCCCGCCTTGCAGGCAGATTCTTTACCATCTGAGCCACCAGGGAAGCCCAAGAATTCTGGAGTGGGTAGCATGTCCCTTCTCCAGGGGATCTTCCCGACCCAGGGGTTGAACCCACATCTCTTACATCTCCTGCATTGGCAGGCGTGCTCTTTACCACCTGTGAAGTCTGAGCATAGCCTAGGGATCTTCAGCTTACTGAACTCACCAGGCAGGATGTGGGTCTCCTGCCACCATTGTTTTATTGTTTGGGCACATGTCTCATGCTTCTGCTGTGTGATTTTGTTGCTAAGCAAGCCTGCTTGGTTTTGTGGTTAAGCAAGCCTGCTTTCCTGAGTGATCATTAACTTACAAGGGTCTCCCATAGTTTTTCTGCTTACAGTCCCTTAGTGAAATTAATGGTTTAATCACCTGCTTTGTCCCTCTACTCTGTCCTCATCAGCAACACTTTGGCTGTCTGTCTCTCCAGCCAGCCCATGTGCCCTTGTGGCCGGGGCGGCTGGTCGGAGGTCTCCGTGCCTCCATTCCGGACCATGGGTGGGGCTGTAGGGCTGGCATCCCAGGCTCTGGCTGGGTGGGCCCGGCTGTTTTTAATTAACCCTTTGTTCAGAAGTCCCCCGAACTCGAGACTTGTGCCGCTTTGTGTATTTTTAGCATCTCTCAGACCATACTGTTTGCCTCAGTGGCAGAGTGTTGTCTTGTTTGTCTCCAATAAAATAAAATGTTGCAAGTGGAACTTTGGAATCAGGGGTTCAACTTTTGAGAATTATTATAAGGCTACTTGGGCGATAAAAGAAACTTTCTCTTCCCAACCATCTCCATTGTCAAAGGCTGGCTTGCTTTAAAGCCCAGCATCCGTAAGGCTCCGTTTGTGGAGTTCCAGGTCAGGTGGGACCCGGGAATGGGGGAGCCGTGTCTCCTGGGAGGGGCTGGGCCTCTGGCTCTCGTTCCCCACCAGCCCTGGACTGTCCTGAGAAAGCCAGGGAGCCTGGATCTCATCAGAGGAAGCCTGACTGGGTCAGCTCCTCCTTCCCCTCCTCCCTGGTCCTGGAGGCGCAGCGGGACAGGGAAAGGGGCCCAGGTCGGGGGTGGGGGGCAACACTGCGGGGGTGTTTAGTGGCAGAACCAAGGCCGCCTTCTCGCTGCAGGGAGCTTGGTTTTGGTTTCAAGACTCCTTCACTTTCTTCCTTCCTTCCTTCCTTCCTTCCTTCCCTCTCTCCCTCTCAGCCTCTGCTCCCTTCCCCCACCCTTTCCTTCCCTCCTTCAAAAATGTTTGCTCTTTGTTATGAAAAATGTCAAACATACCCAAGCAGAGATGGCATAACAGAAAGCAGAGGTCATCACCCTGGAGGAGCAGCCAGCACCCCCGGGGCATGTTGCAGCCCAGACGGGCCACGCCCGAGGCTCTGACTCAGCGGTCTTGGGTGGGGCTGGGCATTCTGCCATCTTTAACAAGCCCCGAGGGGCAGGGGGCCACCCCTGCTGCTGCTGGGGAGCGAGACCCTACCCTCCATCGCACCACCAGCCCCCGCAGCTGTCAGCCTGCCTGAGGCCCTGAATGTACCTGGACAGAGATGCTCTTGGTCAAAGAAGGAGGGTCTGGGGTCCGGAGCCCCTTCCAGGGACAGTGGACTGAGGGACGAGCCGCAGGACTGGTGGGGCCCGATGGCCAAGCTCTGGGGGGGGGGGGGCACCGCAGCCCTGGGGTGCCCTGGGATCACAGCCAGCTGGCCTGGGGCTCAGTGACCAGTGGGAGACTTTAACCTCCAGTGGGTATGTAAGGACGACCACTGACAGCCGGGGATGGTGGTGGGAGAGGAAGCCTCTGCAGATTCGCTTTTTAGGGGTTTTGTTTGATTGCTTTTCTATGTGTGTTTAAATTTTCATTTTGTATTGGAATATAGCTGATGGCTTCCCTAGTGCTCAGACGGTAAAGCGTTTGCCCGAAATGTGGGAGATCTGGGTTCGATCCCTGAGTCAGGAAGATCCCCTGGAGAAGGAAATGGCAACCCATGCCAGTACTCTTGCCTGGAAAATCCCATGGATGGAGGAGCCCGGTAGGCTACGGTCCATGGGACCTCAAAGAGTCTGACACGACTGAGCGACTTCACTTCACACAGCCGATGAAGAGTGTTGTGATAGTCCCAGGGGGACAGCCCAGGGACGCAGCCACACGTGCACACGTGTCCATCCCCCCCAAACTCCCCTCCCATCCAGGCTGCCTCACGACTGAGCAGAGCTCCTTGTATGGCAGGCACAGTGGGTCCTCCTTGGTTGTCCATTTGCATCATTGCGGTGTGTACAAGTGCTTTGTTCCAGAGAGCCTGTACTCTGAATTCCGTGGGTCTGTCAGCCCCTCTCCATCCTTCCCCTTCAGCCTTGGTCATCATCTCCTGTGAGGTTGGAAACTTGGTAGGCAGGGGGTCAAGGTGGAGAAATAAGCCGTCTTCAAGGCCGGGGGCATCCGCAGACTGTGTGAGTTTGGGTGGGTGTGCTGCGTGGGTCTGGGGTCTGGGCTCTTGTCCCCAGCTCTCTGGTTCCCGGGGCCTCGGGGCCTCCTTGGGGCCTCAGGCTGCTGACCTCCTTCCGGAATCCTCTCCCCTCTCTGCTCAGCGTCATCCTTGGCACGTGGTTCATGCCCGCAGGCTCCCTGACCGAAGACCCCCCCCCGCCCCCCGCTCCCCACTCTCATCCAGAGCGCTGTTTCTAAAGCAGAAGTCGGACCCCACTGTGTTCCTCCTCCTTCAAGCCCGTCAGTGCTTCTGCATTCCTTCCTGGAGATAAGGTTCCAGACACCAGGGCTGAAGCTGCGGGGGACGCCCGATCCCTGGGGACCCCCCCCACCCGGCCCCGTCCTGGCGCCTCGCCACCCGCCCCCGCGCCCCAGCTTTCTCCTCTTTGCTCCTCAGGCTGGGCTCAGGGCTGCTGATCCCCGGGTGGGTTGTGTTCTCCTCCGGAGCAGCCCAGCACGTTTTTTTTCTCACGCACTGTAGCGCTCGTCCCTTGTCCACAGCCCCCCGATTGCTTTGTGTCCACCCCTGAGACGGCCCGCAGCCTGCACTGTGAAAGCCCTTCCCTGGCCGGCTCAGCAGTGCTATGTGGCCTGGGCTGCTGGTGGCGACCATCCTGCAGGCAGTCCCCTACAGGCGCGGGGCAGAAAGTAAAAGTGCATTAGGAAACTTGAACAGTCCGCCGTGGCTGTGACCCCAGCTGTGTGAAATGATATTTTACAAAGTGTCAGTCTGCAGTGGATTTGTCCTGCACCATGGAGGCTCTGGCTGGGGGCACACCGACCCCTGGAACTGCTACCCGATGGTTGCCAGCTAGAGGGCAGGGCTGGGCCCCCCTGGAAACGCTGGGTGAGTGACCTCATGCCTGCAGGTCACCAGGGTGGACCATCGCTAGTTGGTACTTTTTGGTTCACTGGACAGCTTGATCTTAGTGAGGATTTCCTCTGCTGCTGTCCTGAATGGTGGGTGTTTGGGATGCTCTGTCTGTTTTGTGTTCTTGGCAACATCAGTGTTTTAGGATGCACTGGGTTATCAGAGATCTGTGTGGTTTTCTTTCAGGCAACTCGGGCTGTGTTGGGGTTGTTCTGCTGGTACCAGTTTTGTGCTGGTGAAGTTGGCTGTGCGTAGGTTCTGCGCCACTTGAAACGTTGGCTTGTGTATCCGTCAGCTTCTAGCCAGAGTCCCAAAGGCAGGCATGGTTGTTACCACTTCCTGTATCATGAGAGCCTGTTCTCCATATATGAGTCACGTCAGAATCCATGAGATGAAGGGGCTTTGTACGGTGGTGACCGCAAGCATTTGAAACTGTGCTGAACCCTCTCCCTCCCTCCCGCCTTCTGATCTAAGGTGAAGCGTGGCCGTGTTGATCTGTCCGCAAGGCTGACTAGCTTGTGTCCTCGCAGGGAGTTTGTCCTGGGACTTGGTTCATCCACGTGGTCCCTTTAGCAACACAGGCCCAGGTCCCTCAGATCATGGGCAGGACAGACAGGCTGGATGGACGTAAGGACCAGAGAGGGGGCGGGCCCTTTCCTGGGGGAAGGGTGACCCACCAGAGTACCTGGGCCTGATGATGGGCCTTGATTTGGGAGACCTGCCAGTCTGGTGGGGAGGTCACCCCAGGAGGCAGGAGCTACCTGCTCAGACAGGTCCCTTTGAGGATCAATTGCTTCTGTCCCGAGCGGGGCAGGACAGACAGGCTGGGGAGGAGGTGGGTGACCAAGCTCGGCTCCCTCGGATCGCAGAGGCTCCCACCCTGTGTCAGCAGGAGCCATCCAGGCCTCACCCCCTCGGGTCAGTTCTCCGCTGCTGCGTCACAAATGCCCACAGACATGGCAGCCTGGAACAGCAATGGTTATCAGCTCACAGATTCCGAGGGTCAGGAGTCTGGCCGCAGCCTCCCGGGTCCTCTGCTTGGGGTCTCAGACAGGCTGCAGTCAGGGTGTTGGCCGATCTGTGTCCTTTCTGGAGCGCAGGGTCCTGAGCCCCAGCTCCCATGGGCGTTGGTGGTATTCTCCTCCTGCTGGTGTGGGACCGGGGTGCAGTGTTTCCGTCCGCTGGGGCTGCTCTCAGCTCTCAGAGGCCCCCACACTCCTTGCCGCGTGGCCCCTCACGGGCAAGAGACTGACCTCTAGACCCACTTTTCCAGGCCTCCGCTGGTGAGGTCAGGCCCACCCAGAACTCAAGTCAGCAGATGAGGGGACCTTGCTCACCAGGGCATTTGTCTCTGCAGTGTGATGGAGCCCAGTCCCAGAGTGACACCCGTCGGACGCACTCTGCCTACACTCGGGGGCGAGAAGTGTGTGGAGCGTGTACACCGGTGACAGGCATCTTGGGGACCACCTGGGGTCCTGCCCGCCACTCACCTCTCTCGCTGCCCCCCGCCAGCAGCCCGTCCTTCTCCAGCCCCTGGCCTCTTTCTTACATCCTCACTCCTCATCCCCCTTCTCTTCCTCCTTGCCCTCCCTTCTCTTTTCCCAACCGCCCTCCTCCCAAGCTGATGGGCTCTGACTGCCTGGTTCTCCACTGGCGTAGATCCTGAGCCAACAGATCTGGAGCCCACGGATCCCCAGGCAGGGCTGCGGAGGCCGCTGCACTCAGCGTGGGTGCAGATCTCTTGCTGGCGCGTCCGTGGGGTGTCGGGACTCTGTGTGGCCACGTGTCAGTCTGTTGGACCTCCCCCCCATCCTTCCCCCCACCGCAGGACACTCCGGCCCTCCAAGTTGCCTCATCATGCAGTGTAACATGGTTTAGAAAACTGAAAATGGCAATGAAGTATCAAAGTTCTGTTGCAGCTGTGATTTTTGACACCATTGATTTGAAGGACTCAGGCTTGGGTTGGTTGATCAAGAAACCACATGAACAAAGCAGGTTATAGAATAAATTCCTTGTAGACATTAGCCAGCCAATCTGTGGCAGGGCAACTAAAGTCAGTTTTCAACTTAGATTAGAATTTAGAAAGAAAACGAATTTGTAGTGCTATGCAATATAATCTGGAGAAGGAAATGGCAGTCCACTCCAGTATTCTTGCCTGGAGAATCCCATGGACAGAGGAGCCTGGCAGGCTGCAGTCCATGGGATCGCAGAGAGTCGGACACGACTGAGCGCCTAACACACACACACATGCAGTATAATTACAGGGTGGAAGTGAGGGGCATCCTTGACGTCAGGACCCACCATCCTGATGGGAGCCTGGGGTGCAGGGTGCCCCGCCCTCAGGAAGAAACTGGACAATAGGACTCAGGCCACCTCACAGCTAGCCAGCCGCAGTGACCACACCAGAAGCATGCCGGCCGTCTCAGTGGCCTCATTTTAGGATGATCTAAGGAGCAGTGAAAGCTGGGTCAGAACTGTTGGAAGCATTACAAGTGAATTCCCATAAAAATTTAAGTGGAAAGGAAAATGGATTTGTTTTAACAGCAGGAAGCCTGGATCCTGGCACCTTTGCACCATTTCGCTCACTGGGCGGGCTTTTCACCTGCAGCAATGAATAAGCTCAAGATTTGTAGAACGGGAAACAGGGTTCAAGTGCCAGGTCCCACGGAACTGGTTAGTCTTGGTCAAGCATTTTGGAAAGGTTTTAAATAGAATAGGGCAAATCAGCTGCAAGTTGACAAGTAGTTAAATGGAGGTATATTTTGTTTTATTGTAACCTTTTTTCTAAACAGCTGGAGCCACTCAGCTCTGGTCTGAGATGCTTTGAGAGAAGGTGAGGCTTGTCCAGGCTCCGGTGCTGAGCCTGGGGGTACTGAGCCTGGGGGCAGCAGGGAACAGTGAGGGGTGACCGGACTGGAGTTCTGGGAAACCGGGGCAGAATCCTGGCGCTGTGACCTTGGATGGGTCTGGCAGCCTCTCCAGATCTCTGCTCCCTGCTCTGTGAAGGGAGTGCTTGAACCAGTGACCCCAGGGTCTTGTCCAGCTCTGATACTTCTGTTCCTGCGTTAATCTGTCGTCCCTCCAGAGGAATGCAGACCGCCCAGTCCTTCCACTTAATGGGCTGTGTGACCTTGGGTGCGTTGATCTCTTTGTGCCCTGGGTCTCTTACTTGTTAACTGGGTGTGGTAACGTGACCGCCACAATAAGCCTGCTGTGATGAGCCCGCGTGAAGCCCACTTGGCCTTTAGCAGAGGGAGCAATCCTGACTGCTCAAAATACTGTGATTCCTGGGCCCTTTCTAACACGTACGAGTCTGTGTTACTATGTGTTTGGTGACCTCCAAACCAGAGCATCGTGGTTGACCGTAGCCTGGAAAGGAGCCACTGGTCCATGTCCTAACACAATCTCCGGGTCTGTTGCAGGCGGAGGCCAGGTTGGCGGCGAAGCGTGCAGCTCGCGCGGAGGCCCGAGAGATCAGGATGAAGGAGCTAGAGCGGCAGCAGAAGGAGGTAAGGCCAGGCCGCCCGGCAGGCCCCCGGGAGGGTCCCTTCCAGGAACCTACCCCTCCTGTGACTCTGGTTAGGGTCAGGCCAGGCGCGGCATCCTGGACACTTGACCTGTCGGATCCGCACAGTGCACTGCCCGTGTGGATCGCCCCGGACCAGCCTCCCGGCCGAAAGGAGCCAAGAAATGCTGCTTCCAACTGTGGAGCCACAGTTCCCACTCTCTGAATTAAAACGTGAAAGAACGGATTATTATTTTTTGAGGCTATCCCAACAGTCCCGTTTAAACATACTTCCCTTGCGGTTTTTACACTCTGTAATAGGTTTCGTAAGACCTGAAGCCCTGTTAAGTATACGGCGAACAGAATAAACACCGGATGAAAAAGCCAGGGGGATAAATGGCCCTCCTGGGAAGTGGATAGCATTGTGTTTACACACCCATTAATGCTGTTTGCCTCTCTTTCACCACCTTGAGCCGGAGCCAGAAGCCACGTGGGCGGCATGGGGACTCGCTCATTCCCAGTTTGAGGGGTGGGCTTTCCCCTGACCTTGAGGCTCACGCGGTGGGTGGAGGAGTCCCTCTCCAAGGGCTCCACTGTCTCCTGTGGGCCTCAGCTTCTGGGGGTCTGGGGAGCAGCCACTCCAGGGCCCCTGGAGGGCTCTCTCTGTTGGGAAGATTTGAACTTTGTGTTGGAGAGGGGGCCAGATGCCTTCTCATGGCTGATTTTCATACAGAGTCTGGTCTCTGGTTCACGTAGCCAAATTTTCTAAGTTGAACCAGTGTTTTAAAACTCATCAGGCTTCATATAAAACCCTGCACTTCCAGCCTCTTGTGAAACCGCAGTTTCTGCCAGGCTCCCAAGGTCACATTCCCCGTGGGGGTGAGTCGCTCACTCTCAGCCCCTTCCGTGTGAACTCAGGGGAGGGGCGTGGCCAGGTCTGAACTTGAGGAGGAAACCTCTTCCAAGTGGCTGAGAACGGGTTGGAGGTTCCTAGAAACTCAAGCCCCGGGGGTTAGTTAGGAGAGTCACACCTGGGTCCCAGTGGTGGAAAGCTGAAAGCCATCAAGGAAGGCGTGATGTCCCTGAGAGAAAGGCCACCCCCCAGGCCAGCAGTGGTGTTGGGAAGTGATCCCACAGTAGGGCAGCAGCCACCTTTCTTGGGCATCACTTGTCCTGCGTTTACATGCAAACAAAGACTAAACAAATATTTGAAAGTAGATCACCACGTCCTCCCTCCTTGCTGGAAATACAAATGTGATTGTAAGTAAGTTCTAGCTTTTATGATACTTTGCCTCTAGAAATTAATTTGCCTCTAGAAATTAATTTAGTATTTCAATTTGGGGGGCTTTTTTTTTTATTTATTTACTCGGAGAAGCTTGGGTATGATGTTTTCCCAGTGCCTCTCCCACCTAGAATCACATTTACTGTTTTAAATTTGGAAATAGAGCCTCCCGAATTCTCAAGTTAGTTATTTGAACTCTGCATTTGAGCTGAAACTGCTTAAGACTGGGTCACCTGCAGCCCCTCCCCTGCCCTGAGGTCGGTTAAGGGTGAGGGTGGGAGCCTGACTCATATTCTTTTGTAAACAAACTCTGGGGACTGGACCTGACCCAGAGTAATTGTTAAAGGACATTCAAAGAGGCATTTTCAGGAGAGGCTTCAGGGAGAAGTGTTTGGACTGGGAGGTGGAGAAAAGGCAGAGACCTCACTGTTTCCTGGGCCTTCGTCACCTTCTGTCTGAGACATGTCACCTGGGCTTTAGGAATCACCCTGACACCAAGAGCCGGCACTAGACTCTGACATAAAGCATACTCGTTGGAGGCCACCCCGGTTTCTAGGTTAGGGATTTTATTTATTTATTTTAGATTTAATTTTGTTTATTATTATTTATCGGCCGCCCTGCACAGTTTATGGGGCCTCAGTTCCCCAACCAAGGGTGAACCCAGGCTCCGCCAGTGAGAGTGCTGAGTCCAACCGCTGGACCCCCAGGCAGTTCCGAGTCAGAGATTTTAAGTGACAGACTGATTGTTCAGACTGCCCGGTGTTGATGTCTATGTAGAATATTGCTGTTCACACAGTAACTACTTGCAAACCCCGAGTGCGGGCCTCCGGCAGCCCCTCCCCTGTGCTTGGGAAGCCCACGGGCAGGGACGTCCAGGGGTCAGTGCAGCGGCCTCATCAGTTTCTGGGGCGGGGGTTGCGTTCCCCAGCCTCCAGCAGCAGCGGTGTCTTGTTCATTTGTCTGCTTCCCCTGCTTCTCCTCTAGACCCCCGCCTTTTTATATCAAGGCCTTAGAAGGGCTGTAAGAAGTTTTCCACAGTGGGTTGCTTCTCCACCTTTGACTGAGTGTCCACACCGCACCCTCCTCCGCTGGTGGTCAGTATTTTTGGTGGCCTGTGGCTGTCCCCTCCACCCTGAGCCACTGGGCTCAGGACAGATGACCTTGAACCTGTCAGGGGGACTCGCTTTGGTTTCCATGGTGGTGTTAGTAATCATTTTACCATTTGTCTCACAAAATAAGAGAAAGTTACTCTCACCAAGAGCACAAAGGGAAAATTTATACAAAATCAAGGTGAAAGTGAATTACATAGTATGTGTGTACATATCTATCCTCCAAATTATAACATATTCTATCCTTAATTATGGGCAGAATTGAATTAAATATATATTAGGCTGGTCAGAAAGTTCATCCCAGTTTTCCCAGGCGCTCCGAAACGAACTTTTTGGCCAGCCCCTACTGGATCATATGAGCAGTGTGTTATTCACAAAGTTCTTTGGCAGAAGTTCTTGTTTTAGAAAATAAAGGTTAAGAGGAATTAAGCTAAGTAAGAAACTATTTGAAGTGCCTCCTTTAAAAGCAAAGCACCCCTTTCTCCTTTGAGTCAAGGGAAGTCCCCCTCTGTTCCACGTTAATTCTGCAGAATGATCTCTTGCTGAACTCCTGCCCTGCAGTTCCAGTACGTCGAACTGCAAAACTGCAGCTGCTCCCCAAAGATAGAAAACTAAGTCCGAGCCGTTTGATCTCGGTATCGTTAAATGGACTTTGCATGTCAGCAGGAGTGACCTTGTGGCGTCTCCCCCCACCGCACCCCCACCAGGCACAGCCCTGCCCCCAGCCCACCGCGCTCCCGGGACAGAGGAGCCCCGAGGACTTGAACATCCTGGCCCAGCTCCTGTGTGGCGTGGCCTGCCCTCGGGTGTCTGGTGACTGCTAAGGACCTCAGGCTTCGCAGAGAGAATTTGATTAAAACCTGGGAAATCTGATTAAAAAATGCCACAGTTTGCCTCCCTTGGTCAGACACACAAGTGCCGTTGGTTAATAGATGCCATTAGAATTTCAAAAAAAATTTTTTTAATTTTATTGAAGTATAGTTGATTTATAACATTGTATTAATTTTTGCTGTATGGCAAAGTGATTCGGTTTTACCTTTATATTCTTTTTCGTCTTTTTTTCCCATAGTGATTTATCACAGGATCTGATTATCGTTCCCTATGGTATATAGTAGGACCTTGTTTATCCATTCTTTATGTAGCAGTTTGTACTGAAACTCTGTATTCTTACAGTAGAGACATGTACGTGGTCACAGGGTGAAACTGTTTTGTTGTGATTCATGTTCCAGAGAACATCTTTTACGAAAGCAGTGTGCTGGCCGGGGAATTCTTAGCATTCAGCCCCTCAGGGACACTTTCAGGTGTGGGAACAGGTTTCCAGGGCGTGTGGGTCTGAGTGTGAGGACCCAGAGGAAAGCGTCCTTCGCTGCCTGAAGGTACCTTCGGTAAAGGTCACCTTTTTCAACGAGCCCTGTGTGGGGCTCCTCTGGGGACCCTTCTCCCTGCCCTGAGCTCGGGGACAGGCAGGGGAACTGCGAGGGCGCCTTCTCTGCTGAACGCGGGGTCAGACCACGTGCCTGGCGACCCCGCCCCACACTGCGAATTACCTGGGTGCAGAAAGACACCCTGAGTGGGGGGCCCTGTTTGTGTCAGGGAGGAAGCAGAGAAACTACCTCTGGTCAGCACAGCGAGTGTAGACACTGAGCAGAGAAGCTGCCGGTGGAGAAAGGCAGGACGGGCAAGAAGCCTTTGTGGGCAGAGAGCCGGATGGCGGAGGCTGGAGGGCGGACGGGGGACCCTGGCTCGGCCCGAGCTTTGTATCGACCTGTGAGCCCACGAGCGCTCACTCACACCAAGGACAGCTTCGCTCGCATAGATCCAGCGTCCTTGGGGCAGCAGAGCATTGCCATGGACCGTTTCTGTCTGCTTCCTCAACTAAGGGATTGGAAGGTTTAAGATAAAACACATGGATGTGTATTAATAGTCAAAGCGGACTGGAGTGGCGCAGGGGGTCGTCAGGGACCTCCCGGAGCTCCCCGGCATGTGGTGGTGCTGGGCCTGGGTGCCCTCACCGTCTGGAACACGGTCTCTCCGGGTTTTATTGACAGGTGAGGAAAGCAGGCCTTAATTAGACAGTTAATTAGACAGAAGCTGAGAAGGTGGCCGAGCCAAGATTCAAAGCTAGAACCGAAAAAGCTGCAGAGCCTGTAATCTTCACCCTCTGCCTCCAAAGCAGGCGTGTCATCACCGGTAAAAACAAAGGGCCTCGCTAGTGTGTTGATCTCGGGATTAACACCGGTAGGGCGCACGCTGGCGCTCACGTGGCGTGGGAGTGCAAACACCCACATAATCCTCAGTGGTTCACAAGCGGAAGCGCACCTTGAGAAACCAGTTTTTTTCCCTTGGTGCTGATTCGGGGCAAATCTTAGGAACACAGAACAGGCCGTGGTGTCCACCCGAATGTTAGAGAGACACGGACAGCAGTTGTTGGTCTGGCTGATTCTTAACGTGACCCAAGTCCAGGGCTGGGGGGGTGTGCACAGGTGTGCCCGTGCGTGTGCCCACAAATGTGCGCATCTGGAGAGAGGAGGCAGACGGCTTTCAGGTTTGGGGCTGTGCTTTCAGGAGGGAGGACAGCGTGCAGGCATACCCCTGGGTCTCCCCTTCGCATATCAGGCCTCTGGACCTGGCTATAATTAGATCCAGCCCCACAATCTGTGTTACACAATCTGATAGCCCGGTGCACTGGCATTTTAAGTTGTTGATGAAGTGGAAATGAATATGCTTTGGAAGACCCATGTTTAACCTGTCGCATTGGTATTTCGGTATAAAAGTTGAGAAACATGACCCCTCTTTCCTTCTGGTGGCCAGCCACCCCACCGCTGCTTCTGAGCAGGGCCAAGGCCTTCCGTGACACGGAGGTGGGCTTGGCAGCAGGCAGACAGAGCCTGTGAACGCCTGGAGAGCAGTGAGGTCCCTGCAGGCTCCTGAGAGCAGGAAGCTGACGACACCACTGGAGGGTGTCGGAGGTGGGTGGCGGCTGAAGCCACGCTGGTGCCTGGGCGCCTCCAAGGCCGGCATGGAGGAGGCACACAGGGGAGAGCTGAGCCGAGTGTCCCCACCCCCCTCCCCCCCACCAGCGCTGGTGCCGGAGGAGTGTGGATCTGTCATCAAGACCCAGCAGACCCGGAGGACATGGGGGCTGGGAGCAGGCTGCCGATCCATCCAGGTGGTGCAGGCAGCCCCAGCCTTGCAACTAAGTTCGGAGGTTCTCTTCACCCCTGCGGATGCTGAGAACCGACTGCATGACTGTGCTTTGGGGCTGTCTCAGAGGACTATGAGCTCCTTCTTAATGGATTTATTAGGGAGAATATGCAGATGTTCTTTAGGAAATTTTTAACTCTGTCTGAGAGCCTTTAATGAATGGGGAAAAAAATTGTGGCATGATGACCAGGCGATCTGATGATCAGGGTGTGTCTCTTGTTACTGACCTGATCAACATTTCTATTGGAGACATAATGTTTAATGTAGTACGGGTGTTGGATATATTGATCTCTGCTCACCTGTGTAGAACTCGAAGCATGGAGTCTGAAGTCTTATAGCTGTAGCAGTGCCTTGGACCATGCCTCAGCAAAAGTTTTGTTGGATGAATGAATAAATGAATGAATGAGTGATGGAATAGGCATCTCAGTCTTACCTAGGGATTACTGCAAAATTAGGAGAAGTCTCTAGAGCAAACTAGTATGTCCCGGTATGATAATAAGCTTTTCAAAATTTGTTTCAAAAAAAAAATTTGTTTCAGTTATATCCTCATGATCCAATCTGTTTGGCTGAAGTTTTCCTGATTTGTATCTGCATGAATCAGAACATGAAAGAAATTTTCTTAACTCTTTGTGAATTTGACCAGCTGACTTTCCAGTTAAATTTCTGTACTTTTTTGCTAAATTTTGATCATGGGAAAAGAAATTTTATATTGGGGATGAAGTTCTTTTTCCCATTAATGGTATTAGTTAACACAAAATTTTGCATTAGACTAATAACAGGATTATCATAGACTTGTGTGGATGTGCCTATATTTCATCAGCATATCTAAAATAGAATGTAAGATCTGTTATGAAACTACTGATTATTTCAGTGAGAATACAAGAGCATTTTTTTCATTCTCATTTTACCAGTTTTTGCTTTGTTTCAATATGGCTTTGATTCATATTTCTAGGTCCTTATAGAAGCTTTTTTTCTGATTTTTCTACTTCTGTAATTGGATTTTGTATTTCTTTCCTGATTTCTTTTGCCCTTCTCTGAAGATCTATCAGGTTCAAAAGGTAGGCTCTTCCTTATTTATTTTCTGATTTGCATGTACTCTTTTCCCCTTGCCAAGGACCTGGTCACCTTTCAGAAATAATGCCTTTGATTGAGAACTCATTAAAGTGCTTACTGCTTCTTTTACTGTCATATTAGTGAATTAGTTTGAGCACGAATGCTTAGGTATTCACATTAGCCCCTCACGAAAAGCAGCCATCAGCACACATTTCTGTGTACTGAATGCTTTTTCTATCTCCATTTTTCTCAAGAAATTGGAAAATTGTTTCTTTAAGAAAAAAATTAACTCTAAGACAAAATAAAATCACACTTCAGAGTTTGGGAAACCATTTAGAATCAGACATTTGAAAAGAAAGACTATCCTTGCATGTAATTTTATTATTAGTAGTAAGTGTTGAAAATTTCAGTACATATTATCATACATTGAGATTATTACATACTGATTTAAAACTGAGTAAAAAAAAGAAAATGATGATATAACAATAAAACCCAGTAGTTTAAAACAACCTGCCTTCCATCCCTAATATTCAGAGTGCTAACACGCATCTCTGTTTCCTAAGGGTATTTTGTAAAGGCAGCTGAGGTTTAGAAATAAATGCACTGAGCTGTCCCGATACAGAAAATAAAAACAACCAAGTCACTGACTCCTGATCCAACAGTAATGAAGGAAGGCGTGAACGGTTCCCTGAGGATTTATAGAAAAGTGTTGACAGGAAGTCTTTCCCATAAATGAATTGGAATAGTTTCTTGTTTACAAACACATTTAGCTTATAGATAAAGAAGAGTTATATTTGTCTTTGAGAGCAACCAAGAAAATCAAAACAAGGTGACCTAATCTCATGGGTTAGAAAACGCAAGCCCTTTTAACACCGTACATCAGTGCATTTAAAGTTCCAGAGGCTCCGGCCCCGGGTGCTGCTCTCTGGTTAGACCCTAACCCGGAACCACTTCTGACTTCTTTAGAATCATAACCTTCTCTGGAGAGCCTGAATTGCCTCAAATAGCAATTCCCCAAATTTCCATTTGGTATTCTTCAATGAAAATGCCCGTATACCAGGATTTAGAGTTCAAAGAAGTGTACACCAGACAAACAAAATGAGTAACATCTCCATTTCCTTCTGCACACGTCTCCTCAGCCTTCACTAGCCCTCTGGGAGCCACCCAGCACTTTATAAGAATATTGAATGCAGTGTTAATTTTGAAAAAAATAAAATTGTTTCTGGATTCCTTTACCAGCTGCAGTTCCAAATTGCCTCCCCCAACCCTGGCCCCCCTCACTCTGCATAAGTATTATCCCCCAAAGTGTCAAGAGACCAGTTAAGAAGGTGCCAGGATCTATTTGAACTTTGTTAGTTTTTGCAGAGTCCACTTGGAAGTGTATACTGAGGCTAGAGTTCCAAACCACACATAGAGAATCCAGGTCAGAATTTCACAGGCGAAAGGCAAGGCTGGGAACTGTCATGGTAACCCACGGAATAGGACAGAGTCAGCTAAAACCTAGACAGGGACTCCTCTCTGGTCGCGTCCCCTTGACTCATTCCTATCTGATGCTGGATCAAGAATATCTCCTCCTCATTTCCAGGGATACGCCATTAGAATCTGGTCAGAGTGGTCGTGTGTACACACAGTACAGGCTTCCCAGGTGGCCCTTAGTGGTAAAGAACCCACCCGCCAGTGCAGGAGATGCAAGAGACCTGGGTTGGATCCCTGGGTCGGGTAGATCCCCTGGAGGAGGGCACGGCAACCCGCTCCAGTACTCTTGCCTGGAGAGTCCCGTGGGCAGAGGAGCCTGGCGGGCTACAGTCCACGGGGTCACACGGCGTAGGACACCGCTGAGCGACTTAGCACAGCACACACACCCAGTACAACTAAAGGGACCTCAGGGAGCCCTCCACGGGAAAGCGGATGTCCATTATTATAAGCAAGGTGTGTCCGCGGGAAGGGAAGTCTTTCCTCGTCGCTGAGACCCGGGACGCAGGAGAAGGAGGCAGGAAGGTTCGGTGCCCGCCCGGCAGCTGTCTGCATCACAGTTTCTCTTGTGTTGAATCAAAGCTGTTTCTGAAAGTCAAGCTCTTGTGCACCCGTCTGGCTTTCGCTCCCCTCTGCATGGCTCACCATCTCCGCACACAGCCTGCGTGTGCAGTGTTGTGCACTTTCTAGAGTTTGCTGTCCCGCCCCTGCTACTAACACCAGGATGACTCCCTAACCGTGCTTTTCCAGGGGTGTCCTCTCCCCACGGATGGCTTGGAAACGTAGCTAGAGTTACTGCAGCTATTTATAAGGCCACCTGTGAACTCAATGAAAGGTTTCAAATACTGGTTCTTATTTTTATCCTAAAAAGAGCAACAGGTAGAATGCAGTATTTGATATAGGTGTAGAATTGGCCAAAAAGAAAAAGACAGAAAAACAGATAACACAGACTTCTTTTGGAATTTACTTTTTGTCTGTTTCTATAGGCCACTCCTTTTTAAAAGCCATATTTTCTATCTTTGTAATCAAAGCATGAGATAAAGGAAGGTTGATGGCATGAATCTTTTTATACCTGGAGTTTGACAGTGAAAGTGGGGCTAGCATGAAGTGAACGCAAAATAGCTTTAAGCTGTTGTGTTTAACTTACACTGATGTTCAAACATGACTGTGGGAAGTATTTACTTTTATTTCCTTTCTCAATTTATAGTCTAAGGTAAGGAACTTACAGAAAAGTGTTTGGCTCATGTGCTTTAGCTGCTCAGGTTCTATATTGGTTGAATTTTTAAAGCACTGGTAAGTTCTCTCCTAATTTTCTTCTTCAAATTTTCTACTTACCACCATTTCTAAGAGAAAGGGGCGAGACCATTGAAAAGCCGTATGTTTTAAATCTGGCCGACTTTCAAAATAAACAGAAACTAAACCAAATACAACAACAGCAGCCTGTTTGGGTCATTGTAAAACAATTTCGAGTGTTGTCGTGCGCTTCTCACATGCAGTTTTCTCCCTCTGATTTTAAATTTTTCGTGTGCAAAAGGAAAATCATATCTGTGTTATATGATACGGAGGTTTAGATGGTGGTTTCTTGGTTTTCTTATTGGAAATGGAGGGAAAAGTGAGGAGAAGAGCAAAGCCCCTTTATTTAAGACTCCACCGGGGTTCCCACCTAAATTAGGAATTGCTGTATTTTGGTGACAACAGTAGCCATCATGCGTCTGCTTTTGTAATTCTAACTTGGGCAGTTGCAGTTTAGACAGGCAGGGTGAAAGCCTGGAGATAATGGGTAAAGAAAAAGCCAAACTTTTTTCTTTTTCCCCCTGTACCAAGACCTCTTCTGCAGCAGGCTGCATGGCCATCTTGCCACCAGCGGCATATTATAAAGACGTCCACAGCCCAGAAATTCTCAAGGGCCTAAATTTAGCATAGATATCAGATGGCTGGAGCAAGTGTATCAGAAATCTAGGGGTCAGGACATCGTTTCTGCCCCTTTCCTTTGGTTTTCTCATCCCTGTTGTAGCAACACAGAAATGGCTCTCCGGTTTGACTTCTCTTAAACAGGGGTCGAAAGGAGTCGGACACGACTGAGCCACTGAGCGCATGTGCGCGCACACACACGCATATGCACACACACACACACACACACACACATGTGCGCGCACATGCGTGCACACACGCATACACATGCACATGTGCGCACATGCACACACGCACGCGCACACGTGCGCACACACACGCACACACGGTGTTTTATTGCTGCAGTACATTTTCTCTGAAGGCACAACCAGCTTGACAGTGAGGCTTGACATACTGCCGGGCTGTTTAAATTCCTGGTCTCTGCAGAGGCCTCCCCCTCGCCCCAGCAATGCTTTGTCCTGGCCTGTCTTGCCTGGGTGGGGAGGGTCGTCTTCCTGGGCTCACAGGTGGCGTGGGGGGGTCTGCAGCCTCCCGCAGAGCCCGGCCTGTTCTTCCTCGCTTTGCCTCGGCATGTTCCCTTGACCCTGGGGCTTGGGCAGCAGCTTGGGAAATGCATGTTGGAACAGTGTCTTACGCAGACCGTGTGTCACTTCTTGCCTCATCTTCTTTCCCTTCTGTCTACAGAAATACTATGGGCTGGATACAAAATGGGGCGACATCGAGCAGTGGATGGTAGGCCTCAAATATGATTTTTCAAAGCTTGGAATGGTTTGTGATTTCATTCTCCCACAGTGTAATTGCATAGCTAGATCCCGGCTGCCCCCTAATTTAATACTGAGAGGCTGCCTTCCGGGGATGTTCGCATCTGGTCTGCTTGTTTACAGGCTGCTTAGAAACGGTCCCGGCGAGGCGGCTGGCTCCTGGGGCCTCCAGGCTAGTGTGGGGGGATCTCCAGCCCCGCCACCTCCCCCGTTTCCTCTCAGCAGGATCCCCACTGGGGACACTCAGGCTGGGTCAGGGCCCCCCCAGCGTGAGAACCTTCCCGTGACCATCCCGTCTAGCCAGCTTTAGCCAGAACCCAGAGGACGTGCTGTGTGGCCTCCACTCCCGATTGCAGTCAGCCCCGTCGCTCTCCTTCCGACCTTTATCCTTCACTGCTGGGCCCTGCTCACCTCGTGCACTGTCCCTGAGAAACCACGGTTCATGGGGTTTAAATTCCTGGTCTCTGCAGAGGCCTCCCGCTCAGAAAATGCCTTTACCTTCTCACCCTGTTTCCTGGCACAACTTGTCCTTCCTTCGTCAATTAAGAGCTGGCCCGCCCCTCACGATATGTCCTTACAAGCCTCTCGGGCAGAGATGTTGCTCCACAGTGGGAGCCTGTGGAAGCGGGGTGGGCTCTGAGAGCCGTCCGCTGGCCATCAGTTCACCCCGAGGGCCCCCACCTCTCCTGTCCTTGTCACCATGCTTGCTGGCCTCACAGACATCATCGCATCCTTCCACCATCTGAGAACCAGGCCAGTATGCAGCTGTCCCATTAAATGTCCCTTATACAGAAAATGATCTAAGGAAATAGAAAATTACCTACATCTCAGAGATCTGTGTATAGTATAAAACAGTTGTTGAAATACAAAGAGCACACAATTCCTCTATTTAAACAATTAACTTCAATCTCTGTTATGTGTAAACCATCATTTTAAGCTTATATGGCATAGGTATAAATTTACCAAATCTTAAGACACAGTTAAAAGATGTGTCATGTTTTATATATCACTGAGAAGGAAAATGCTAATTATAGTTGTGAGCAGCTTTGATTATAAGATATACCCCGACTTCAGAGAAGTCCAAATGCAAAATGAAGCATCTTAGGATGCACAAAAGGTAGTAGATAGGGTGGCATCCATGTTGGATCTCTTACAGAAATGGTTTCTTCTCTGATTCCTGAACAGAAGTGAGTAGGTTTTGAATGTCAGAAGTAGGTTGATTTAAATACATCAGATTCGATTAGGAGGAAAAAAAAAAAAAGAAGAAGAGCCTGCTTTTCACCGAACACATGCTTGTTTTTAAAGCCAGAATGAAACATCCCAATGATTTGTGTGCTTAAGTTTCTCCCTCCACCCCCACCCGCTTTAGAAGAAAACATTTTCCCCCAGTGGTTTAACTGAAGCCTTTAAGCAAAGTAAATATTTGTGTGACATTTATATCAGAAACACTGTGCTGAGACACGGTTGGACTGTCTGAAGGCTTCTCCTGTCTGCCTCTAACCTTTCTGTGCTGTCTCCTCATTGCTTTGGTAGGAAGACAGCGAGCGCTACTCTCACAGATCCAGAAGAAACACGTCGGTTAGTACTGTCTTCCTTCGTTCCCTCGGCGTTTCCACTGAAGTCTGCTTGGCCGTCCTAGTGGCTGGAATAACATTCATTATCTCTCTATCCGCCCACCTATCTATAAGTATATATATCTGTCTACAGATCTGTGTCTGTATCTGTATCTAAGAAATTAACACTGATACGATTACCTATACAAAGCCAGTAAACTCAGCTTTTAGCATTTTGACTTGACTTTGGTGAGAGGAGACTGAAAATTTCCTCAGTATTTATGAGTGTTTTAATGAGTATTAATGTGTTCATTACAGTCTTAGTGCTTTCCTTCCCGTTGAATACCCATGAATAATTTGCAGTCATATGCATTAAGCTATATAATTGTAGATAACCAGCGAAGTGAACACCACCACTTTAATGAAGTTAATGTAAAGCCGTGTTATCCAGAAACAGTCCTGTGATACTGTGTACAAACAGAGCCCTTTTGGTGAACGCCCAGGTTCTCAGAGGGTCCTGATCTGCCCCCCAGCCGTGTGTCAGGTCGGCCGCTTTCCTCTGAGAGCTGGGCATGTCATGTTTGTTACCATATCTCCTCATGGTTGTTTTCACTTTTCTTTCACTAGGCGTCTGATGAAGATGAGCGCATGTCAGTGGGTAGCCGCGGAAGTCTGAGGGTCAGTAACCAGGATGGCTGGGTTTGCATGGTACAGTCTGCGTCCGTGGTCCTTGCCCTCCCACCCCTGTGTTCAAAGTCCTCGTTCACTGTCAAGATGCTTATTTAAAACCTATCCAATGGCGGGATGTTTCTTTGTGATGCAGAGAGTTGATTGACGTGCATAAGCATTTTCATTGTGTCTTTCTCCCAAAAGTGGAAGTCATCGTTTTTTCATGCTGGGTCCGCATCGCCAGACTGCCCCATTTAGATTAGGTCGTCTCCTTGCTAGTATGAGAGGAGCAGAAGACACATTCTGTCCTTATGAAAGTGCAGGCTCCCATCCAATTGGAATCTCAGCGAAGTAACTACAAGTTAAAGTAACTGTTATGCAGTGAGGCTTTGCATGGCTCCTTGAAAGCTGCTGTGGGCTGCCTGGTGAAAAGTCGGAGCACATTGAATCTATCCAGCATGGGGCCTTTAGCAGCCTTGCCTTTCATCAACTGTAATGAAATATCCTCATCATGGACAGCCTGATGGTTGATAAACACAAATACACATCCTTCCTTAAACATTCCAAAAATCTTAATTATACTTGAAAACATGGTGTGCTTTGGGAAGTTAAGTAGAGAAAATGTGTTTGGCTCATTGGTCCTTTAACTCAGCGAGTTAAACTCAGCATGTCAGTGTCATTTGCTGTTCAGTCACTCATTCGTGCCCGACTCTTTGCAAACCCACGGTCTGCAGCACACCAGGCTTCCCTGTCCTTCACCAGCTCCCGGAGTTTTCTCCGACATGGAGTCATTGTCATTTGCCACTGGGTTAGAGCTGCATCTCCCTGGTAATAATTCAGTCTCAACACAGCCTCTCATTTTACTGAAGGACTGTAAGGAGCAGAAGGCTCGCTTTTAATCACTGTGATGACTAAGTTATGATATCACGCCTAACCTTCTTATATTTGCACTAAATGTGCGTTTAATTCGGCTGTTTGTAACAAAACTACAAAGATGATAACAGTTAGCTTTTCTTATCCCCAAGTTCTACATGACCTAGCCAACCACAGATTAAAAATAGCCAAGGAGAAAACTTTCCAGAAAGTTACAAAAAAGCAAAGCTTGAATTTGCTGCACTGGCAACTATTTACATAGCATTTGACATTGCAATTACAACTATTCACATAGCAGAGTCGGAGGTGACTTTGTGACTTTGTGTCTGAACGACAACATAGCATTTACATTGTATTCGGTGTTGTAGGGACTCTAGAGATGACTGAATGAATGCATACAGAAGGGTGTCCATGGGTTATATGCAAAAACTAGGCGATTTTGAATTAGGAACTGGAGCATGTGCAGATTCTGGCGTCTGTGGGGGTCCTGGAACCGACCCCCCAACAGATACTGAAGGACGGCTGTACATTGTTGCTCTGGTATAAGCAGTGGTCATTGTCCTTAAAGTGCCAAAAGCAGATACATGGTGATCTTGCCAGAAAGTTACAGTTTAAAGGTGAAGTCAAAGAGCTTCCTTTCTGTTTGAAACCTTCTCCTTAGCCACCTACTTATAAATTCCTCCTCTGTGCTGTGACATGATTCATGCAAGAGGAAGTACGATTCATGTAACCCAAACAGTATCAGCGCAAAACTCAGTTTATAGAATCTGTAGACAAGGGACAGAAATTACAGCTGTTGAGCAGAACCAGGAGAAGATCAGGTCGTTAAAACTAAGTGAAGAGGATACTTTTTCAGGGAGGAGGGGGGTGATCATGTGAGCGCAGGACTCACATGACCGTTAGCCTCCACACCATGAGGAGGTCCACAAGGGAGCTTTTGATGGAAATAGAGCAAAGCCTGATTATTTGGGGACCCAAATCTATCAAAACTGCATTTTCCATCTGTGATACTCCTTGAACTTGTATTCAAGATTTTTTATGTACTTGCATTTTTCTGGGAAAATAATCAGTTCACTTTAAGATTCTCAGAGGGTTTCCTGACCCCCTTAAAACTGTTGTATTATTAGTTATTGTTTGGCTGTTTACAGCATTTATTTCATTTTTAAGGATTTTAACCAGAAATGAGCTAAGTTTTTATGCTGGACACCTTTCTCTGCCAAGATATCAAGTGTGTTTGTTTTAGGATATAAAATTTTAGAGGACCTCCACAGTTAGGATGCTGAGTAAGAGAGGGGAGAAAGTGGAAAGTTGGTGGTGGGTGGTGTTTTTCGTTAGCTGGGGAGTGTGTTCCATGACGCTTTCCCATGATACTTCCAGGATCTAAAGGAATAGCTTAAAGATTTTAAAGATAAAAACCACAGACCTTGAGAACCTGGATCCTGGGAATAAGAGTCAAACCTTCTAATTTTTATCAATATAGAAAAAGCCCAGAGCAATTGAGGAGGCCACTCAGGGACAAGGTTTTGTGACAGCATCACGTCTCAAGCCCCTCAGGGGCCCAGAAGCTCTGGTCTCTCCAGGTTGGCGGGTGAGCAAGGCTCCCCACTGCCTCCGGAGGGCAATTTGCCTCAGTCCATCTCTGGGTAGGACCAATTTCTGCTGTTTTACATATTTTACTATTTGAAAATCTTTATAGTTTGCAAAGTTCAGAAACCATATCTTTTATCTCCTGTCTTTCTCAAAACACAGGCCATCTTCATTCTATTCCCAGTGATGATAAACCCTTAAAGATGGAAGAAATTTTTTTTCTAGTGTTTGTATGGACAGCCTCAGAAAATCTAGATTTAGATATCATAAATCTAAGTTTTCTTTATTTAAAAATTGATAGTGATGCATCTATGGACCTTCTGTCTAATGTAAATGGAATGCACTAGGTAGGGGAGGAAATAGGATTGTTCAGAATGCTTCAGATTTCACGAATTATAGCAACATCTGCCATGGAAGTTTTATTTAACGTTAATGGCTTTTATGGTAGCTGCCATGCTATCGTAATTGCGTTTGTAACTCAGATGAGCTCCTAGAAGTCATGAAGAAAATTAATTTTAAGATTTTCAAGATTGCTTGCTTTGTTTTATGTTTCTGTTACATTGTACGTACCTTTTTACCTGATTTTGGGCAACTCTCTTCTGTTGTTTTTCTCTTCCATCCTTCCTCCGACAGTCGCAGCCTGACTTGGAATACGGGGGTCCCTACGCCTGGGTGAGATGTGCTCTGATCCTAATAGTGTTGCCTGGCAGACAATAACCTGTGGTGTGTCCGCTAACATTGTGGGTGTTTGTCTAAAAAGCCGAGTTCATCTTTGTGCGAAGAGACACACATGCCCCCCTCCAGCCCTTTCCTGGAGACTGAGGCCAGTGGGCAGACAGCGCCGCAGGTGTGCCCACAGCTGTCCTTCCCGGAGCCTCCCTGCAGCTCTGACCCTCCGCCTGTCCGCAGTCCCGGTGTGGGTACTTGACCGTCTCCCTCACCGGGAAGCCTGTAAACATCACCGTTTGCCAGGCTCTGGGGTAGCAGCCTTGGGCACCAGATGGAAGAGACGGGGTCTCCTTGCAGGAAACTCCAATAAGATCAAGAATTCCCAAGCGTCTACATTTCCTGTAACAGATTAAACTTAAAGTCATTTTATCTAATGAAAAAATCTATTATTTCCTAATCTGTATCCTTTCAAATTAAATGTCCCAGATGGCTCTTTGGCCAGAAAGTGCTCTTTGAGAAAGACCCCAAATTCAGTAACAAAAACGAAGCCTTTAACTTCAGCATTTCCCTTCTGACATCTGTCTAGAAGAGTTTCTGCAGCTTATGCGTTCTTTAAAGTTATAAATTTAAATTACACTCCAAGGTAGAAAAATGTAATCTCACCAGCATTAATCACACTCAGCATTAAAATGACTCAGCACTGAAATTATATCGGATCATACACTTCTCTGCTTGAAGGATTTTTTTCCAGAAAGATTTTGTGCTTCATTCATTCCATTGTGCTGAAAAATTATTCAGCAAACTCCCGTTTTTAAAATACATGTTTACCCTTAAGATGATAATTAACAGGGCACAGCACAGCTCATCTGCACAGACATTTGTCCCCAGAGCCGCCCCATGGGGCTGCTGTTCTCCGCTTCAAAACTCAGTTGAGTGCGTTGAGTGCCCTTCAAAGCTTTTATTTTGCCTTTCTTCTTTTGTTTCCCGTCTCTGGTGCCCTTGAAGGTGCCGTCTTCTGACCTAGTAGAAACAGATGGTCAAGAATCTGCCTGGAATGCAGGCGACCCTGGTTCAATCCTTGGGTTGGGAAGATCCCCTGGAGAAGGGACTGGCTACCCACTCCAATATTCTTTGCCTGGGAAATCCCATGGACACAGGAGCCTGGTGGGCTACAGTCCATGTGATCACAGAGTCAAACATGAATGAGCACATAAACACACACATACGTTAATTTTTTTAAAAAACCTATCTAATAACTGTTGCCTTTTGCATGGTCATGTGTGGAACTGGTTGATGCTTTAATGGCACTGCATGTTATTAGATGACTAATTAGGAGTTACCATTAGATTCATTGGTTTTGATGGGGCATCTCTTTTTGTGTCTTGCTCATCTTTTTCCAGAAAATGCTGGTTGGTAAATGTCTCTTTCCTCTGTTGTCTCTTAAGAGCAGTGCTTCTCAATCTTACTGTATGAAATATTCACCTGGAGAGCTTGTTAAGATGCATATTCCCAGGCCTCTGGGGATTCCGATGTTTTAGGGGTGACCAGGATGCAGGGGGTCTGTGCAGTGAAGAGTGCTGAAAAAAAATTCTATAAAGCAAAGCTAGGTGAACATCAGAGACCTGATGAAGGTGATATGCCTCCTTTGGACTTTCTGTTCTAATGTCGTGATAGTTAATTTTCAACTCTCCTTATTATCCTCTTATGCCACTAAAAATGGTTCCACTGACCTGAATTCAACACAGAAAAACTACCCAAGAGGAGTAAGTTGGTGTGTTCGCTAAGAACGTTAGAGAGATTCTCACTCTAGAGATGCTGTCAGTGAGATCTCTGGGTTGAGGATATGTTGTAGGAATACATTCTCTGTGACAGAACTTCATTACAACAGAGAAGTGTGGATATTCCACAAAGCCTTCAAAAGAAAGGTTTTTCCCACATTTTCATGGAAGGCCTGAATAGACAGGGACAAATGAAGGAGTGCCTTTGCCCTCCCAGGCCCCACCCGCCCTCTGCTTCATGCTGCAGGCTAAATTGGAGAGAGAGAAGAGGAAAGGAAAAATTCATCTAAAGCAGTATGTATGTTGTAAGCAATAATGGACAGCCAGAGGGTTTATGTATGCAATACTTTTTCTTCCTTATTTATTACTAAAGTAAAAGTCACCTAAAATTTATTGATGTTAGCCTTCAATATTATATTAATTTTTTTCCAGAAACTAGTTTCTAAACAGATATCAAAGGAATAAAATTGAGATCTGCAACGTAAAGTCCTTGACATTTAAGATTATTTCAAATAATCTCATCAGTCAAGAGAAAAAAAGGAAGGTAGACTGAATAAAATGTCTGCCAACCTCTAAAGATTTTTTATTATCAGATTTATTTCAGAAATGTTTTAATGTACTCGTAGTTTTAAATTTTACTTTTGAAGGATTTCTGCATACTCCTTTTCATTTGGAAACCTCATATTGACTTGTTTTTGAGTTGTAACACAAGTAAATACATAGTTTTATAGTTAAGGTTTCCTGAACCTGGATTTATAATATCTGGAAATCCATGTATTGATGTTCATCAACAGCACAGCTGCATAGAATGTCTGCCTACCCGCACCCTTCCAACAGGGAGGCATGCCCTGGTCCTCCCATCACAGCTGCATAGAGTGTCTGCCTACCCGCACCCTTCCAACAGGGAGGCATGCCCTGATCCTCCCATCACGGCTGTGTAGAGTGTCTGCCTACCCGCACCCTTCCAACAGGGAGGCATGCCCTGATCCTCCCATCACAGATGCATAGAATGTCTGCCTACCCGCACCTTTCCAAAAGGGAGGCATGCCCTGGTCCTCCCATCACGGCTGCGTAGAGTGTCTGCCTACCCGTGCCCCTCCAACACGGAGGCATGCCCTGGTCCTCCCATCACGGCTGCATAGAGTGTCTGCCTACCCGCGCCCTTCCAACAGGGAGGCATGCCCTGGTCCTCCCATCACAGCTGCATAGAGTGTCTGCCTACCCACGCCCTTCCAACACAGAGGCATGCCCTGGTCCTCCCTGTGTGCTGGGGCTCACCCATCTGATCAGCACGTCCTTCACAGTCAGCCGTGATCTAGGCACTCATTTTAATCAGACTTAATCCTCACAAGGGCCTTGTAGAGTATTTATTACACCACACGTTTTCACAGCCAAAGCGGTGGAAGTTCCAGTGGATGAAGTAACTTGCTTAAGGTCACGTGACAGAGCTGCTTCTTGGAGTCTGGACTCATGTGTGCCCCCCGGCATCACCTTCCGGTTTTCGCCGTTGCACCTCCTTTTTCCGACTCGAGAGCTGGCTGTGCTCCTGACACCTGACGGCTCTCATCTTGAAGCAGCAGGCATCCTTATAGGTGGATGAGAGCAGCTATAGAATCCCGAGCAAACCTTGACTAGGCCTTTGGAGGACAGGGAGACAGACACACTCTTAATCATTCTCTTTTTTTTACTGGAGAACAAATTATGAAATACGTCCTCAGATTTCACTTTGAAAAAGTAGGAAGACTGGATGAATGAAAGCCTAATATAGATTAGTTTTTCCATGATAAACGTAATATAGATTAGTTTTTCCATGATGAACGTTTGCATTTAATTACGAATTAAGTAGACCACTCTCTTTGAGTCTTCTGAGCACAGCTTCATAATGAGCCACAGTTTTAAGGGTGTCATGCCAAAGCAAGAGCTGAAAACTAGTTGACTCAGACAGAGGCGTCAGCCGGCTTGGCTGGCATTCCGGCTTCTCGAAGGCTGGGATCCCCGCAGTACCCCCACAAAACTGGAACGCGAGTGCCTTCCGCCGGTGCGCCTCAGTCCACGAAGACGTGGCACTGCTTCCCATCCCTGAGTGAGTGCCTTGTAGTCTCCACTGACCCTAAGAGGACAGCTCTGACTCCCGAACAGGGCCGGCTTCTCCTGAGCTGCAGAGGAGCCGCTCAGAAGCGTGGAGCCGGTGGGGGCCTGCTGGGACTCGGGCTCTGTGGGTGTGCCCATCTGCTCCACTCCAAAAACTCAGTCTGCACCTGGCTGATTCTTCCTTGCCAGTCTGTCCCTGTCGCTTCCTTTGTGTACTGATGTCAGCTTCTCTCCTTTTCTTCCTTGACACAGACAAATGGGTATGATGGAGACTTATATGGATCCCAGTCCCTGAGTAGAAGATCTGGCAGGGTTCGTATAGTAAACGTGCATGACACAAGACTCAAGCAGGTTGCTGCAAAGCTTTTTTTAAAAAGACTGCTAATAGCTTCTTTGGTTCTTCTCTGTGTTACACTAGTTCCCTTTTTTTGTGTGTGCGCATGACAGAATGAAAGCTAATGTTTTGCAACTGATTACCGGTCTTGGACTGTTTGTCTTCTAACATTCTAAATGTTAGTTTAAGAGATCAATGTTGAAAGGAATCTCTTAGGTACTAAAAGGTCGATTAAATATTAGCTCTCTCTTTATTGCCCTGGGTGTATGTCTATAATGTGCATATGAATATATTCAGCTCTCGAATACACTTAAATTCGACATTTTCACAATTCTCCACATTGATCCTTTGTAACTTCAAAGACACATGTACTAGAGCCTGTGTTTTGCTAAACATTGATGCTTGCAGTGCTCACAGCTCTGGGGTGGGAAGCAGGAGAGAAGCAGAGAAAGGCTGTACGTGGAGAGAGAAGAAAGGAACCAAGAGCAGAGCAGGTAGAAAGAAGTGGGGGAGGTCTTAGGATTTGCCAAGGAGGTCATTGGGGATTTCAGGTGGTTAAACTGGGCACATTTGAATTTAATTTTCCTCACCTGCTGCACATCTCTTTTTTTTTTTTTTTTTTTTGCTGCACATCTCTTATACATTAGATTATCTAAAATCTTCCTGTTTTTCTTGACTTCATTTATTTTCTTGTTCAGCTCAGTCACTCAATCATGTCTGACTCTTTGCGACCTCATGGACTGCAGCATGCCAGGCCTCCCTGTCCATCACCAACTCCCGGAGTTTACTCAAACTCACGTCCACTGAGTCGGTGATGCCATCCAACCATCTCATCCTCTGTCGTCCCCTTCTCCTCCTGCCCTCAATCTTTCCCAGCATCAGGGTGTTTTCAAATGAGTTAGCTCTCCACATCAGGTGACCGAAGTATTGGAGTTTCAGCTTCAACATCAGTCCTTCCAATGAACACTCAGGATTGGTCTCCTTTAGGATGGACTGGTTGGATCTCCTTGTGGTCCAAGGGACTTTTTGGGCTTCCCAGGTGACACTAGTGGTAAAGAACCCACCTGCCAATACAGGAGACCCAAGTTCAATCCCTGGGTCAGGAAGACCCGCTGGAGGAGGGCATGGCAACCCACTTCAGTATTCTCGCCTGGAGAATCCTATGTACAGAGGAGCCTGGTGGGCTATGGTCCATAGGGTCACAAAGAATTGGACACGACTAAAGTGAATTAACAATAAATTTTACTAGTTGTGTAAAATAGTATTTCTTTTCATTTATCTTAGTTATATTTTATTAAGAAATATTATATATACTTTTTAAAATCACATTTTCAGTTTCCAAAGGGTAACTCAGCACTCTCTTAGCTTTCTGAAACTAGCTGATCAGGTTTTACTGCCTCGTCCCTATTAAGGATTGCATACACTTCTGTCTCATCTAAGTTTTTCTCATTCCAAGCTAAAGCATCCTCCCACTTTGAAGGCTCTGTCTTCCTGTTTATGTTGCTTTTTGCACTGACAGCCTTGGACTGTCTCCAGCTCTGTTTTCCTTTTAGGTGATACAGCACTCAAGGGACAGAAGCAGGTTGCAGCCATTCTGTTTTCGTGGGATGTTGACAGTTTTGCTTCCTGTGCTCAGCGTCCCTGCAGGCTGTCTAGGGCGGACATCACAGGACAGGAACTCTGATGGCCCTACTGCTTGTTGGGGTTAAACTGACTAGTTAGCAACTTACCACCCTAGAGGCGTTATTCCACTATGTTGATCACAAAGCTTCACAGTTTAGAGTTGGAAGTTAACTTTAGAAGTTTCTTAGTCCAACTTCTACCCAGCATCACAGTCTTCTCTAGAGCGTCCCAAACGTGTAGTTGGCAGCATGTTTGTGACGCACAGGTGGCATCAAGCTCTATATTATATATTATATCCACACATTTTAATCTTTGATTTTTATATTGAAACAATAAAGGTGCGCCTTCTGCTTTCATGATTAAGTAATGCCTCTAGAAATTAAATAGAAAATAACTTGACCATCAAACTGTTCACTGCAGAGCAAAATTGGATATAAAATCGATTTAATAAATAATCAGGAAATAGGATGACCCAAGTACCAAATAGCCTACCTCTAAAGCAGCATCTTGGGCCCCCCAGGTGGCACTAGTGGGAAAGAACCCACCTGCCACGCAGGAGATGTAAGAGACCCGCGTCCGATCCCTGGGTCGGGAAGGTCCGCTGGAGGGAAGCACGGCAGCCCACTCCAGCATTCTTGCCTGGAGAATCCCATGGACAGAGGAGCCTGGCGGGCTGCAGTCTGTGGGGGCCAAGAGTCCGACATGACTGGCGTAGTCAAGCTTGCGTGCGTGCATTGTAACCTTCACACACACCACCTCCCCAGCCACAGTCTTGGTGGGATCTTCTCTTTATAAAGTGTGTGTTGAGACCCCACAGGGGGACGGCAGGGCCCAGCCTTCTGTGGCTGGTTCTCAGCTGCAAGAGGGTGCCGCTTCCCCAGGCTCCACTCGCCTCCCTGGAGCTTCAGAGCTGAGCTGTACCCTCAGATGTGCTGAGCTGAGCAGAGAGTGCAAACTGCAGTAAGTGGAGTGTCAGTTACCGATGAAGAAGTGCATTGGGTTGGCCAAAAAGGTAGTAGCATCTGACAGAAAAACCCAAATGAACTTTTGACCAACCCAATAGTATGGGAAGTCTACACTAAGAGGTTATAGATGGTCCACCATGAGATTTAGTTAGTAGTTACAAATAATAATAAACGCGTACATTTAAATATAAATAGTGACCCCATAATGGTAATAGTTAAATCATCACACGACATCACTGAGACATAAACACTGGAATGTAGAACAAAGCTTAGGCCCCTAATGGTTAAGGGTTTCTGCTGTCGAGGAGCACGTCCGTTCTCTAGCTGCCTGCCAGTCCTGGAGTACTAACACCAGTCTAGCTGTGTGATCGCATAGTCGCCTTTTAACCGGGACCGGTGGTGTTTTGCGGGGAGTGAGAAAGTGCTCATCACTTACACTGTCTTCTTTGCTGCTCAGAATTCCAGCTACAGCGGTGATAGCCGATTCTCCACTTTGTCGTCATCCAGAGAGGACACCTTGGTTGGTTTCCCCCTAAATCTTTCCCATCCTCACTTCAGAAGTTGCAGGTTTTGTAGCATGTGCTCTTGTGTGTGTAAACTCAGCTCTCTTTCCCTTGTAATGTCTGTTCTATTAAGCTTCATTTGCATAACTGTTAAGGTCCATTTAGGAGCAGTAACTAACATGATATCTTTAATTCAGATTTAATTCAGATTTATCTAACCGTGCTTTTGATTTCAGATTTGAATGTTGGAATACACATTGTGGTGTCAGGCGAGGTACAGTGAAAGGAAATAGGTGGATATTTAGTAGTTAGAATTAATCAAAGGGGAAAAAAAGAAGAAAGCCTTGAAATTCTTTCCTTGAGAGTTCTTGAAAGCAGACTGAGCCTGCAGGGCAAATGTACACATGGGGTAGTTTTACAGGAACAGACTAGACTTGAAATGAAAATCCAGTCCAAATGTCTGCACAGGAGCATTCCTTCCCATACTTTAAGACACAATCAACCTTGATAGGCACATATTTCTCAATTATTGAAGAGCCCTAATGAGTAAGGCTCGTTTAGCCTAGGTAAGGCTTGTATCCACTCAGCAAACATTAGGGGACTAGTTTAAGTGGGACAATCACAGAGACAGGCAGGCGCGTTAGGTCTTCTGGAAACATTTACTTCTAGAACAGGACAGATCCCTGTATGGGATACACTGGAGCAGAAACTAATTTTGCCAGGAAACTAATTTTGCCAGGAAGTCGTAACACAAGGATGTCAACTGACTCTTAAAGAATACATGGGGAGGGGAAAAATAAATAGAAACTAACCTGGCAGAGCCACAGTATTCTAACCGTGGTCCTCACCCCTGTCCTCAGCCCCTTCCCACTTTCTGCTCCTGCTGTGAGGGAGGCAGGGGTTCCAGCTCCTCCATCACCCCGTCAGCTTGCCCACTTCCAGTCCCCCACGGCTGCCCCCCAGCCCCCTGTAATGATGAATATCCATCCCCTCCTTCCCCGAGGAGGAGAATTCCGACTGAGTACAGGATCAACTGTCAATACCCAAGGACTGGTGGGGTTTGACACCATGAATTTTGTGTGTATTGGGGGCATTTTCTTAATTCAGTGGGAGATTTTGCTGCGGAAAAGAGCACTTTGTCATTCGGAAAACTTAACTTCCTCCACGTTTTCCAAGCTTAAATACTTTCTCTAACATAGAAGACAATGAAAGAAATCTAATACTCGGATGTGATTTAGTCACCAAAGTTCAGCATATATCTGACTCCTTTAAATTCAGTTGAAATAACCCACATCCAAAGTATTAAGGTCGAAAGTACAGCTGTCCAAAAATAAATAAAAGGTTTACTCATATAAGGGGCTTCCCTGGTGGCTAAAATGGTAAAGAATCTGCCTGCAGTGAGGGAGACCCGGGTTCAAACCCTGGGTCAGGAAGATCTTCTAGAGGAGGAAATGGCAACCCACTCCGTATACTTGCCTAGAGAATTTCATGGACAAAGGAGCCTGGTGGGCTAAAGTCCATAGGATGACAAAGAGCCAGACACGCCTGACCAACACACTTACTCATATAAAAAGTAGAGCTGGCCCGTTCGAAACCCAAAACATCAGAACTTCCCAAAGGCCCTGTGTCCCCACCGTGAAGCTGCCTGAGACCACATTTTACTCACCACCCTCGGAGGCTTCCTGGTAATTCCTGGGCTCTGCAGCCGCCATAGCTATTCCTGCAAACACACTGGCTGGTTTGATTTGATTTTACTCTAATGATGGGCAGGAATCATGCCGTGTGCTACTGTCTTCAGTACTGTGATACTGTCTTCCCTTCTGAAGACCCTGTCTCGTCTTAGACTTGCCAGAAGCCAGCCCTGGACGTGACCTTGCAGTGTCAGGTGTAGGCCTTGGGCTCTTTCTGTGACCCTGAGGGGTTGACAGGGTGGTTTCTATGCAGGGCATTCTCTCAACTCTGAAACAGTTTTCGGATTCACGTTAAATGTTAGAAACTTTCTACCTGCCCACCTCAAAATTCCACTCACCTGTCCTTCAGGTCATTCTAGGGTAGTTTCTTCAAGGCACATGGACGACAGGCTCCAGTTATGGGATCCCCAAGGCCCAGTGGAATATCTTAGGGACGTCAGGCTGTTTCAACAGCATCACTTCATCCCCTTCAAGCACTGCCCAGGGTTTGTACCATCAGGAGATACTGCTGAGGTGGGGATCAGAAACAGCTGGCACCCTCGTCAAGGATCCTTCCATCTGGATAGAACACTTTGGATAGAAACTATTCATCTATCTAGTAATATGCCCCAGAAATGTTGTATAGACTGCTGGCCTCAGAGTTGTACCACTGAGTCAGTCATATCTTCTGTGAGCCCTGAGCACATGTGGCAAGTACATACCTAACCAAGGACTCCCAAGCTGCAGATCGTCTCCAACTGGCTGCATAGAAGGGAGATTACCATCTCTGTCAACTCCTGATTTTGAGATTTTCCCACCAAATGTTAAATGTTAGAATTTGCATTAAAAAGACCTTCAGAGCCCCTAGGGCCTTGCTGTCAGTTCAAAGTGATGAGCTCTGCCTCTGCCTGTGCGTAGACATAGACTCCAAGCCCTGATTTGGTCCCGGGTCACAGTTTTGTCACTTCACTGAATTGTCTCGGTGTCCTTCTCGCCTCTCTCTTGCCCCCCAAGTGCATGTCCCTTCCCGATGTTGTTGTGGAAGCCGATTTGATGTGCCTTGATGATGCCTTTGAGATTAAATGAAGCTGTAAGCTTTCTCCCCACCTCCAGCCCGTTTTCTCTGATTCCAGGGACTTTCCTGCTCAGACCTCAGGCTTCGCAGTCGTGGCCTGGTTCCCAAACCCCTGTCTGCCCAGAATGGAAACCGGGTCTGTTCTGCTTTTTACCTCACTCTTCTCCTTCTCCCTCTGTTGTGACTTTAATTCTGAGTGAATGGACACGGACGCTTCAACCTCTTGCATGTGACGTCCAAGGAGCCAAGCTTAGTAGTGTGTTTCCACTGGCCTAACTGCTGAAGACTTTTCTCAAACCATTTAAAGCATTATCAAAAATAATTTAAGACCTTACATTTCTTTTTTTTAAAGAAGCTTAGGGAAAAGGAGGATCTACTGAATGTATATTTTCAAGAGCTCTAGTCCAAAAAATTGGTCTCTTGGGTCTCTCCTCCTTTTCCAGCAATTGTGCCCCATTTGGGGTTTCCTTTGTTTTTTAAAAAAACATTTTGCTCTTGTAAATGTGTGCAGGAAGCAATTTGGAAGGTTTCTGTGCATAACCGGACTCCTCCGTCCCGGACGTATTTCTCTGGCTGGCTCCCCGCCCTGTTTCCTGTTTGTACAAGGCCTGCGAGGTGCTTGGCGTTTTCAGCCCCAGGTACCGGAGGCCGGTGGTCCGGGAGGAAGTCGGAGTCAGGGCCCCAGGAACGGATCACGTCACGGAGGTTGAGCTGCCCTGTCCTCGCATCCCCATGTCCCCTGAGTGATTCCTCCCCAGTCCTGCACCTCCCCTGACCCACTGGTGGCCCCGAGCCTCGGGCTCTCCTGGGCAGAGTCTGCCTGCGAACGGTCAGCATGCTCTTCTGGGCCGAGGCCCAGGCCACACCAGCATGCCGCCTGTGTGTCCCAGCGAGCCCGTGGGCCTGG
This sequence comes from Muntiacus reevesi, assembly GCF_963930625.1. Lineage (NCBI taxonomy): Eukaryota > Metazoa > Chordata > Mammalia > Artiodactyla > Cervidae > Muntiacus > Muntiacus reevesi. The sequence continues at coordinate 175,483,498 of NC_089249.1, forward strand.
CTGCGGGTGTGGGCTCCCCTGTGACGAGGACGTGCCCCCCCCAACCCCTGGGCAGCTGAGAGCCTCACAGCTCCTCCTCTGTCTTGGAGACGGTCACACGGATCCTCCGACACAAAGAAGCAGGTTCTTCCCGCCGCACCGCTCCTCCTCCGGGGCGTCTGTGCATCAAAGGCTCCCACGCGTTCTTCACCTGGAACTTTTGCCTCGCGGGGTTGGGGCTCTTGTGGGTGCTGTTGACCTTGTCACCATCTGTCTCCTTCCCTGACCCTTTCTTCCAGGAATGCCTGAAAAGAAATGAAGAGAAAATAGCCGTAGTTCCCAAGGTTCTGGGGAAGCTTACTATTTTTAAAGCCAGAAATCCCCTCCTATTTATTTTCCGTGTAAATGTGGATTTCCCTCTGCCAGATTTACTGAAAGCAGGGTACAGCTGCTTGGCTGTGATGATCACTGGAAACATCGTGACCACCTTGTCACTGTTGACTGCTGCTGCTTTTTCACGGGTTTAAAAACCTGCCGTTTGCTTTCATCCTGCAGCCCTCCTACCTGTACAGCGCTGCCCGGCCGGCGGGGAGTAACCGGGTGCGTGTTCCCCCCACCCCGTCCCTTCTGCCGCCCCCTTGGCCTCTCCGCAAAGCCCCCACCCCGTCCCTCCTAACCCGCCCCGCAAGCCCGCCCCAACTCCGCGCCCTCACCGCGCATGCGCGCCCCTCCCCCACCGAGCACCTGCTCCGAGTGCCTCGGACTGACCTCTTTGCCTCCCTTCTGAGCGTGAATCACCCCTTTACTCGGAGCTTAAACGCGTGCAGCCCTCGCTGCCCAGATCTGGGGTTTACATCTCTGACAGATGGCATAGCTGGGGAAGACACGTGTCTGCGTAAGATGGTTAGGCAGGGAAGAATTAACTGGCAACATTTAATCTGTGGGCCAAACCAAAGCTCTTTATTGCTTTGCTATCCTTAACAGATATGAATCCATTATTCTACATTACTTTGGGGAATTTGCAGTTTTAAATACAAGGTATTAATACCCTGCAGGGAATTTAAGTATTTAAAGTAGCTGTATTCTTCTTGTTAATAACTTTCTGAATTACCATCCAATTGCACATTTATGAATTAGATGTTCTGACTGGCCCAGCAAACCCACTGTGTCCTCCAGGGAAAATGGGGGAAATTAAGTTCCATTTATCGTATTGTAAACTCCTGTTTGCCCTCAGTGATTAATTACATAGGATTTTCAAGTTGATGAAATGTTCTGTTCTTTAGTTAGCACTTCTCAAAGAATGATAAAATATTGAGTTCTAATCACCATGCTGTTTTTATTCCAAAGTCACTTCATATTGGAGTAACTTCCTAAGAGTCAAGTATGAGGATGCCATGATAAAATTCAGAATATTTGAACTATATGCTCATTTTAAGTCTGTATTAACAACTTTTTACTTAACAAGGAATATTTTTCAGAATCCAATTTAAAGGATCTATTGGAAATTCTATTGCATGCCCGTTGACAGCAACTAAAACTCCTCTCTCCCAGATTTTTGCACGACCCTGTTTTTTGCTGCACCGTCTTTGCCTGTGGAGGTGGTTTTGAGCCTTTGATGCATGTCTGCCATCATGATGTTTTGAGGCCTTGTTCCCAGCACATGTCACTCTTCTCTAGCTTACGTTTCAGTGTTTCCCAGGCGCCGATGGAGAGGAAGGCACCCTGTCCTGAGAGTGTGTTTCTCCCACAGGCGTCTGTGTCCGACGAGAGCAGTCTCGGTGGGGCTCGGCGGGGCAGTGCGTGCAGTTCTCAGGCTGTAAGGCACTTTCTGTGTTTCCTGAGCTTTCTGCTGCATGACCCAGGGGTGACTCACTCTGCACAGCTCCATCCCTGGGAGATAACTAACCAGAATTATAGGGAGGAAGCACTATCTCGTCCCAGTTTTCCATGCTAGTAAGGGTCATGGATAACATGAGTCACATAGCCTTTAGTGGTCAGTTTTCTGTCCTCAGTCAGTCAGTTCAGTTGCTCAGTCACGTCCGACTCTTCGTGACCCCACCCCATGGACTGCAGCATGCCAGGCTTCCCTGTCCATCACCAAGTCCCGGAGTCCTCACTCATCAATGTATGTTGACGTCAAGAGGAGATAGACTGACCTTCAGTGAGTTGCATCCATTCTTTCCCTGTAGCAAAGCTGGAGTGATCTTACAATAATAAAAGACGACAAGAGGGAATTCAACAGGCCACAGAATATTCTCACCTCTTGATAGTTGAGGAACATGAACACATAAGGACTCAGTTTTTTACACATATGGAATCTCCTTATTTTATTGTCCTTTCACCTCTTCGAAGGATTTGAAGTGATGGGCTTTCTCGATAAAGGTGTAGTGATTGTATAAGAAATACTTGTTGCATGGAAAAGATGAGTGAATGAGTGAAGGCTAAAGGTAGACAAAATGGAAAAGTGAGATCAGCCCATGGAAGTGAGGAAGCTGGTGGCCTGTCCTGAGGACCAGCCGAAACAGCCTGAGCCCCAGCTCAGCCCTCCCCAGGGCAGAAGCTTCTGCCTCCCGGGGCTCCTCCTCAAATCCTGGAAAGATGCATTCAGGCCTCACATGGGATAGGATGGTGTAGGAAATACTTGCTTTGGGAAATAATTGCCTACTTAATTAAGGGCTTCCCTGGTGGCTCAGATGGTAAAGAATCTGCCTGCAAAGTAGGAGACTCGGGTTCGATCCCTGGATTGGAACGATCCCCAGGAGAAGGAAATAGCAACCCACTCCAGTTTTCTTGCCTGGAGAATTCCATGGACAGAGGAGCCTGACAGGGTACAGTCCATGGGATCACAAAGAGTTTGACACAGCTGAGCAACTAACACTTTTACTAGCTAATTGATGGGCTAAACCATCCAACTTTATGATTTATTATATTTCTCCAGTCATCATGAATATTTAGGAATTCCTGTAAAGAAAGTCAGCATAACTTACAGTTTTCTTCAGAATGTAATTTTTATAGATAGTAAATCTAATAGAGATAGCATGGGTTTTTAAATTTTTTTTATCGGGGTATAGAAATCCCATGGACAGAGGAGCCTGGTGGGCTATAGTCCGTGGGGGGTCACAAAAGAGTCGGACATGACTTAGCAACTAAACACCAGCCACATAGTTGATTTACAATGTTGTGATAGTTTCGGGGGTATAGCAAAAGGAATCTAATACACACACACACACACACACACACACACACACACACGTACACTCTTCTTTAGATTCTTTTCCCATATAGGTTGTTACAGAGTGTTCAGTAGAGTCCCCTGCTGCGCAGTAAGTCCTTATCAGCCATCTGTTTTATATGTAGAACTGTGTATCTGTTAGTCCCATGTAGAATGAGTTTTTGCTGACATCTAACTAAACACTTGCATTGAACACCTTTATACTATATAAAATTTTGATGCAGTGGAATCTTCTTCCCAGTTCTTAAATATTTTCGTAGGCCCTTAAAAAGCTCACAGACCATACATGCTGGATAAAATAGCTCTGGCCTATCTGACAGATACAATGCAAAGTAAATGCTTTTCTTTCATCAGTAAGAGCATCCTAACTCTTTAAGAGAAGGAAATTTCTGAAACACCGAAGCAGAACTCCTACTGTCTGGTGGGATGTTCGTCTCATAGATTCTCTTTGATGTTACTTCTGTAGCTGGACTTTCCCTGTAGCTGATTCCTGGCCTTCAGAGTGCAGCGATCAGTATTGCGGATTGCTCTTGTGTGTGGCAGTACTTTCATGCTTTCAGCCTCCTGGAGGAACCACCGGGGGGGATGGCTTTAGGGACTTAAGGAGGTGAAAGATCTTTTTGTCGTTGCAGCAGAAAGCCTCAAACAGGGCTCCTGTGGCTGGTGTCACTCCAGACAGGAGAAATAAAAGAGAATAGAAGGGCGTCTTTCTGCACCTAACACTGCATTCCTCTGCAGAAGGGGCACAGCACGTGTTTGCTAGATTAAATGGGACACATTGAACCCTGGGACACAATCCTGCAGAAGCGAGCTCTGTGCCGGTCGCGGGCTGGGCGGGAGGGAAGTCTCACTGACCGCTCGTTCTCCCCCAGCTCCGCTCACACCCTCACAATAGCCCTCCAGGGGGGGAATGCAGCTTTCCCGGTTCTCCCTCCAGATAGGAGCTGTGGCCGCTGATAAATACGCTACAGAGATGTCAGGACACTGTGCCTCTGGGGCCTCTTCTATCCTGGCTGGTGGTGCTCTGACCTCAGAGTCCAGGCTGGCCCCAAGCCCACATAAGCCAGCCCTGAGCCCCCTTTGAAAGACGAGTCCCCATCTTCTCCCAGAAAGTTCGCCTCAGACACAGGGTGTGTTTACAGCCAAACGACTTACCACGTGCATAAGTCACTTCAGTCATGTCCGACTCTTTGCAACCCTGTGCACCATAGTCTGCCCAGCTCCTCTGTCCATGGGATTCTCCAGGCAAGAATTCTGGAATGGGTTGCCATCCCCTGCCTCCTCCAGGGGATCTTCCCGAACCAGGATCGAACTCACATCTCTTATGTTTCCTGCATTGGCCGGAGGGTTCTTTACCACTGGCGCCAACTGGGAAACCCCACTTATTCATAAATGACTTATCATGGTTGCAGTTAAGTGATTCTTTTTTTAATGACTAGTTCTTAAAAGTAGATCAGTTTTTTTTTTTAACTTATTTAATTGGAGGCTAATTACTTCATAATATTGTAGTGGCTTTTGCCATACATTGACATGAATCAGCCATGGGTGTACATCTGTTCCCCATGCTGAACCACCCCCCACCTCTCTCCCCATCCCATCCCTTGAAACCTTTCTATTTTGTACCTTCCTTACCATTGGTAAGCTGTTTGTAGGTTGTAGGGGGGACTCCTGGCCCTGTGTGACATGACCTTCTAAGTTGTTCTGACCCTCGGTCATCACCCCCAATGCCACCCGGTCTGGGAGCCGTGCACATTGTTTTATCTGGAAGAGGCAGGAGGGGGAAAGCCCAGCTTGCATTCTCTTGCATAATCCTCCCCACCCGTGTGGTCAGTAGCCCTGCTTGATGCCACCGGAGACAGGCTACGTCACTTTCCCAGGGCCTCCCGGCTGATTGGAAATGGACCCTGAACTCAGACCTTTCTACTTACGTCAGCACACAGTCAGCCACGCTGACTCCAAAGCCCAGGCGGCCCCAAAGGTGCCGCATGGACCACGTGACGCAGACCTTACACTTGACTTTTCTGCACCGAGTCAGTTCGGGTGATTTGAGAGCAGGTTTTGACTCAGGAGTTGGGGAAACTTGGGTCAGAAAGAAGCCTTATTAATGATAATCCGTCACATCTCTGCACCATAAACCAGGATGTGAACGGTATAGAATATAATAGGATTTGTCTGCATGAGGAAGTTTTCCTCACTTTTACATGAGGAAAACCCCAAAGGCAAAATACTGCTTTACGGCGCTGACGTCAAGTGTTTTTCTTTATTTTGAACAGGAAAGCTGAAAGGTGAGGCTAGTGATGCTGGTGAATTTCTTGTATGTGCCGTATGTGGCAGTGATTCTTACACGTGTTGTACGTGCAGCCGTGTCTGTGCATCTAAGAAAGCATCTTTTACCTATGTGTAAATATACATGAAGTGTTTATGCAGCAGAGGGGTGAGTCCAGGCAGAACCAGCCTGGGGAACTCACCCGTCTTGATCAAGGCTATTTACAGTCTAAAGTTGAAGGGGTTCGTTCAGCAAATATTTCTCAAGTGCCTCCTGTGTGCCAGGCCACCTCTGGTGGCCAGGGATTCAACAGGGAACAAAATACACACAGACTCTGCCCTCAAGAATTCCACGCTGATGGAAAACAGGCAGATGGAGCAATAGTATTTACGATAAGGATCAGGAGAACCTCCGAAGCTATGACTCCTTGTAGCCTGCAGTTGGGATAATGCCTGTGGGTCTCAGGGTGGGGGTGGGGTGGGTGGCAAGGAGGGGACAGTCAGCGGAGGCCTCTTGGACCTGCTGTTCAGTCTGCTGACGCCCGCGGTCCTAAATGGTGTTCAAATCCTGCCTCCCCCACCCCAACCCCCTACCCTGCCTTGTTTAAGAGGCAGGTAAGATCTTGTAGGGCTGGAACAAATGTGAATACAGATCAAAGTTAAGAGGGCAGAGCCTCCAGATAAACGAGTTGCTGGTGTTTTCCTGTACTAGAAGAGAAAGTTTAGGGAAGATGGATACGCGTTAATCCATACAAGCTTCCCTGATGTCTCAGTGGTCAAGAATTCGCCTGCAGTGCAGGAGACTCGAGTTCGACCTCTGGGCCAGGAAGATCCGCTGGAGAAGGAAATAGCAACCCGCTCCAGTCTTCTTGCCTGGAAAATCCCATGGACAGAGGAGCTTGGGGGGCTACAGTCCACGAGGTCACAAAGAATCGGACACGACTGAGCGACTAAACAGCAGCAACAGATACACACACACAGGCAACCAGAGAGAAGGTCCTGTAGCACTTGAACAAGCAGTGGCTGATTTTGTATTGGCCCTGGATCTTATTTTGTATCCACTTGCAGAGATAGTAGAGAAGCAGACTTCTCAGTTGCCCCAAAGCCAGGCCTGTGCCCCTCCCCCCCTTTTCTGGTCCCATGCCGGGAGGGAGCTCACTGTCCTGGTCCCCCACCAGCCTCTTCCACGTCGCCCAAGCTTCTCTGCGCAGAAACTGGGTGTCTCCCCACCCCCGGCCGAGCAGGTGCTGTGTGTGACCTGCACCCTACCGAGCGGGAACCCCACGTTCTTTGACAGGATGATTAAGTTGTGTGTTCTGAGTGGCCGTGGGTTGGGAGCTGGGACGACACTGCCTTCTTTTGGGGGGCCACCGCTGGCCGCACTAACCTCTCCTTCTTCCCTGAGCTGCACCTGGCTGACCTCGCCGCTAACCAGGCCTCCGTCCTCCTCGCTGACCTGTTCTTCTGTTTCTGTCTCTGCATCCTCGCTGACCTCACTGACCTGTTCCTCTGTTTCTGCCTCTGCGTCCTGCGGCCAGCTGGGTGGGCAGGCTTCGGAGCTCAGCAGCCACTTCAAGTCCAGCTCCCGCGCCTCCTCCAGAGCCAGTTCTGCGCGGGCCAGCCCAGTGGTGAGTGGGTCTCTCTCTGGCCCCTGTCCCCTCCCTTCCTTCCCTGCCTCCTGCCCTCAGACCCCCATCCTCTGACCCCCAAGAAGACCCCCCCCCCCCGCCAACCTCCAGATGCCTGAACCCGCGAGCAAGCCGGAAGGCGTTCCATGCTTTAGTCCGGTCTCAGTTTAAAACATGGGGTTGGGGAAGATGCTTCCAAATTTAGAAAAGGACGGTTCAGTGAGATCAGAATTGCCCTCCTCAAGTTCTGAAGGACCATCTTGGAAGTCTCTGACGGGCCTTCCTGGGAGGAGGGAACTTTGCATGGTGGGGAAGAGAGGCAGCCGTGTGCGTAGATGTGTTGTTTTTTACGATTTACGTGTGCGTAGATGTGTTGTTTTTTACGATTTAAAAATGGGAAGGATTCACTTTTTTATTTTTTTGTATTTGTCCCAGTTAACTTTATTTTTTTTTAACTTTTATTAGGGTATAGTTGATTTACAATGTGCTGTCAGTTTCTGCTCTACAACAAAGTGAATCAGCTATACATACACATACATCTATTCTTTGTTAGATTTTTTCCCCACACAGGTCATTACAGAGTGCTGAGTGGAGTTCCCTGTGCTATACAGGGGGTCCTTATTAGTCATCTGTTTTACAGACGGTAGTGTGTATATGTCCATCCCAAACTCGCAGTTTATCCCTCTGCCCAGCTTTCCCCGCCAGTCACCAAAGGTTTGTATTCCACTTCTGTGCATCTGTTTCTGCTTTGTACGTAAGTTCGTTTGTACCACTCTTTTACATTGGAGGATTCACCTTTAACCTCTGTTTGGAACGTTGTCTGTTCTTGGACCTGACGGTTTTTAGGGTAGAGTGGATGCCACACACCCCAGCCCTGCTCCATCCCCGCGACGCTCTGGGTCCTCTGTTCAGAGCCTGGAAAGTGATCTCAGAGCTGCTCTGCTGTCTGTCACTCCGCACGAGAGCTGGCCCCAGGGCCCCATCAGAGAACAGGGGCCCCGCCGTCTAGTCCCCCATCACTTAAGTCTGGCTGTTGTGCAGCTTTCCCCTGGTCTTGGGAATTTTAGACGGTGTCTCCGCATCTGATGGTTTGTAGGAGGCAACTGTGTTGTTCTTTTGACCCAAGCGGTTGGCAGGGCAGTTCTGTCCGAGGGACATGTGGGTGGGGGCTGACCCGGTGGCCAGGGGAGGGGCATTCAGTTGGCAGGGGCTGGGGCTGCGTGCTGAGCCACACCTCGGGTGCCCCTCCCGATAGACCCTGGGCGGAGGAGGCGCAGGTGGGCAGAGCTGACCTCTGTCCTCCCTCCTGCATCCTAGAAGAGCTTGACTGAGGCTCTGCACACTCACACAAGCCTGCTGTTACCTGGCTAAGGTTTAGGGAGACTTCCTGGTCATCAAGAAGAGACGTGGAGTGACTCACCTCCTTGGCCAGGCGCACCTGTGGGCGCTGCTGCTTTGTTTTTTAAACGAGAGGCCGCCTCTGAAAGCCAGGAGGTTCTTCACCCTGTGTAGGTTTTCTGCGGCTCCTGGGGGAGCAGGCCAAAGGATCACTCTTGCAGACCGAGCCTGTGTTGCTGAGTCGAGGACCTCCGTACCCCCACGCCTGCCCGGCTCTGCCTGCTGCCAAGACCAAGGCCAGAGGCGTCCCTCACTGGGCTGTACGGGTGCTTTCCTGATAGGAATGTTCACTCCACCGTTTGCATATCGAGGGTGCAGAAGCAGAAGGCAGATAAGGAAGCTGAGTGTTAGAACAGGAGAGCCTGTTTCTCTGTGGAAATGAAGACTGCCCCATCTGTGAGCCCCCCGTCCACCTAGCAGTGAGGCTGCCCCCTCTGTGAGACGCCCCCCTGTCCCCCTCAGTGAGACATCCCCCCCATCCCCCCAGCAGGGAGGCCACCCCCTCAGTGAGACATCCCCCCCATCCCCCCAGCAGGGAGGCCGCCCTCTCAGTGAGACATCCCCCCCATCCCCCCAGCAGGGAGGCCGCCCCCTCAGTGAGACATCCCCCCATCCCCCAGCAGGGAGGCCGCCCCCTCAGTGAGACATCCCCCCATTCCCCTAGCAGGGAGGCCGCCCCCTCTGTGAGACGCCCCCACCGTCTTCACTGTCCTGTGAGCCCCCGTCCCCCAGCCATGAGGGGAACAGAAGCCGTGTCCTGACTGTGCTGAGGTGGGGCAGGGGGAACGTGGGGTGACGGACGCCGCACAAAGCCCCCTGCTTATTGCTGCGCCCAGGGCACGTCAGGCCGGCACGCAGACTCTGAGCTGCTCAGTGACACGTGAGCGCAGTGGTCAGACCTGGAGGGTCGCTTCCCCTGATGCTGAGCGAAGCGCGGCGTTTGGGAGCTCGGGGCCCCACGGTCAGCAGCCCACGCCTGCGAGGGCCGGCCCACCTCCACCTTCGGGCCCGCGGTCGCGTGTTTCAGACACACACAGCCCGGAAACCTTTGACCCGGCAGGAGTCACACTTTGCACGATGACGAACGTGGAGTCGCTCATCGTCGGGTGTCACACTCCCTTGTGCTCACCTTTCGGGAAAATGAAACTTCACGGTTGTCAGAAGAGGCCGAGGCCTGGCTCCGCACCAGTGCCCTGCCCGGCTCGTCTCGGTGGGGCAGGCGGCTGCGAGCAGCGCTGGTCTGACCACTTCGGGTTTACTCGGGCTTCAGGAGGAAGCCACAGAAGAGAAGTTCAGTCAGGCGTCCCAGACCCGAGACCTAAAGTGAAAGTCGCTCAGTTGTGTCCAGTTCTTTGCCACCCCATGGACTACACAGTCCATGGAGTTCTCCAGGCCAGAACTGGAGTGGGTAGCCTTTCCTTTTTCCGGAGGATCTTCCCAACCCAGAGATCGAACCCAGGTATCCCGAGCTGCAGGCAGATTCTTTTTCAGCTGAGCCACTAGGGAATTCCAAGAATACTGGAGCGGGTAACCTATCCCTTCTCCAGGGGATCTTCCTGACCCAGCGATCAAACCGGGGTCTCCCACATTGCAGGCGGATTCTTTACCAGCTGAGCACCAGGGAAGCCCCAAGAGATGGAAACCAGATACAGGTTCCTCTGTCATCTGCTGCCTAAACCTGAGAACTGTTTACTCAGAATTTGGGTTTAGTGGATGCAAGAGAGGTGAGCGTTCATCGGGCCGGTGCCCCTGGGGCCTGATAATGAGAGGTGGGCATCTCTTGTAACTTGTGGGGCCTAACCACACCTGCCCTTCCGCCTCTTGGTCCCTTGAAGCCCTGGGTTTGCAAGACTCCCAGGGACTTGACTGAGCTGCACCAGCCTTCAGTCCACTGCACACAGGTCATTGTTCTGGTCTCCGCTCTCCCCTGAGTCATCTGCTAGTTTATAAAGGTCACTGACTCAGTTGGCACAGTCAGTGAGCAAAGGCCAGCATCTGGGCCCCTCACGATGCGGAGGGTGGGGGGACCTCAGAGCTGGGGACGCCTCTGTGTGAAGCCCTCAGGCGGCAGAGACACTCTGGCTGAGCAGGGCGGTTCCCCAGGCCATGTGGTTACAGTGGCTCTTGGCCACTGGAAGGCCAGAACATGGGCAGCACCCTTGGCCTCTGCAGAGTCCGGAGGATGCAGCTGAGCTAGCCCTTGGCTCTGTGCTTCCAGAGCTCTTTTCCTTGGAATCGGCTCGTTTCTATTTTCTGAATTCTGGGCGGTACCAGCACTGGAAAGGGGTGGGTGTTTGTATTTTGGGCTTGCAAGACTGGCAGAGTGTAAGTGGGTGTACTTGGCTGTGTTGATTGGAAAGAGGCCAGGAAACTTGTGCTCAGACTCCCCTGGCCCTCCTGCCTGGCAGGGAGGAGCCTCAGGGGCAGGCGGGGGCCCAGGGAGGGGACCCTGGGGGCGACTGATCGTCCCCACCTGGCCTCTCAGAGGGACGCAGGGCAGGAAGGGAGGAGGGATTCCAAGAACCCAGGCTAAAGTTCACAGCTCTCATTCCTGGCTGGGGACACCTGGCCAGGCATGTAGATTTCCTGAGCTCCACCTGGTAATTGATATGCTTGAAACATAAAAACAAGAAGAGATTTGAGTTGATAACGTGCTTCTCCTGGGGCAAGTTTTCCAAGGGTGGGAGTGCTATCCACCATGGCTCGTGGGGAGTGTCCCCAGCTGCGATCCAGCAGGAATATGGTCCCGGGAGGGTGGCATGAGCCAGGGCAGGCGACAGGAAGGAAGCATGGGCCATGCAGGGGCAGCTCTGGGTGGCTCTGAGTGTGGACAGCAGGCTGATGCCCTGAGGGGTGGGCGAGGGGAGTGCTATCCAAGAGCAAAAGTAACCAGGATGAGGGGAGGTGACAGCTTGTCCCACTTTGAGAAAACAGAGGTGCCTCCGCCTCCCAAGGGTGCCCCACCCGCCAGTGCTCCAGCCTCGGGGAGGGGGGGGGGCAGAGAGGACCCCGCCCCGTCTCAGGAGGGCACACGCTTCTGGACCTCATGCCTACCGTCACATTCTGTAGGCGGCTGTTTTTCCTTCTCCGACGAGCCCAGAGTCTTCCTCTTGAGCAAGTTGGGGCCTATTCATTCAGCCAAAGTTTATCGAATGTTCCAGGCACAGGACTGCAGGGGAAATACATACACCTGTCCCCGGCAGGGACACACAGGCCGGGAAGGCAGGCCTCAGCAGTGGGCGAGATGCAGGATGGAGCTCAGAGCGCAGGCTCTGGGGTGGGCGGAGAAGGGTGGGGAGGGTGCTTCTGGAGAGCTGGACTCAGGAGGCCGGGTGACCCAGGCCTGGAGGGGCCAGTGCAGCCCTGTCCCCCACGCCTCAGGGTCCCACACGGACCCAGTGGAGCTGCCAGGGCTCTGAAGCATCCTCGGGGTGTCCTGCGTGGAGCCCAGCTTCACCTGCCATTGTGCTCACAAAGAAGCAAGAGTGTTGAGCAGGAACCTCAGCCCCCTGTGAGCCAGGAAAACAAAAGGCTGTAGTGACTCATGTTCAAGTCTTGTAAAGAGGTGAGGGCAGGAACCGGGTGGAAAAAACAGGTCTTGAATTATGAATACAATAGTTGAAGGATGAGTCATCCGGATGAGGTCAATATTATTGAATTGAAAACCAGGAGTTTCCAGTCTAATGGTAGGCCTCACTGCTGTTTACGTTTGAGGGGTGTCTTCTGAGCACTGTTCACTGTTGTCCATTGGTTTCTCGAGAGGGAAGCTGTGGGGACCTGCTTCTGTCTGTGGTCCCGTTTCCTGCCTGGGGGCTGGACACCACGAGGAGAAGTTCCTTTGTCCCCAAACCCTTGGCTCGGGTCTCCCTGCACCCACTCTGTGTCCAGGAAGGTGGGCAAGTGAGGTGGTGATATGCCAAACCTGGAATTTAAAACCTTACCACACGTGGTACTTAAGTGAGCCTAAATAGTAAGCTCGCTTAGACACCGTTTTAGAAGGTTGGAGTTAATAAAATATTTAATGTGCTACTATAAGCTTTTGTTTTTGGAAGGAAAAACTGAGAGTGTTAATGGCTCAGTCATATCCAGCTCTTTGGGACCCTGTGGACTGGGGCTTACTGGACTCCTCTGTCCGTGGGACTCTCCAGGCAAGAATGCTGGAGTGGGTAGACATTCCCTTCTCCAGGGGATCTTCCCAACCCAGGGATGGAAGCCAGGTATCCTACATTACAGGCAGATTCTTTACTGCCTGAGCCGCCAGGGAAGAAAGAGTTGACATAATTTAAAATTTAAAAGAAATTTTTTGGAAATTATTTTCTGCCAAAGATTTTTTTAATTGTTATTGAAATGCGGTTGCTTTACAGTGTTGTATTGTATTATCTCTGCTGTATAGCAGAGTGAATCAGCTACATACATCTCCTTTTTTATTTCCTTCCTGTTTAGTCACAGCAAGCGCCGAGCAGAGCTCTCTGCTCTCGGCAGTAGGTTCTCACTAGTTCTCTGTTTTATACACAGTACTGTTCAGTTCAGTTCAGTCACTCAGTCGTGTCTGACTCTTTGTGACCCCGTGGACTGTAGCACGCCAGGCCTCCCTGTCCATCACCAACCCCCAGAGTCTACCCAAACTCGTATCCATTGAGTTGGTGATGCCATCCAACCATCTCATCCTCTGTCGTCCTCTTCTCCTCCTTCCCTCAATCTTTCCCAGCTTCAGGGTCTTTTCCAATGAGTCAGCTCTTCGAATGAGGTGGGCAGAGTACTGGAGTTTCAGCTTCAGCATCAGTCTTTCTAATGAACACCAGGACTGATCTCCTTTAGGATGGACTGGGTGGATCTCCTTGCAGTCCAAGGGACTCTCAACGGTCTTCTGCAACACCATAGTTCAAAAGCATCAATTATTCGGCGCTCAGCTTTCTTTATAGTCCAACTCTCACATCCATACATGACCACTGGAAAAACCATAGCGTTGACCAGATGGACCTTTGTTGACAAAGTAATGTCTCTGCTTTTTAGCATGCTGTCTAGGTTGGTCATAACTTTCATCCCAAGGAGTAAGCGTCTTTTAATTTCATGGCTGCAGTCACCATCTGCAGTGATGTTGGAGCCTAGAAAGATACAGTCTTTCACTGTCTCCCCATCCATTTCCCATGAGGTGATGGGGAGCAGTGTACATGAGTGTATATATGGTGAATACATGCCAGCCTCAGTCTCCCAGTTCTTCCCACCCCCCTTTCCTTCCTCGATGTCCATGTTTGTGCTCTCCCATAGATTTTAAAAGATCCCCTTGTATACACTCTGTTGTGATTTGCATATTTCAGAAGCCCATTCCTGTGACATTTCCACGTCCACCTAAGGTGTTCAGTGTTGCTCCGAAGTGAGAACAAGAGGGTTAATAGGCTTCGAGATCTGTGGTGCCGCCGCCCTGTCTGGGACAAGGAGGCAAAGTCCGCGGAGTCCCGTGGCTTGTCCCGGGCCCGTGCTGCCACGGCTGCGGCTTGTTGGGGTGTGTATTGCCCACAACATCCTCTGGGTCACTTTGTGCAGCAGCCACGACGGTGTTTGAAAGCCCTCCATCTGTTCTGTTTCTTTGTATATTACTTTCAAAGGTAAAGTGCTGGGCTTTACGTCAACTTAAACTCCCTGCTGGGGTTCCTTGCTTGTCTGTCCCTTTTTGGGGCGGTCAGAGGTGCCCTGCCCCACCAAGGCTCCCTGGGCACGTCCTCCTCCACGCGACACAGCCTGCCACCTGGTGGCAACGCGAGGGGCTGCAGTGGCCGCACACTAGTTCAGTCGCTCCCTGACCCCGTGGACTGCAGCCCCCCCAGGCTTCCCTGCCCTTCACCATCTCCCGGAGCTTGCTCAAACTCATGTCCATTGAGTCGGTGATGCCATCTGACCATCTCATCCTCTATCGTCCGTTTTCCTCCTGCCTTCAGTCTTTCCCAGCATCAGGGTCTTTTCTAATGAGTCTTTGTGGCCAAAGTTTTGGCGCTTCCGCTTCAGCATCAGTCCTTGCAATGAACACCCAGGACTGATCTCCTTTAGGATGGACTGGTTGGATCTCCTTGCAGTCCAAGGGGCTCTCAAGAGTCTTCTCCAGCACCACAGTTCAAAAGCATCAATTCTTCAGTGCTCAGCCTTCCTATGGTCCGACTCTCACATCCATACGTGACTACAGGAAAAATCATAGCACCACTTTTCTTTCTTTAATTGATGTACAGTTGATTTACATTGTTGTGTTAATTTCTGCTGTACAACAAAGTGGTTCAGTTATGTATGCATGTATATCTTTTTTCAGATTCTTTTCCCTTATAGGTTATTATAAGGTACTGAGTATAGTTCCCTGCGCTATACAGAAGATACTTGTTATCCATTTTCTATATAGTAGTATGTGTGTGTGTTAATCCCAACCTCCTAATTTATTCCTACCCACCACATTTCCCGTTTGGTAACTATAAACTTGTTTTCTTATATTTTAAAAAATTGTATTGAGATGTGGTTCATTTACACTGTTGTGTTAATTTCTGCTATACAGAAAAGTGATGGTTATACATATATATATATGTTCTTTTTCATGCTGTTTTCCAAGGATATTGAGTATAGTTTAATTCCCTGTGCTCTATAGTAGGGGCTTCCCAGTGCCTCACTGGTAAAGAGTCTACCTGCCAATGCAGGAGACACGGGAGATGTGGGTTCAATCCCTAGGCTGAGAAGGTCCCCTAGAGGAGGAAACGGGAAAGCACGCCAGTATTCTTGCCTGGAGAATTCAGGGACAGAGGAGCCTGGTGGACTGTAGTCCATAGCGTTGCAAAGAGTAGGACACGGCTCATTTACTCATGAGCAGCGGAAAAATTGCAGCCGTTGTCTCCACTGCTTTCTCTTGCTCAGAGACCAAGGTTAGTGATAGCCGAAAGTAAAACCCTGTGTGGTTGCGTCTTCCAGCCCCTGGAGCCCTGGTTATATCCTCACATTCCGACCACAGTTACTGTGGTGAGTGAATGAGGCTGGTGCCGTCTGGTCTACACTTGGTTCCGCACGCAGTGTAGAAACCTGTCAAATCAACCTGTTCAGATTCAGATCATTCACAAATCACCTTCCTGTGGAAACTGTGAAAATTGAAAAACCACACGGACCTCAGCCAGGGACAGTGAGCTGCCCACAGGCCACCCATGTGGCACCAAGAGTGTCTGAGAGCCTCATGGCACCGAGTGTTTGAATCACGAAAGAAGCCAATGCTTCATTTTATTATTCTCTTTCCGCCTAAATCTAGATTCTCCGTTTAATGTATTTCTGTATTTAACATGTGTCCATTTTCCCCTCCAGGTTGAAGAGAGACCAGAAAAAGACTTCACTGAAAAGGTAGAGATTTTCTGTAGAGCTTTATATGATGTCATGTAGAAACCAGAGGGCCCCAAAATTTATGTGTGAAACTGACCAGAAAATGTATTTCTTGATCTTGAGTAAAGAATTTCACCATGGAGTGAAGCGGACTAGTGAGTGACTCCCCAGCCAGCGTCACCTTTGGGGTTCCCCTCCCAGTGTGTGATTAAATCTTGCAGAACAGTGAAGGAATGCAATGATGGGCCCAGGCATGGAGCTCACAGTTAATCCAGACAAACCTCCAGCATTCATGAGGCCCCTTGAGATGAGGCCCCTTTCTTTGTGGCTCGCCATAAACCCACCAGAGATTTTCCCATTTGGAGACTGACTCCAAGTAAAGGAGCCATCTGGTAGGCTGAGAAGCAGTTGTGGTTTTGGCTGAAATCCCATTTGCTCTTTGCCATGTCGCAGGGGTCTCGCAGCCTGCCCGGCCTGTCTGCAGCCACGCTGGCCTCCCTGGGTGGGACTTCCTCTCGGAGGGGCAGTGGGGACACCTCCATCTCCATTGACACCGAGGCTTCCATCCGGGAGATCAAGGTAAGGCTCTCTGCTTACCTTGAGAGAAACCGTGTGTGGAAAGCAGTCTTCCAGTGAATCAAGATCGAGTGTATAAAATCCCAGCTCTTTCTTCTTGGTTAGGTCTTCCCTGGCTCCCCGAAGCTCTGTGTTCCAGTAGCAGCAGGGTCCAGCCCAGTTCTGGTGTCCTGCAGGGAGCCGCCCCTGACCTCCCCGCCCCGGCGGGGCTCACCTGTGCGGGGATTCCTCAGCTCCCCGGACACACCTGGGCGGGAGCACTCACCATGCACTCAGCCCCCTCTGCACGCAGGGCAGGCGCAGACATCCCGTCCTCAGCGTTGGAAGGTGCTGGACACAGAGTCTTCACACCCCCGAGGGTCCCACCCTGCCCTTGGAGCACCCCCGCCCTCTGCCTGCAGCACGCCCTCCCGCCCCCACCGTAATGGGCTTCCAGTCGACCCCGTCATGCCGCTTTAGCAATTTCCCTCCTCCCGCTGGTATGTGTGCCCTGTTCTGTGAGCGCTCAGCACCGAGCGTGTGACAGAGAAGGGGCCTCTGCTTGTCAAAGCAACTGGGGACGCCCCGTCTGGATAGGAGGCCGGGCCGAGGGAAGGCTGAGTCACTAGACCTCATGTCCACCGGAGAGAGAGCCAGGGCCAGCGAGGTGCTTCCAGGTCAGGTTTGGCCCCACCTATGGACACGCTTTCTAGTAATGAAAGCTGGCTGTGAGAGAACCCGCCGCCCCTCCTGCTGTCTGAATGGCGGGGTGTCATTTGCCAGGGAGCCCAGAGCATCAGGACTGGCAGGGGACCCCCTGCCCTGCAGACCCCTTCCAGCTCCCCTGCTTTCTAGGACAGTTTCCGATTGCTCTTCCTGAAATGTCCCCACCCCCGAGCCACCCCTCCTCGGCCTCCTGCAGCCTGGGGCGTCCTTCCCTGCCTCGAGGTAGCGTTGGCTGCAGACATACTCTGCCTCTGCTCTTGGCTCGTGAGCCTCATCCCCTTGATCAACAAGGATTTACTGAGCTTCCAGCTCACAGGACACCGGCCCCCAGGAACGTGGGGGTGGACCAGGCCAGAAGGCAGAGTCCTGGCGCTCCATCATGGCGGGGCAAGGCTTTGCTGGTTTCCATCCTCAGTATCTTGCTCTGTAGCACAGAGTAGAACTCAAAAGAGCGTGAATGAACTCTTACATGTGAGTAAGCAAATTAACTTGTTCCATTCTCAGAAGCTCATTTGCCTGTTTTATAAAGTTGTGTCAAAATACACGAAGACATCTACGTCTGATAAAGTTGTGTGAAAACATTATATGAGACACACCAAAATTTTCATCTTTGTAGTATTGAATTCATCTTTTTTTTCTTTTAACACTTAAACAGATGAAGAGAAGAATGCTGCTACGACTACTCAAATAAGGGAGGCATCTCTCCTTCTCTGTGATCTCTGTTCATTTTTTTTTTCCCCTTTGACATCATTTGCCTTTTTCACCATTTCCCCCAGGAACTCAATGAGTTAAAGGACCAGATTCAGGATGTAGAAGGCAAATACATGCAGGGATTGAAAGAGATGAAGGTACCAGCTTATGGAAGTGTGGGCTCATGGAATTAACCCAACTTAACTCTAAAACCCCTCCAGAAAGCCTGCAGATTGCATGCTTGCTCTGAAGAGGCTTCAGACTGTAGACCTCAAAGTGGCAGCAATGCTAGAAGCCTGGGTGTGTGTGTCCATGGTTTACCCAAAAGCAGCTTTTAAGCCAAGATCTGAAAATTGTAACTTGCTAGAAAAACTTACTCACTCGTTTTCTTGGTGCATGTGTTTTACTCACTGTCCTCCCACCACCACACCCGAGTTAAAACCACCTTCTCATTTCCCACTGAAGTGTACCCTCCGTGGTATACTTCCAACCCACCTGGAGAAGGATTTGGAGTTTTCCCCACTTACAGACCTCACATAACAAACACTGCTTCATCTTAATTTGCTTCTCAAAACCCTCGATGTCTCCCAGTAAGGAAGTTCGGTTGCTGTGCTTTTGAAACACACAAATTATTTGCATCCTGAGCCATTTTACTAATGGAAGCAATGTCTGAATATGTATCATCCTGAATTTATTTGAGTAAATACCGGGTACTTTTAGAAGGTGCAGTTACTGCGTTGTGCCAACAGGAAATTGAGTGAGTGGCCAGGCTCCCTGAAGGTGAGGTGGGGAGTCAGGGGCTGTTCTGACTTCACTGGGCAGCGAGAGAGGGTGAATCTGTGCCTTCCTTTTCAACTCCCAGGAAAGTACCCCCAAAACAGCCTGAGTTCAGTGTCCCAGGGGTGCCAAGCCACATGACTGGTCACTTGCTTGTTTGTGACCTCTCTTCATGTGTGTGTGCTAAGTCACTTCAGTCATGTCCAACTCTTTGTGACCCCATGGACTGTAGCCCGCCACGCTCCTCTGTCCACAGGATTCTCCAGGCAAGAATACTGGAGTGGGTTGCCAGGCCCTCCTCCAGGAAATCTTCCCGACCCAGGGATCGAACCTGCATCTCAGTATGTCTCCTGCACTGCAGGAGGGTTCTTTACCTCTAGCACCCCCTGGGAAGCCCTGTGACCTCTCTTTAGGGTGGGGATTAAGATTCTGGCTTTCAGCTCCCGGTGGGGCTGATAGGGAGCCCGGGAAGCAGCCCAGGAACTACAGGTCCCACCTGAAACCTTCGCCCTGGTTTGCAAGTGTCTCCCTTGAGCCCCGTGTAGCACCCAACAGGCCCCCGCGGCGGTGCCCGCCCTTCTGCAGCTCGGGGCCCTTTGCTGCTCTCTGTTCTCCCGGGGTCGCCTTCCCCTGATCTGTGTTCCGGAACCGCACGCTGCTACACCCTGTGGCCTGCCCCACCAGGGTGTGAGTGTGTTTATTTTGGAGGCTCTTTCCTTCATTGTCTTTTCAAAGGAACAGTGTTTGCCTTTCCAGGACCTGCCCAGGGAGGCCTGAGGGGCTTGTTGAGTTTCCCTCTGAGATGCAGATGTGAAATTGCACTTAAACCTCTCCTAGTTTCTGAGTTGCCATGGGAACAGTGGGCAGCTGGTGGCAAGGGTTCTCTCCCCCATACCCACCTCGCACTAGCGCTGTCCCGGGTCCTGATCACGTGTGTGGAGCAGTCATATCAGGCGCCTGTTGAACAGCCCAGCCCAGTTCAGAACCCACAGCTGGGCTCTGCAGCCTCTATGACCAGCGCCCTTTCCACCCGGGGTCCCCCTTGTCCTAAGAACTGTAAATTACTTTCATCTCTAGGCATAGTTAATAACTAATTTTCCAAGCCACGAGAATTTGAGCAAATTAAAAGGAGGACTTTCTGGGCAATCAAAACTTGCTGTGTTGCTTCTTCTGATTCATTTGCTCTAAGAAATAAAATGTAAATTTAGAGTTGAGTTTTTGGGGTGTTGCTAAAAAATGCTGAACTGATCCGTGTTTTTGTTTTCTTTCTACAATTTCAAAAACCTGACCTGGTTTCTGCAGGACTCACTAGCAGAAGTTGAGGAGAAATACAAAAAGGCTATGGTTTCCAATGCTCAGCTAGACAATGAGAAGACGAACTTCATGTACCAGGTCGACACGCTAAAGGACATGCTGCTGGAGCTGGAAGAGCAGCTGGCCGAGTCCAGGCGGCAGTACGAGGAGAAGAGCAAAGTACGTGCCCCCCGTGTGGGGGAGAGTGACTGTGTGTGTGTAATGGTGTGTGTGAAGGTGGGAGAGCATACACATAAGTGATACAGGCAAGGATGGGAGAATGTATATGCGTGTGCATATATATGTATAGTGAAAGTCGCTCAGTTGTGTACGACTCTTTGCAACCCCACAGGCTAAATGGAGTCCATGGAATTCTCCAGGCCAGAATACTGGAGTGGGTAGCCTTTCCCTTCTCCAATACATATGTACACACACACACACACATAAATATAGGGCTTTCCTAGTGGCTCAATGATCTGCCTGCAATGCAGGAGATGGGAGTTTGATCTCTGGATCAGGACGATGTCCTGGAGAAGGGAATGGCAACCCACTCCAGTATTCTTGCCTGGGAAATCCCATGGACAGAGGAGCCTGGTGGGCCACAGTCCATGGGGTCGCAAAGAGTTGGACATGACTTAGCAACAAAACAACAATAAGAACTTATATACATATATTTGGTATATATAAGGATGGTAGAATATATATAAATGATACATGTAAGGATAGAGTATATTTGTAAATGGTCTATGTAAGATTGGGAGACTATATATATACACACACATATATATGGTATATGTAATTATGGTAGAATACATGCATATATATGGTAATAATATGTATAAGGATGGGAGAATATATATATGATATATGTAAGGATTGGAAACTATATATGGTATATTTAAGAATCAGAATATGTGTGTGTACATATATATATTTGATATATGGTGTGTATATGCATACATATATTATATATGTATATATACATGTTTATGTTTATATTTGTATGTATATAGTTTTTTAAAAAACAGTCATTCTCTACTTGCCCTGGAAGCTCAAACATCTAAGAATAAGAATACCATGCTCTTTGCTGAGGTACTTGATATATTGATATGCAAAATTTCAATATGTAAACTAGAGACAATTTTACTAGGAGGACACTTGTGTTTTTTGCATGTAAAGTAAAATCATAACCATGGAAAAACCTGCCTCCAAAAGACCCAGAATGCTTGGATAAGGCATAAGTGGATGCTTCAAGATTTTCCTGTTAATATTTATTTCTGGATTTTTATTTTGTTACCTAAACACCAGATAGAAATAGTTGCAAGTGTCAAGGGTTTTAAGGAAATTATATTCACCTGTTTTCTGCTGATTGGAAAAAAACAGTTACTCCATTTAAGAATTAAACACTGTCATCAATCTCAAAAAAGAGGAGAATCTTATTTGGGCTTTCATTAAGAGGCACTGCTGTTAATGTGTTAATTTATGACACCAACAAAAGGCATAAGCATGTTTGGAAATTAATGGCAACAGGTTGACTTGGTCAAGGCCAGACTTAACTGTTCTTTGTGAGACAGAGAACACGAATACTTGTTTTTCATATTTTAAGGAATTAGTTGGTTTCTCAAATCCTAGAGTACTGACCAGTTTCTAAGAGTTGCTGAAATAAATAGAAAATTTAATTTGTGAGTGTCATTATCTTTTTTTCTAACTGGTTATATCCTCTAAACGACTTCCCCAGTGGCTCAGCTGTAAAGAATCTGCCTGCCAATGCAGGAGACATGGGTTTGATCCCTGGGTCAGGAAGATCCCCTGCAGAAGGAAATGGCAACTCACTCCAGTACTCTTGCCTGGAAAATGCAGTGGACAGAGGAGACTGGTGGGCTATAGTCCATAGTGTTGCAAAAGTCGCTAAGTCAGACCTGACTTAGTGACAAAATAACAACAAAAATATCCTCTAAATCCAAGGAGTTAAACCCAAGGTGCTGTTAACAACTCCAAGGCCTCTTTATTTCACTGCTGTGGTTGAGTTAGAAGCTAAAGAAGAATTTTGTCTATGAAGACCCTGATAGCTGAATGCTGAAATGAAGGAGAAACTTTTCATGAGACCTGATGTCATGAAAGTTGCCTTTGAAACTGATTCACAGTTTAGGAACAGAGAGCATATTCTGAATCTCACTCAGGTGGACGAGTACGTAACACATTCTAAATACTCCTAGTATGCCCTCACTTAGGCATCAGGAAGTAGACCAAGAGACCCCAAATCTAATTCCAGAGAAGTGGAGTGACCCTGGAATGTTGCCCCAAAGTGGGGATCACAAACCAAGAAAAACCCAACAGATAGCCCTTGTCATGGTTTGGAGGGTCCAGTCACCCCCGAACTCCAGTAAACGAGTGTTCTCAGGATGCCACGGTGAGCTAAGGTCCAGTCCCTTCTAGAATAGCCAGGTAACACATCTAGGGAAGGTGTCCCCTGCTGTCCCTGAAATCCTTGGAAATCCCATGGACAGAGGAGCCTGACGGGGCCATGGGGCTGCCAAAGAGTTGGACATGCAGCTGGTTGGGTGCCAGGCCGTCATTAGGGACTGTGCTCCTGTAGTGAGCTGAGCAGAAGGCAGGAGAGCCGCAGTGCCTAGCTGTGAGGGTGAGCTCCACGCGGGGGAGAGTCGGGTGGGGGAGTGCTTTATGTTGACAAGTGCTTTATGTCCCCTTGCCCCTATTTTGTCTCTAGGGTACAGAGCTGGCTGTCTACTGTTAGTGAGATAAGCTTGCCAAAGTAGACCACATTTACCCCCTTTTTATCCCAAAGATTATTCACTGGCTTATTTCAATATCAGGGATAATTTCATTATCTGTTGTCGTTTAGTCAAACGGTAAGTTGTATCCGACTCTTCAGTGACCCCATGCACTGCAGCACTCCAGGCTTCCATGTCCTTCGCAATCTCCCAGAGTTTGCTCAGACTCCCTTCCATTGAGTCTGTGATGCTGTCCAACCATCTCATTTTCTGTCACCCTCTTCTCCTCCTGCCTTCAATCTTTCCCAGCATCAGGGTCTTTTCCATCAGAGTCTTTTTGGCTCTTTACATCAGGGAGCCAAAGTATTGGAGCTTCAGCTTTAGCATCAGTCTTTCCAATGAATACTCAGGGTTTATTCCCTTTAGGATCGACTATGGAACTCCTTAGTCAAGAGGTTTGATCTCTTTTCAGCCAAGGGACTCTCAAGAGTCTTCTCCAGCACCATAATTCAGAAGCATCAATTCTTGGACACTCAGCTTTCCTCATGGTCCACCTCTCACGTTCGTATGTGGCCACTGGAGAAACAAGAGCTTTGACTTACGGACTTTTGTTGGCAAAGTGATGTCTTTGCTCTTTAGTACAATGTCTAGGTTTATCATAGCTTTTCTTCCAAGGAGGAAGCATCTTTTAATTTGTTGGCTGCAGTCACCATCCGCAATGATTTTTATTTTTATCATCAGCCTTTTACAAATTTTATTAACAGTCTTTTGCAATGCTGCCTCCTCCAGGTCTTCAGCCCAGACAACCCTGTGGACTTCAGCAGACACCCTGTAGAGGGACCTCTTCCAGGGCACTGCTTACCTTAAAGAAATCAGGAGATAACTGTCAGTTGCATCAGCTCCTTGGGTTAATTTTATAGTAAATCATAGGGGGGTCTCCTAGAAAATCCAGAGAAATGGGCTTCTATCATTAAAAAAGACTTGAAAACTGTGTTGACATAGTAGCAGGTGAAGGTCAATCATAAGAATGTGAACTAGAGGGACAGAAAAATGTGATTCCACTGCAGCTTAAATGTTCCTCTCTCTTTTACAGGAATTTGAAAGGGAAAAGCATGCCCACAGTATACTCCAGTTTCAGTTTGCTGAAGTGAAAGAGGCCCTGAAGCAAAGAGAAGAAATGCTTGAGGTGAGTAGCTTTTCGTGTGTATGTGTGTGTGTGTGTGTGTGTGAGTGAGTGACTTGGGAGCATTTTGTCAGTTTACTACCAAAGTTAATCAGTTTTCTTGGACACTGACTTAAGACGAATTCTCTATGCCTGTGTAAGGAGGCAGCACCTTTTATTTGAGCAGATTCTGTTTCTTTGGTGGTTTTGGGTTTGTTCCAGGACGTGTGGCAGAGAGAATAATGGCCCCCTAAGATGTCCACGTCCTAATCCCTGGAACTGTAAGTCATGTTTCACAGCAAAGAGGACTTTGTAGATGGGATTGAGGACCTTGCGAAGGGAGTCGATCCTGTATCGTCCAGGTGGGCCCAGTGTGATGCTAAGAGTCCTTGTAAGAGGGAAGCAGAGTCAAAGGTAGATTAGGAGACGTGACCACGGGGTTGAAGGTCAGAGCCATGGGGGGGGGCCCAAGCCAGACTGTGGGCTCCCCTAGGTGCTTAAAGGAAGCGGGGAATAGATTCTGTCCCCACTCTGCCCCATCCCTGGTCTCCAGAAAAGACCCCAGGCTTGCCCACACCTTGGGGCCACTGCAAGACTTGAACTTCCGAACCCTAGAACTGTAAGAAAATAAACCTGTGTTATTCTAAGTCACTGAATGTGTGGTTATTTGTGCAGTGACAATAGGAAATTAATACAGGCTAGATTTTTTTTTTAACCTTTTTAACTTGATTAGAATTTTAGCACCTGTCAGTGAGAATTTCACTCCAGGTTTTCTTCCTGCAGTGGGAGCAGGGGTCTCTTGGTCTACTTCCTGATGCCTAAGTGAGGGCATACTAGGAGTATTTAGAATGTGTTACGTACTCGTCCACCTGAGTGAGATTCAGAATATGCTCTCTGTTCCTAAACTGTGAATCAGTTTCAAAGGCAACTTTCATGACATCAGGTCTCATGAGAACAAACTCAGGATCAGTGAGCAAACCTGGTGCTGGGATCTCCGGGGCACTTGCTGGCTCCGGGGCTGTCCACACTGCAGAATGCCTTCCTATCTAACCCCGTGTCTGCTTTCTTTCTATCTGTCCCTATTCTTCAGGAAATCCGACAGCTACAGCAGAAACAGGCGAGTTATATCAGGGAGATTTCTGATCTTCAGGAAACAATAGAGTGGAAAGACAAAAAAATAGGGGTAGGACTCCCAAGCCTTTGACATCTGCGCAAGTGGGCAGTCTGCCTAGCAAATTAAGCGCTTTCAGATTCTTTGGTTTGCCAAAAAGGCTTGTGTGAGTTTGCATGCGCCTCCCCCCCCGCCCCGCCACGTGACACGAAATGAATAAAAGAGAGACTGCATGAATTCACCCAAATGGACATTAACCCCAGACTGGAAATTGACTTCCAGCCAGGGGGGCTCCCACTTTGTCGGCACTGCTGGGCCCTGGCCTGCCTGTGAGCGGCCAGGCCCACAGAGATCAGGGGGGCGAGGACGTGCACCTGGCGGGTCCACGTGGGCTCAGACCTCTTGGAACGCCCTGCCGCCCGGGCTCCTTCTCAGAGGGCTTTGAGGAAGCTGCAAGGTGGCAGGGGCAGTGCCCCTCGAAGCCCCCCCTCGGGTCTCCCCAGGGAGGTGTCAGCGTCTCCCTCCCCAAGGAGAGAGGCAGTCCACCTGCTTTTAGGAGTGCTGGGTGGGCAGAGAGGAGCCCACTTAGCTAAGGAACGGCTCTGCCCTGTGATGCCAGACAGCTTCCAGACCACAGCAACTCACGGCCACCTCTAGAGGTTGGAGCAAGGCTCGGCGCCTTTACATTGTGAGGCTGCGCCTTGCTTTGACTCTGACGCACTCACCGACACTTACCGAGGATTTTGTGTGCATGTCTGTGTGTGCGCTGTGCTTGCTTCAGGACCACTCTATGCTTACCTGTGACAACAGACACCGAGAATCAACTTACAAAAATAGTCAGATTGCTATTAAATAAAACAGTTGTCACTGGGGGTTCATAAGCATATCTCCGTTTACCCCTCACTGAAATGGGTGCAGTGCTTCTGTTACTTCTCTGACGATGCTGTGAAACCACAGAGTGAGCCAGGACAGGACGTGAAAAAGAGAGCATCCTTCAAAATACTGATGTCCTTCAGGGAGCACGCACAGCGACATTTCTTGGCTGGCATAAACTACATGAAAAGCTTCACACTTGCGCTGCGTTTGTGTCTTTAAGTGTAGTCTGTTGAATGCCTTGCCGATGTCAGCGTTTCCCTTAGTATTCATAGAAGCCTCCTTCCTAGTCCTGCTTCTGAGGTCATCTGCTCACCTGTGCCTATCTTCTGTCTCTCTGCTCTGCTACACACTCAGGCGTTAGAGAGACAGAAAGAGTTCTTTGATTCCGTGAGGAGTGAACGAGACGATCTTAGAGAAGAAGTAGTCGTGCTGAGAGAGGAATTAAAGGTACGAAGCCCAAGTACGGTTTAAAAAAAACAGCAGGCAGCAGCAGCGGCTCCAGGATCCTCAAGGACGAGTGTGCGTGGGTAGTGGTGTTCATTAACTTCATGACGTTGATTTTTGTTCCATTAGTAAAATCAAAGCGTGGGTTGACTGACCCCAGAGAGACAAGTAAAGTCTGTACATCCTGTGGGGGCATGCCCATTGCCTGTAGGTGTTTACAAGCATATCTGATCTTGAAGGCAATTCTGATTTCCAAGAATTTGTTTTGATAAACTGTCTAAATGTTTTCTCAAACTCGTTAGTAAATTCTCCAGGACATTACTCCAAGTTAGAATAGATCTTTGCTTCATATAAGTATTTATATATCAAGGCTGGACTGTAAGGACCTTTCTAGCTGGACAGTGTATAGGTGTCACTGGTCAGACTGGGAGATCTCATGGACTGTAGGAAGTCCTGTGTCCTGTCTGGGCCACGTCTAGGGGTCTTCTGCTGCCAGCTGGACGCTGAGTGAAATAAACAAGCCGGCAGCAGCGGGGGTCAGAGCTCTGGGTGGACTCTCGGCACCATAGGAGGAGGTGTTGAGTCTAGGGGTTGTGGCCACGGACTGGCTCCTGCATCGCCAACAGAAACATCAATGTCAGCTACTTACAATGAAAGGTCAAGGTCAGAACAGTAAGCCAGCAGGGTCAGAGCTCAGAGTCACAGAGCTCCTCCTCACCAGGGTGTGAGTACACATGGAGGGTTGGGGAATTCCTCCAAAGCAGAAGAGAAAGTGCTGTAGACGGCAGGAGGGCGGGAGGGAGGGGGTGGTTCGGGGTGAAGCGGGTATCCTGGCACTGTGAAGTGCAGCTGAGTTTAAAGTGCTTTGCTTTGTGAAAGAAAGTGTGAAAGGCACTCAGTCGTGTCCTACTCTTTGCGACCCCATGAACAGTCCAGGGGATTCTCCAGGCCAGAATACTGGAGTGGGTAGCCTTTCCCTCCTCCAGGGGATCTTCCCAACCCGGGGATCCAACCCAGGCCTCCCACACTGCAGGCAGACTCTTTACCAGCTGAGCCACGAGGGAAGCTATCAAGTGAGCACAAACTGTATTTCTTTGGAATACAACAGACATTCCAGGCGACTTTCACCCTTCCTTTCAGTCAGAACACGTACATTTTCTTTCTTTACCTCTGTGTCTCCTTTTAAAGAACACAACCGGAGTTTTAGAGATAAAGACCCTTTTATGGCGATGTGCTTCATGTCCCACTTTCTGGCCGCCTGAAGTTAAAAAGGAATGCCGGATGAAAGCATTTTGTCACCAGTCCATTAAGACATGGATGGGAACATGTAAGAAAGAAGGGCCCTTGGAGGAAGACTTCCCAGATCTGTGTGTGTTGATAGAATATTTGCAGGGGTGGAGCCTAGCAATTCTCTATCTCTGTAGAGTTTTCCTCTGCTTAGGGAAAAGTGAGGTTTCTTGCAATTACTATTTATAAAATAAAGCTTAACTCTGTATCACTTAGTAAGTATTACGATGAGCCTGTTTTTATTCCCAGAAACATGGAATAATACTAAATTCAGAAATAGCTACCAATGGAGAGATGCCAGACACTCTGAACAGCATTGCCTTGCAAACTTCCACAAAAATGACGAAGGAAGAGCTGAATGCCCTCCAGGCGACAGGGGACGGGACCCTCGGTAAGTTCGTGCTTTCCTTTGACCCTCCCATCTTCCAGTTAGCACTGGGCCACCTCCATGCATTGGTAGAGCTGACGTGGTCATCACTGATCGATTAACCATCACCCGGCATGCCCTGCGTTCTGTCACTTCATGGGAACTTCCTCACCACACGGTGCCACCACCCACGTGTGTTGTCTGGCGTGTACTTCTGTTCATTTCTCACCACCAAAGGCTTAAGAATATGTTTCTTTTGCTTCTCAAAGCTACCAGTGAGACTGTGAATACACGGAAAATAATCTCAAAATTCAGTGACAGTGTTGACATTTCTATTAGGGTTTTCCTCAGTTATGTGCCAAATATGGCATTGTGACTTACTCTGTTACAGAATTGTCAAAAGAGCAGAATAGCAGCGGCTGTACAGTGAGTTAGCCGACCGTATGTGCAAGCTGGTGCTGTGAGTCTGTGCACCGTTAAACGTTCTGAGAGCCTGAGGTGCCTGTGGACGGTAGACGGACAGGGAGCCCTGGGTGGTGGGGAGATGGACAGGGAGCCCTGGGGTGTGAGTGTGGTTGGTGTGGACAGCTTTCCTTACAAACAAGAGTCTGACTGTGTCTGCCCATTTGGCAGAGGTGATGTTCCCTTGTATGTCATGTTTTTGCTTCTGAGAGAGTATAAATTGAGGAACCCAATAGATAGTAGGAATATGTTATACAATTTGCAGATACCTGAGCAGATTCACCAGTTAATATTTGTCATAATACTGGGCTTTGGTCAGCATCTGATGGACAGCCTAAAATTGTAGCTGGCAAATAAAGCCTCCCTTGCAACCGGTGATCAGTTGCGTTTCGGCTTTTCACAGCAAGGCTGGGACAAGGTCAGGGACCATGGCTTTCATTTCCATTTGGAAGGTTCTCCATGGAAGTGGAGAAAGCT
Source organism: Muntiacus reevesi (assembly GCF_963930625.1). Taxonomy (NCBI): domain Eukaryota; kingdom Metazoa; phylum Chordata; class Mammalia; order Artiodactyla; family Cervidae; genus Muntiacus; species Muntiacus reevesi. The sequence goes on from NC_089249.1 coordinate 175,512,297, forward strand.
GTAGGCCCAGCTTCCCAGGTCTGCCTTTCCAGAACGTGCTTCATTATCTGATGGCTATTCAAGAGCCACAGCTCTTTTCATCGTGTTGAAGTTACTGAAAGAAAGTAAATGATGACTGTCCATCCTCTCTTTATGTTCCTACCTGAGCAGCTAGGATTCACCCTGCTGCTCTTATACATTTTATAAATCCTTGATAACTGCTGTGTAACACACACTTAAAGAACTAGAAACATGCATTTTGTGTATGCACATATTTTTGGATCGTATATAGTAAAGAATTGTGGGAGCTTCCCAATACGTATGTTTATTTTTCATTTCTATGTGTAATATTTAATTAATGTAAAACAGGCACAATACCAGAGATTTTTAAGGGATGAAGCAAAGGTGACTGTAAATGGAATCCTGCTTGTCTGTCCATTTTCCCTGGAAACTGCTGGTCCTAAGTCACCAAGCTGTGATTTTCAGTGACATGGCAGCTCCAACACTGGGGTGTTGTTTGTGTTGAGAACCCAAAATGCAATGCTTCATTTCAAAGCAGTAACAGACTCTTTCATTCATAAGCCTTTAATCGATGAATGGTTTATGTTTGATGAAGTATCTCTTGATCGGAGGCATTGGCCTCCTGCTTTGGCCGCCCCTCGTCCCTCTGGGACGGAACAGGGGTGTAAAGGGCACAGTCTGCTTCCCCAGGAAGACAGGGATTAGGGACGGAGGCTGGAGTTCTTTTTACCTCCATGAGCGGTTTCCAAAGTGGCTTCCTTGAGATGGACCTCGAGGCTGAGTTTCTCCAGATGAACTGAGTGTTTCCTTTAAAAGTCATCTGAAGACTGCTCTTAGAGCCGGGTGACGTGCATGCAGTTTGACAGCTGGAAGAGTAGGCGTGGCTCCCTCGTGCATCCAGAAATGAGAACGGGGACCACGAAACTTGAGTCATTCTGAAACCCCTTGTCTTGGACGGCTGGGCTGTCTGATCCGGAGCTCTTCCTTGTTTGTTAAAAGTTCCCCTCTGAGAGCCCGTGCACCCCACATGGCACCAGCGTGGCGGCAGTGGCCTCCGCTGACCCAGCGTTTGCTCACGCGATGGCCGCTTTGCCGCACGGAACTGGCAGAGGCTTCTGTCCGCGTGCTTCTCTGATGGCGCTCTCTCTCTCTAGGATCGGGGTTGGCTGGGAAAGAGAACATGTGTTTACACTGTAATTTGTGTTGTATGGTCAACCACATCATGGGGTCCCTTCAATTTTCTCAATGGTCTTTTAGGAAGAGCCAATGAAGTGGAGGTGAAAAATGAAATGGTGGAGCATGAGGGGAAAAGAGAAATCTTGCAGAACTCTGAGCAAAGACAGCACAAAGAGGACCCGGGAGAGAACTGTGTGGACACAGAGGTGTTACATCCTGGTGACAATGCCGAGGACCAGAAAACCTCTGAAGACAGTGCCCCCGCCCCAGGAACTTTAGTCAGATCCGAGAATGAGGAACAGGTTCAAAGCCAAATTCTAGAAAATTCTGTTTCCTTCCCTGCAGACACCCAGCAGGTTGAGTCAAGTGAGGTCATAAACAGTGAACTAGTTGGTGAAATCCCAGATCCTGGGATTGGGCGGGGCAGTGGTAATGCTTTGGATATCGAAAATCAAAGGGAAGAATGTGCTGAAGAACAGGAAAAAGGAAAACAGGAAGATTTGAAGACCAACTTGGGAGAGATGAGCACAAAACCATGTCAGGAGTCTGCTCCTCCGCAGATCTCTGAGGCTGAACGGGAGAGCAGTGCAGACCCTAGCAAGCAGAGTGGGAGCCCCACAAAGGCTGAGCCAGAGGCAGGGCTCACGGGGCTGGGGGAGCAGGGGGGCAGCACAGCCTCAGGTCCTCTAAGTGGTAGTGAGGACCCAGGGAGTCACCATGAAACATGCCTGGTAGATGCCCTGGAGGGGCCAGACCCCAGCGCAGGGCAGGATGTAGAGGAGGAACTCGCTAGCCAGGAGGTAGCTGAGCCCAGGGAGGCCCCAGCTCAGAGCACAGAGGCAGGTGGGGAGAACGAGGGGGAGGAGGATGAAGGAAGGAACTCAAGGGAGGTGAAGCCAACTGAGCTAGGGGGCCAAACCAGCCCTCGTTCTCCCGAAGCCGAAAGCAGTCCTCAGGAGGTGACGGACCCAAGGGTGGAAGATGCTGAAAGTGAACCCCTGGATGCGAAAGACCCCAATGAGGAGAATGACCAACAGGGAGAGGCATTGGATTTGTCGCAAAAGAAGACGAAGAGCAAGAAAAAGAAAAACAAGAAGAAAAAATCACTGGCACCCGCAGAGATCAAAGATGTTCAGAGAGAGTTAACATTTCAGAACCCAGATTTAAGTGAAGTGAAAGAAGAGCAGGGAAAAGTCACTAATGAAAAACCGGTTGTAGATGCCCAAAACGAGGTTAGTAAAACCCCAAAACAGAACAGTGTAGCAGAGGGCAGTGAAAATAGTGATGGTCCAGAAAATCCTGAAATTGAATTGGATGGAAAACTTAACCAAGACGATGCTGCTGTAAACACTAAGGCTGATGGAGACACATTGGATTTTGAAGATAATTTGATTCAGTCGTCAGGCACCAGTAATAAAGAATTAGACGAAGGTGCTGTAAAAGATGAGGCTGAGGAAGATGGCAGGGCTCCCAGTGGTCCTCCAGGTCCAGAAAATATAGAGGTGCCCAGCTGTGCCCTGCTCGAAGATGGAAGTCCTGCAAAGGACACTAACCATGCCTCCCAAACAGAAGGCACAGAAGGGCATGTGATGTCAGAAAGTCTAGATCAGACAGGCAGAGAGTTTTCAGACAGTGCGCATCTAGAAAACGATGGCCTGGCAGCAACAGATGAGGCGGGGGACTTTAATTCAGAAAGCAAGGAAGAGAAGACAGGTGGGACCGGGAAGGGCAGAAGCAAAGAGGACTGCACCATGTCGTAGGTTGGGGCAGGGTCCTGGGGAGCGCCCAGGGCTGCACAGCAAGTCCGCTGGGAGAGACTCAGAGAATGTTCTAGATCAGTACAGATGCCCCGAAGGACAGTCGACCACCAGGTTATGTACTCCTTCAAGCTACATAGACTGTTACCTGTAGATTTCTGTTTCATCATTAAAGTTATCACCCTGATGGGAAGGACTCTTCTGTTATCAGAGTAAGTTCTCATGGGGAGCATTCCAAAAGTATCAGGCAGCGATGTATACTGTTTTGTTTCTGCTTAAAATCAAAATCCAAACATTTAGCTTTTGCCTTAAGCTGATTTGAATGTGCATATTCTTGACCAAATGTATCAGCATCTAACTGAAAGGACCAAATAGTATCCTGAGATTTCCACATTATAATTTAAGTGGTCTCATTTAAACATATGTGCGTTCATGTTTGATTTTCATATGTATAATATAACCTGTATGGTATTTTATTTAAAAAGACATAAACAGCAAAGCAGTGTATAGGTCACTGAGTCATGAGATTTGCACCTTAGGACAATAATTTATCACATGAGGGATAGCAAATAGCTTACTTGCCTTTACCTCGTAAAAGTATCTTATCTCAGACCAATACTTTTCCATCTCATTCTTGAGGATACCTGAATTTATTTTGTAGGAGATTTTGACTTTGTGCCAATTATGTACCAAAGTTATTTTATGCAAAGACTTTTTTTGTTCTGAAAGAGATATATGTTGTAATTGCATTTCCTACTGCAGGATTTGGGCAGGGAGAATCATTTCTGAAATTTATTTTTTTAACCTTAAAATTAGTTCTCTTTGTATTTGTCTAATCATTATTCAGTAGAGCAACACAAAAGGACCCTTGTGCAAACTGCTGAGTAGAGTCTAACAGGATATTTTTAATAGTTGAATCACTTTTGGTTATTTTGGTATAAATATTTTCATTTGTTGGTTTTCAGTATATTCTTAGTGAAAATTTGTTGTTTCGATCCTCCTAAACAAAATATATATTTTCTATATGAAGAAACATTTTAAAATAATTGTAAAGTTAAATAAAAATCATTGTAAAATATTACCAGGGGATGTACAGTATGAATGCTGTTGACACTTTATGAGATCACATGACTTCATATTATTGTTACAAGGTGTAATTGAGTGCAAAAAAGACCCAAAGCCTCAACAAAACTTGAGGCAAACGGAAGTGTTACTATGTCGTTGAAATAAAGACGTTTTATAATTTTACACACCTGTGATTTCACTCTCGTGCGACTTGAATTCTGGTTGTGGCTGCATAATGCTGTCTTTAATCTACTTTTGTCTGCTTCTGGGCTGCTGATCCCCAGTCGGGGTTCCAGAGAGAGCTCCTGCTTCATGGCCTTTGCCGACGGTGAACAGCTCCGCTCCCGGCACCCACCCTGGGGCCAGTGTGGGGCCGCCCTTGAGCGAGGCCTTTTCCTCAGGGACTCTCCTGTGACCTGTGGCTCTGACGAAGGGCTCAGTTGAGAAGCGGCTCCATCCCGTGCTTTCGCATGCTTCCAGGTGCCGACATTTGGACTGTTTCAAAGAGGATGATGGGAACTTCAAATAAACACTGTTTCTGCATCCCGTCCTAAAGCAGGGGACAATGGGACTGACCAGTTCTATCCACTTACGCCACGTGCATAGGAAACCAGGAGGCCTGCTAGACCATCAGGTCCAAGGGCCTCCACAGACTTGCAAGTCGGTGTCTCTAACTTTAGCAAAGCTCTGCTCGGACTGGAATACACTCTGAAGCAGCCCTCCTTCCTACCTTTCAAGGCCTCTGGGGAAGTGATTCAAGAGCCGAACTCCATGATGAGCTCATAAAAACCTTTTAAAGTCTTTCCTCTGTTTCTCATGTTATTCAACAGCACATTTAAGGGCCTTGCAATACACTTCCCATCCCTCAGCAGTCTCAGCTGTTCACTCCTGCATTTAATCAATGAACATGTAGGTCACCTCCTATATAGAAGGCGCTGGGAGCAAGCACATAGGACCAGCCTCTAGGGGGAGCAGGAGCTGAGAATTGCAAAGGGGAGCAAAAGAGAAGACAAGGATTCTAAAGGGTCAAACGATTCTTGATCATCTAAGAGCCTTCATTATGAACATCAGTGACTCTGCTCCGAGGACGAGATGATATTACTTCACCCAGTAATTAATGTGCAGGTGAAGGCCCCTGAATTACCAAGAAATGGTTGCCTCTGGTGTATTTGGTGTTGGAAGGTGTGGGAGTCATGAATTGGCCAAAAAGTTCACTTGAGTTTTTCTATACCATCTTATGGAAAAACCCGAATGAACTTTTTGCCCAACCTAATATATAAGGCAGTTTGGGAAAGATCGCAATGTCAAATGAATCAGACTCAAAAAAGAATCAAAAGGTTACCTGCCAAACACATCCCCAGAGTAACCTGGACTGCTGAGGTTTCACTATAATAAGGACAGAGAAAAACATGGATCACTGATTCTTTAAATCAAAAAGCGGGGATATTTTTCAGCCTCAAACCAGAACATAGTGGCTATGTGTAAAATGTTAATCTTCCTTTCAAAGTATAAATAAGTATAATTATGAGTTTATTTTAAAAGATAGAGAAAGGTACTGAGAATTTTGAATTATAGGCTATTTTATCACATACACAGGTTGGGAAGCAGTAAAATTTTTGAAAAGAATGTTTAAGAATTACTTTCTGTAACATTGAGTATTTCTAGTTAAAGGAAAACCTAATGACCTGAGCATTTAAATTTCCACTGTCACTGTGAGCCTGGAATGCTGCTTCTGGGAGTTTAGACAGTTTAGGGTTCCTGTTTTCTGTTAATAGATCCCTTTCCTAGGCGTCCCCTTTGTGCAACATGCCAGCATGACCATCGAAACGAGGACACAGCAGTAAGACTCATTCCAAGTGTTGGATCCAAAAGGAAAGGAAGGGGTGTTTGTGAGTGTGCTACATTCGGAATATGTACTTATTCCGTGTGATGGTCTTACATAGGGAAAACTATCAGGAGAAAAACCCCTTTCACCCTTTCTGCCCCTCTTACTTCAAAGACGTGCGTATTTTTCAAGACATGAAAGGCTTCAGCTGTTCAACTGAACTGAAACAGCGGCTGGTGCGAGGAATCTGTACAGACCTCTTTGGCCCCATAAGCAGGAGAAAAAAAGAATCGCCTTCAGCAGCCTGTCCTGTCCCAGTTCTCCCTGTTTTAGGAAGGAGGGGTGATCCTAGCGTGGGAGGCTAGGCCTGGGCAAGATGGAAACTGACCACATGGATTAAGATCAAACTAAGTCAGTGCAAGAAGGAAGCAGAGAGGACCACACACAGTGGACTTCTCGAGACCTGTCTTATGATCATTATCTTCGCAAATATGGGGGGAGATCACTTTTCTCTGCAGGGGGGCGAGGAGGCTTAAGGATGGGAGAAATTAACCTAAGGATGAAAATTATTCTTCTGAGTGTGTATCATTATAAGTAAGCTATTTACCTTTTCTGTGCCTCACTGTACTGTCTGAAATTGGGGTTAGAACCTGCCTTTTAGAGTGGCGATGAGGATTAGATCCAAGTAAAGCAGTAAAGAGAGGCGTGGTTGTTGCTGGTGGTCGACCGTGCTGCAGCCGGGACAGACGGAGTCACAGCACTCGGGGCCCCCAGGGCAGGGCTGGGGGCCTGGTGCTTGCTTGCTGCCGCCCGGACTGCATGCATGGTCTGCCACTTTGTTCCCTGTTTCACAGGCCTCTAAAGTTCACACCAGAGAGTGTGTTGGGATTTAATATATCGGGTGAGTGGGCCAAAAATCTCGTTTGCATTTTTCCATTCAATCTTATGGAAAACCCCAAGCGAACTTTTTGGCCAACCCAATATAAAAACCAGATTTTTTTAAAAGGTAAACTGTTGACACTGTTACTAAAATAACTTTAATTTCCAATTGCTTTTAACTTCCTAATATAAAGGAAAACTCAGTCTGAGACTTTGTGACTTAGTTTTCTTAAATGCTCATCCTTTGGGTGTCACAGACCAGTGATGAGTAGGATTGTTTAGTGAGCATAGGTTTGCGACACTCTTGCTGAGTATCACAGTGATTACCAGTCAGGCCTCACTATTCACTTGACAAGTTAGACTTGTTGATTTTTAAAGCTGTAAAAAAGTGGTACTCATTTTTTTTTTTTTATTGAAGTGTAGTTGAGTTACAATACTATGTTAGTTCCACATGTATAACATATATGAAAACATAGTTCAGTATTTTTATAGGTTACACTTTATTTCCTGACCTATACAGTATATCCTTTAGCCTTTTTATACCTGGTATTTCGTACCTGTTCATCTTCTCCATCTTGCTCCTTTCCCTTCCCTTTCCCCAGTGATAACCACCTGTGAGTCTGTTTCCCTCTTGTTAAATTCATTTGTTTTATTCTTCAGATCCCATGTATGTGATAACACACAGTTTGTCTTTCTTTGACTACAGTGCTCATTTTCTTTATATCAGGCAATTTTGCTTCTTTCTCTTCTCCAGTTTCCTTAAACTATCTAGTTTTAATCTTCTCCAATTCTGCTTTAAAATTTCTCACATTTCTCTTTATTTTTCATGTTTCCACTGTAAGACTAAAGGTCACATTACCCTTGTTTTTTTTATTGCTAGCAATATTATTACATTTTTAACAGTTTTTACTTGCTATTTGAAAACTTCTAATAGAAAAAATAATAATAAAATTGTAAATGGACCCATGAACCTCAAATCCCTTTCTGTTATATTCAGTGTTTCTTACGCCTGTGTTATTGTATATAGGAGTATATACAGGATGAAGTGAAAAGTGATATTGCATACGAGAGCCAGGTTTTTAATTTTTTTAAATTTTTGTTTCAGTGTTGGGTGCATTTATGGAAAGGACAAAAGATCTGTCAGAAGCAATTTGTATGTCAATTAAAACAGAACTCAGAAGGATGATAAATGTATCTTACACGCAACATTTTCTGCTTTCATTTATTTGGTTGTTATGCCTTTCAAAATAGCAACTTAGGATGTTGGGAAGAGAATTGAGAAAGCATATAATTTGGATTAGAATGAGGATAGATGACTTTTCAAAAATGAAAACAAAGGTGTGTTTTTATGAATTATTTCCGTTTCACACATCTAATCCAATCTGGGCAGTGTGAGTGCACTGCCCCTCGGGAAGAGGAGCCTCAGGCCAGGAGGCGGTCTGACTCAGACAGCCGGGTTTAGGCAAACAGTGAGCGCAGTGGTCGGGGGGCCTCAGGAAAGCTGTTGGGCTGGGGTCCTCATCGGTAGAGGGGCAGTGAGGCGGCAGTGCCTCCCCTGGGGCTTCGTGGGCGGCGGTGCGAGTCGCCGGGGCGCACCACGTCACACACTGGCATCCATCATCAGCTCGTCCTGATTTTGCCTGGAAAAACTGGTGTAGGGTGCTGCCCCTGAAACCCGCCCCAGTCTTCGTTGCCCCCTCTGTACTCTGGAGACTGTATTCCTCGATGCCCCTTCACAGAGACATTGGGGAGATTTCTGGGTGCTTCAGTTCAGCTCAGTTGCTCAGTCGTGTCCGACTTCGCGACCCCACGGATTGCAGCACGCCAGGTTTCCCTGTCCTCCACCGTCTCCTGGAGCTTGCTCCAACTCTGGGTGCTTACGTACATGCAGACTTCTGTGTCTGGGGGGAGGAATGGCGGAAACCTGAGCTGTGACTTCGTCCACCCGCAAAAGAAGAGCAGCGCCTTACAAGTGGGTTAGCCGGTGTGTTATCAGCACACTTAGGGGCCATAAACAACTCTGATGTGGGTGCGTCTTTGAGAGAAATGAAGAAGATACACACGTCTGGGGTAGAAACTCGGAAAGTCAAGGCTGATGAAAATACTGGTTATATCTGGTCATGATTCTCGGTGTGTTTGTAATACCTTGCTAATGATGTTAAACCGTGAAGCCTGTGAGATCTTGTGTTGCAGTGTGGTTTGGCCTTAGAGCTCTTGCATGCTAACCCAAAGTAGAAGATTAGCCTGCTTGCATGCAGCCGGATACTGCCCTACGAGACAAGCATGTGTGGGAGGTTGACGCGGCTCAGCCCTCCCTTGGCTGAATTCCTCCCCATCCTGTCTGTGGCCTCATTCACTGTGGTACGTGCGTAATACCCTCATCATCAGTTTCACTAACCCCAGTGCTCATTCTGCGGTTTAGCCACCTGCTGAAAGGGGCATTCACTGAGTCTCCTAAACCTGTTATCTTTCTGATTTCTTTAGATATTAGGTTGAAAAAGCTTGTTGACGAACGGGAATGCTTATTGGAACAGGTAACAATCTTTTTTTTTAATTACTTTTTGAGTTCTGGAATGGGGCACCTAAAACCGGGATCCTTCCCACTCTAGCTTCTTGCTTCATCAGGAAACCCCTGATACATCATGCCTGAAAATAATTATCAAGCCAGCCAGTATTCTTAATGTTTTTATCCAAGTAAGACATCAGAAGTCATACTAGACTTATGGGACATGTGTCCCAAAGATTCAAGGCCATGTTCTGAATTTGGCACACTTTACATGAATTCCTGATTAAATAAGAGATTTGGGTAGAAGACCTTGAATAAACATTGAGAGGCAAGGGTGTTTCTGAAACATTCCAACACCCTTCCTCTTCTACCTGCTCATAAAGGTCAGTTCTGAGGCTTCCCTGGTGGTCCAGTGGTTAAGAATCCACCTTCCAATGCAGGGGGTGCACTATCAATCCCGGGTTGGGGAATTAAGGTCCCATATTCAAAAATCTTTTCAGGTCAGTTTTGTAATCTCTCAGTGATCAGCACCCCTCTCCGGCAGGTATTTCCTGCTTATAGCTGATCCAAGTTATTTTCACTGCTGTTTACCTACCTTGATCTCTTCTGCCTCAAGAAATCCTACACAGTAGTATGCCTTGGTCTTTTTCATAGTGGGATAGTGAAAGTCACTCAGTCATGTCCAACTCTTTGTGGCCCCATGGACTATACAGTCCATGAGATTCTCCAGGCCAGAATACTGGAGTGGGTAGCCTTTCCCTTCTCCAGGGGAATCTTTCCAACCCAGGGATCAAAACCAGGTCTCCCACATTCCAGGCAGATTCTTTGACAGCTGAGCTACCAGGGAAGCCCTTTTTCATATGCAAGGTAGTATTATTAAGAAATTATTCCACAATCACTTTCTAAGGAAAATCGACTCTTCTCATTTTTCCCTCGTAAGCCTAATCAACGGTATCTGCCTCACTTTTTTCAAGTTTTGAAGATTTCTCTCAAAATTGGGTAAACCACTAAATGTGGTGAGAGGACTCTCTTGAAGTGTCTGTGATCTTCTGTAAACCTGTGTCCGTGGTAATTCTGTACTTGCTTTCAAAGCAGTGTGCACCGATGGTCTGTATCAATGTTCTGTTCTGCCCCTGTCAGTGGCGGTGGGGAGGACTTCCAAAAAGTCCACAGAGATTGGAGGCTAACAGGACCAGGGCTGGGAGACTCCCCATTGCACAACAGAAAATTCCACACACAACACACACACACATGGCTGTTAATTGCAATCCCAACTACTCTAGGTGTCTCTCAGAGGGAAGAAAGCCATGTAGAGGTCAACCCCTTGAAGGTTGCAGGCAAACCTGCAACCTGATGGGGTTCTGTTGGGGACAGTGCTTCTGTGCCTGGAAGGTTCCTGGTGGCATAGCTGTCTTTTTAGTGAATAAAGCAAACAGAATTGTATACAGATTTACGAACTTGTAGATTAATACTTGGGCTTCCCTGGTGGCTCAGCTGATAAAGAATCTGCCTGCCAAAGCAGGAGATGCAGGTTCGATCCCTGGATTGGGAAGATCCCCTGGAGTAGGAAATGGCAATCTGCTCCAGTATTCTTGCCTGGGAAGTCCCATGGACAGAGGAGCCTGGTGGGCTATAGTCCAAAATGTCGAAAAGAGTCGGACATGACTGAGTGCACATGCATACATAGATAAACACTAAAACCATTTTATGGAAAAATCTTCTGAACTCAAGAGGTATTTCAACCTTAGAGATAATTTTTCACCCAGAGTTACAAAATAATGCATGCCTGATACTGTGAATATAGTCTCATTTTCATCCATTATACTATTACTCTCAAAGAAGAGTGCTCACTGGTGGAAGGTTTTTCATTTATGTATTATTTGGGTTTGTTTCTTGACAAACAAATCAAAAGAGAGACACTCCCCATCTTCCCAGTGGGTTGTAACATTTTACTGTATTTCTCTCCTTCTTTATGTAACCCTTCACCTTAGAGAATCACGAAATGATGGCAGGACAACATCAGATTGTACTTGTGGGGCATGGGGTTTGACTTGACATGCTCCTTCCTTTCTGATAGGCTCTAGTCTCATTTAAAATAGAGAAATTAATATACTTTATTGGTGGATATTTTCAGATTAAGAAACTCAAGGGGCAGCTGGAAGAGAGACAGAAGAATATCAGATTAGACACTCTGCACCCGGAAGATGGTGTCTTACAAAATGGGACGGACGTGCACGTGATGGATCTACAGAGTAAATGTCAATCCTCATGTAGAAGGAATCCCTTAGCTGTGTGCGGTTTTTATTGTACTGGTGCAGGCGGAGAAAACTATCATGGCAAGGAGTGGCCAGTGTTCCCCCATGTCCTCCCAGAAGCCCTTGAGTACAGAAGCAGAAAGCTGTTTCTTTGTGGGCTAGGACAAGGAAGAGCAGTGGGCAGGACAAGCATGTTTCTGTCTGAGCCTAGGAAACAGAACAGGTGCCCCAGAATGAGCACCAGGGTACCACCAGATGACTTGCTGCTAGAAACCACATTTGCTCTGCTGGATACAGTCTTCGGATCTGCTGACTGTATGGGGGAAGTCAGAAGGTATTTTTCCATGCCAGTAAACTGAGTAGGAAATGGCAATCTGCTCCAGTATTCTTGCCTGGGAAACCCCATGGACAGAGGAGCCTGGCGGGCTAAAGTCCAAAGTGTTGCAAAGAGTCAGACGTGACTAAGCACGCATGCTTAGTTTAGATAAACACTAAAACTATTTATGGAAAAATCTCCTGAACTCAAGAGGAATTTCAACCTTAAAGATAATTTTTCACCCAGAGTTACAAAATAATGCATGCCTGATACTGTGAATATATCAGTGAAGAGCTGACTCTTTGGAAAAGACCGAGGTGCTGGGAAAGATTGAGGCCAGGAGGAAAAGGGGATGACAGAGGGTGAGGTGGTTAGATAGCATCACTGACTCAATAGACATGAGCCTGAGCAAACTCCAGGAGATACTGAAGGACAGGGAAGAATGGAGGGCTGCAGTCCACGAGGTTGCAAAGTCGGACGTGACTTAGCGGCTGAACAACAGCAACAACAAAACTAGAAAGAGGCTTAAAGGGATAAAAGCATGCCCCGTCTCTCTGCCTCCTCCCCCTTCCCCCACCATTTCTTTGTCTTCTTTGCTCTAAGGTGCGCTCCCTGCGAGGTGAGAGCGCCTCCTCAGTTGTGGGGCCACAACAGGCAAGATTACAAGGTTAAGGGCTTGGTTCCCAGTAACTATTGTTTTAACATTTTAAAAGCCCCAAGAGCTTAACAAATTTTCCTTCTCTTTCAACCTTTAGGGGATGCCAACAGACAGATCAGCGACCTCAAATTTAAACTTGCAAAATCTGAGCAAGAGATAACTGCATTAGAACAAAATGTACGTGCACACTTTTAAGCAATCACGGGCAGCCCAGCCGATGATTAACTGAAATTTTATATGCTAGAAAGAACTCACCCTTCAAAGGCTGAGGACAGAAAGAGGCAGAGAATTTTAGAGCCAAAAAAACATCCAAAGGAGGATAAACAAGGCAGCAAGACTCTCCAAGCATTTCCCACAAGGAGAGAACATAGAGAGGGAAAGGTCATTGCTAGGATCTGGGCTGTTATAGGGCCGTCCCTATGGCTCCAACTGTAAAAAGTCAGCCTGCAGTGTGGAGACCCCGGTTTGATCCCTGGGTCGGGAAGAACCCCTGGAGAAGGAAATGGCAACCCACTCCAGTATTCTTGCCTGGAAAATCCCATGGATGGAGGAGCCTGGCGGGCTACAGCCCATGGGGTCACAAAGTGGGACACTTATAATCAATGTCAATCCTTTATAGGGCTTCCCTGGTAACTCAGAAGTAAAGAATCCACCTGCCAATGCAGGAGATGTGGGTTTGATCCCAGGGTCACGGCAATCCCCTGGAGAAGGAACTGGCAACCCACTCCTGTATTCTTGCCTGAGAAATCCCAAGGTCAGAGAAGCCTGGTGGGCTACAGTCCACGGGGTTGCAAAAGAGTCAGGCATGACTTAGTGACTAAACAACAACAATCTTTTATAAACAAAGTTAGTTGAAGAAAGTACCTAATGTGGATGGGGAGTTTTCTTGAAAGTTCTTTAAAAAAAACGAAAAAAAATATGGTTAATTACCAAACACTTGATGCAGGCATGTCCCTCTTGCCTGGGTTTTCCCTCTTTCCCTCCCAGCCCAGGGCTCACTCTGATCTCTTGATTTGGGGCACTCATACCTCTAGCATACTGGGCCCTGGGACAGACTGTGTCCTAACTGAAGGGAAAAATAAAAACAGGTCCTCTTGTCCCCTCCATCGTGGGTATATGTGGCTGGAACTTCTGAGAATTTTTGTAGAAACAAAAATGAGAAGCCCACCTCCAAAGCAATGCATGTTTGGAAGCATGCCTTTGAGGGCAGCAGAATCTGTCTTCAGCCCCAGGTGCCACCCCAAAGCTGCCTCCTGTCACCCCTCTCTGAGTCCCTTGTCTCTCTCCTCCCTCCTGCTTCCTCACCCCACCACCGCTGGGAGAGATCGAACGGGAGCTGAGGTCCTGAGGGAGCTGTTGTTTGCCAACCTGTTCTGAAGGATTGACCCTCATCAGAGAGGGTGGTGTCCCAGGGTCAGAACGGTGGGAACCGCACCTGGGACAAGGGTCAGAGAGGAAATGAGTCCCTGATAGGTGCCAGTACTGGGTTGCTCGTAAGTGTGAACAAACAGCTTTTGTGGCTAGAACCTATGGGTCAGCTCCACGTGCTAGATCATGATTTGTGCTGCAGTGTCTTCTCTCCTTTTACTACTTTACACCCTTGGATCGCAAATATAAGCAAGCAGTCGGGGAGAGAAAACAGGCCTATCAATTTATACACGTGATTTTTTCCTTTCCTTCCAGGTCATAAGGTTAGAAAGTCAAGTATCACGTTATAAACAGGCTGCTGAAAATGCTGAAAAAATAGAAGATGAACTTAAGGCTGAAAAACGGAAACTCCAAAGAGAGGTAAATTTTCTAGGTTATTTCTAGGAAAAGAATGGGTAATGATATTCTGTTTGGGAGAGCAGGGTGAGGATCTGCTGCCTGGAAATCTGCTGCTAAACCATTCATTGTTACGTCTTCCAGGTCACTCTGAAGGGCCTTGCTCACATCATAAAGGAAACTGTAGTTCAGTCGGTTAGGAGCTTAAATCAACCATCAGTCATTTTTCTGGCCACAGTGATTGCAACTATCATGCTGCCATCCTCTGGGTTCCCCTAAAAAAATCTATCAATCTGTTTTTTGCTCGAGTGTGTACTCAGTCGTTCCCAATCTCTTGCGACCCTGTGTACTGTAGCCCACCAGGCTCCTCCGCCCATGGGATTTCCCAGGCAAGAATAGTGGAGTGGGTTGCCATTTCCTTCTCTAGGGAGTCTTCCCAACCCAGGATCAAACCCATGTCTCCTGCCTCTCCTGCATTGCAGGTGGATTCTTTACCACTGAGCCACTGAGGAAGCCCAGTATTTTTTGGCTTTTAGGTGGTTTTTTTTTCCACTGTCTAGCTGCTCTGCTGTTCTCTTTCCTTTGATTTTCTACATCTCACACTAATATATGTGGGTTTACTGCTATTTTTTCTGCTTGAGATGTGTTGTGTTTCTTTGATTCGTGAGGTCTCTTTTCTAAATAAATGTTGGAAAATTTTCAACCACGATCTCCTTAAGTAACTCCTCTTCCCGCAAGACCGCCTTCCCCCTGGGACTCTGATCAGAGGATACCAGATCTGCTCATGGACCCCTCTGTATTTCTCTGCCATTTGTCTTTTCCATTTCCTGTCTCCTTACTTCCCAGTGTTGCAAAATGTACACTTTTTAGAGATCTTCCAGCTCGCCTCCTTTTGTTTTCTGAAATATACTCATTCCTGATAGTTCCTTTGTTGATCATAGCCTCATTTCTTTAAAGATTTCATATGCAGCTGTTCTGTTTTCCACACTGACAACCAAAGCATGTTCAGTCTTTCAGGCCTGTTTCTGTTGTTTATTGCTTCTGTGACTCAAATGCTTTGTCCCATCCTGTCTTTGGTGTCTCGTAAGGTTGTGCTTGATTTGAATGTATAGGAATACTGCAGGCTCGCCTTGGGGAAATTTCCACGGAGGGGCTTGCTTCTGTGTCTGCCCTGGTGAAAGCCAGGGCAGGGGAGTTTCACCTGTCTCAGAACCCCACCCAGCCACCTGGAGGGTTTTGGATCAGAACCAGAACTGCAGACTCTGTTCCGACGATGCAGATCTCTACAGTCAAAGGGCCGTGAACCCCCACCTTGGGGTGCCCCCACTCTGCACGCTGCCTGCTGGTCCAGGCAGCTCCCTACTGACGTGGCTTCTGCTGTGTCTCCCAGGCTCTATGGCCCTGGCTCCCGGGTACGACCATCCTGGCCTCAGGCATTCTTGCTTTGGTTTCTGGCTGCAAAATGCAGAAACCCAGCTGCACAGGGCTGTGGGGAGCACCTTCTCCAGCTGGTCTGGCTCAGCACTTGATTGTGTTTGTTTGCCTCACCTTTTGTGAGACCACCAGGATCCCCAAGACTGTGCCATGCCTGGGTCTAGTTCCTGAGGGAGGGTCCCTAGTTTAGTTACTCATGAGGCCAGAATCTCGTGCCTTGTGTTACTTTTTAAATTCAGAAATATACACAAACACACCTGTAGGTATGTGTGTCTCTTCAGGATCTTGGTGGGTCTGGGTCATCAGTGTGATTTTCAGTGGGGCTAGAATCAAAGCTTGCTGACTTTCACCTTTGTTTTCAGCTTCGCTCTGCACTGGACAAAACAGAAGAGCTCGAGGTGAGCAACGGCCATTTAGTGAAGCGTCTGGAGAAGATGAAAGCCAGCAGGAGCGTCCTCTTGTCCCAACAGTGAAGGCCGGTTCTGAACAGGACACGGATGGGTGGGTGGAGACCACGGGTTCGTAGGCTGGTCTGTTGCTGCCCAGGAGCACTGCTTCTTCACCTGCTTCTCAGAGAACACGCCGGGGAGCACCCTGCTTTTGCCTGGAGCCCCGGCAGCCACGAGATGCCTGCGTCTGCAGACTGAGACCCGGTCTGGGGCAGCCACTCTGCACCTGCAGGCTGTTTAATAAGCACAGTGGGCCATGGAGCTCTGTTTCCGATGGCGCGGCAACCTCTTCACGCCGTCTAAAGTGGTGATCGGAGTAAAGACAAAAGTGGGACTTGAGTTCTCTTTCCATGTGTCTTGCTGAACATTAAGGGGAAATGTTTCAGTGTTGGGACTTTCTTTCGTGGCTGAAGCTACAATTTGAGCGACTTCAGTAGTATCTCTTAGTCTACGCTTTTCATACACAAAACACTGTGGAACCACAAGCCATTACCAAGCAAAACTCTTTCACTAGAAACAAGTGGATGGTCTAGAAGTAAAAGTGACCTTAAGAAGACTCTTTCCAGGCAACAATGAAGCTTTTCTAAGGGATTTTTGCATCAGTTCAATCAAAAGAATACTTTTTTCCAGGGTAATTAGGCAACAGCTTAACTGAAAAATGACAGCTTTTCATTCGCATTATTGAATCCTTATATTTGGAAAATTGAAGTTGTTAACTTCTTTTAAAGAATGTACTATTAGAAAAATTAAAAATTGAAATGTTGAAAGACTTCAGCAATATGGTTTTTATTTTTCCCACTGAGAAAGAAGATCTTTATTTTGTACTAATTTTTCTATATATTTTGGGCCAACTTTTCATTTTCTCAGCATTATCAAATCAACCCATATTTCTTTCCCTCTTTAAAAAAGAAGGTGTATTCACAGTGAATAGGAATAGAACACAATAAGAATCAACACTCTTAGGATAAAAAGTAAACTGAAGAAGTTACAGACCAGAGTAGAGACAACTCTAATATCTTCAAGGACAAAAGTAGAAGTCATTTTGGTACTTGCTGATTTCAGGTTATTCTTTGTATATGTTGGGTTTCATATAATGCTGGTTTAGCAGGCCAGCTTTCAGGGTATTAGCAAGTGCAAACCAAGATAATATCATCTATAAGTATCCCTAGTGTAGACAGTTGGAGAGTGCTGAGGTAGGAGACATGAGTTGTGTGTATATAATTAAGAAAACATTCCCAAAAAAGGTCCATCCCCAGAATTATCTGGATCTGGGGTACACAAGGCTGCATTTCATTGGGTAAGAGAAATTTGGTCTCCTTGTGCCAAGAATATTTTACAGTGCTATCTGCATGAAATATTCAAATAAACACATTGAGGTATTATAGGAATACATAGAAAAAAATCATCTGAGCAGAATCAATCTGTTGACACCAAGCAGATGTGCTAATGTGTGATAACAGAAATGACCCCCACGCCTGAGATGCACACTACAACACAACAGTAAGATCTTGCCTGATGAAACAGGGAAAGTGAAATGTAGTCAACACAGTAAGTCAAAGAGGAAGGCTAAGGAGTTCCATTTAGGCCTAATCAAGTTTGAGAAGCTAAAGAAACAAAAAAAAACAACTGTGTGATGGAGGAGCGATTACTTCCTGACCACTCTGTTTAAAACTGCCAGCCTTCAACAATCCCCATTCCCTTTCCTGACTCATTTTTCTCAACTTATTGTCTAAGAAACAAGAGATCTCATTTTATTTACCAGCTCTCATTGAACTTCCCTTGTGGCTCAGCTAGTAAAGAATCCGCCTGCAATACAGGAGACCTGGGTTTGATCCCTGGGTTAGGAAGATCCCCTGGAGAAGGGATAGGCTACCCACTCCAGTATTCTGGCCTGGAGAATTCCAGTCCGTGGAGTCGCAAAGAGTTGAACACAACTGAGCAACTTTCACTTTTACTTTCATCCCCCACTAGAATGTAAGCTCCAGGATGGCAGGGAACTGAGTATGGAACCCAGGAAAGAGACCTGGGTAAAGGTGTAGATTTAGGAGTCATCAGCAGAGAGGGGATTTTTCAAATCTTGGGACTAGACTTGCCTAGTTGTTGTTCAGTCGCTAAGTCATATCCGACTCGCAACCCCGTGGACTCTAGCACTCCAGGCTTCCCTGTCCTTCACTATCTCCCGGAGTTCACTCAAATTTGTAGACTGAATCAATGATACTATCCAACTGTCTCATCCTCTCTTACCCCTTTCTCCTCTTGCCCTCAATCTGTCCCAGCATCAGGATCTTTTCCAATGAGTTGACTCTTCAAATCAGGTGACCAAAGTATTGGAGCTTCAACTTCAGTATCTTCATTCATTCAACTTCCAATGAATATTCAGGGTTGATTTCCTTTAGGATTGACTGGTTTGATCTCCTTGCAGTCCAAGGGACTCTCAAGAGCCTTCTCCAATACCACAGTTCAAAAGCATCAGTTCTTCGGCACTCAGCCTTCCTTATGGACATGCCTAGGGAGAGAGTATGAACAATTAGAGGGCGCAAGAGCCAAGAACAATCTGATGGGGGTTGAGTGGAGAAGGGGCCAGCAGAGGGCACTAAGGAGGATCAGCAAAGGGTTACTTACTGAAGAGATTACAAAAGGCAATAAACAGTTTAGAAATATAAAATCTAGTTCGCCCTGCAAAGCCAAGTCTTCTGACATAAACTGAATTCCTTGTTCCCCTCCACTCCCCGTCCCAGTCGCCTGCTCCTCTTCCCCAGATTCTAATCACTACAGTGGCACCATTATCCAGGCTACCACTCTAGTCAGAGGCCCAAGTATCATTTTTGATCCCTCCTTCTTCCTCACCCATCTCCATGCTCATCTCAGGCACCCAGCTTTATCAATTCTGCTTACAAAGGTTGTCACAAGTCCATCCTTTTCCCGTCTGGGCCAAGCTATTCCTCTGGGCCAAGCCATTGTCACTGGCAGCCTACCCTTCCCTGGGCCCCTGTTCCAGTCTTCCTCACACTTCCAATCTACTAGGCTAAAATTTTTTAAAAATCTGATGATGTCACCACCTCCATCACATCTAGAATCGTATTTAGTCTTTGCAATCATCCACTGAGGTGGGTTCTCCAGCTACCTCCATTTTGTAAATAAGGGCACCAAGGCACTGAGAAATCAGGTACCTTCCCTAAAGGGACACAGCAACAAAATGGAGGGCCCTGGATTAGAACTAGACTCCAGCCCCTCCCCATAAGCATTCTGCTCCACCGTGAGATCAAGGGCTAGTTCAGCATCAGGGGTCCAATGCTCAGATGTGTTTGCTGCACAGCATTCAACAAATGGTAGCACATGTTGCTTCTTCATTATTCCGACTACAACTATTCCTATAGGCCCAGTGTTTCCCAAGCCATAACCACTAATTCCTGGGAATGTTAGTAAGGGCTCCAGATGAAAAGAATTCTATAAATAAATATTCCTCAGTAACAGTGATAACAGTCAAAGAGTTTGCTTATCGAGCATTTACTTGTGAATGTCATTGGGCGTTCTTAAAAGAGAAATGGACGAGGTACAATATCCCAAACTGTTTGATCATGGAAACTGCTTTTTTCAGAACCTTCTGGGACAAAGACTCTGCAGAACACAATTTAGAAAGTACTGCTGTGGCTACAAGACCAGGCATAAGCATGTGAATTCCTTGCCTGAGTCTGCTCCCAAGCCTGCCTCCAGAGGCAGCCCAGCATCCCTTTCCATGATGTTCTTCAAATCTTGACCCTGCACTGTCCAGAGAGCAAGATTCCATTCTTCAATCTTTACAAAAGGCCTTGCAAGCTGCAAACTGAGGCTCATTTTTGCTTGAGGGGACCAACCTAGACCATCTCCAGGTGTTCTTCAACTGTGGTCACCATATTACGAGCCCATCAGCAAAACCATAACAATTCATCAAACCACTCACTCCTCACCATCTTATTCATCAGAATTTTCTTGTTCCGTTATTTTTCTTTCTTTTGGAGTCCTATGCTCAGTCACTTAGTTGTGTCTGACTCTTTGTGACACCATGAACTGTATCCTGCCAGCCTCCTCTGAACATGGAATTTTCCAGGCAAGATTATTGGAGTGGGTTTCCATTCCCTACTCCAGGGGATCTTCCCAATCCTGGGATCAACTCTCGTCTCATTGGCAGGCAGATTCTTTACCACTAGCACCATCTAGGAAGTGTAAAGGCCAGTTATCCAAATTTATGAAGATAATTTTCCCCACTTTTAAAAGATTAACAAGACTGTTTCTAATCATAAATGAAAATAATATTCTTGTTATGTTACTAACTTTGATCACAACCTTCATAATGCTTTTGACTACTCATTACAGTGCTTATGAGAGTAGGGGGGCAGAACAGAGAATACAATTTCATGGCCTACTACATGCTACAGTTCAATCTTATTTATCAGTATAGATGGAAAACCATAAGTAAAATTTTAAAGTCAGATTCTACAACATAGTAAAAGACTTTTCAACAAACAGGGTTTGTAGATGGCTGAATATTACAAAAGCTAATACTTTTCTAGCATTACCCAGGTTTCCCCGGCGACTCAGTTGGTAAAGAATCTGCCTGAAATGTGGGAAACCTAGGTTCGATCCCTGGGTTGGGAAGATTCACTTCCCCATCCTTCACCATCTCCTGGAGCTTGCTCAAATTCATGTTCATTGAGTCAGTGATGCCATCCAACCATCTCATCTCATCTCATCCTCTGTCGTCCCCTTCTCCTCCTGCCTTCAATCTTTCCCAGCATCAGGGTCTTTTCAAATGAGTCAGTTCTTTGCATCAGGTGGCCAAAGTATTGGAGCTTCAGCTTCAGCATCAGTCCTTCCAATGAATATTCAGGATGATTTCCTTTAGGATTGTTTGGTTTGATCTCCTTGCAGTCCAAGGGACTCTCAAGAGTCTTCTCCAACACCACAGTTCAAAAGCATCAGTTCTTTGGTGCTCAGCCTTCTTTATGGTCCAACTCTCACATCCATACGTGACTACCGGAAAAACCATAGCTTTGATTAGTTGGACCTTTGTCAGCAAAGTAATGTCTCTGCTTTTTAATATGCTGTCTAGGTTTGTCATAGTTTTTTGTTCAAGGAGCAAGCATCTTTTAATTTCATGGCTGCAGTCACCATTTGCAGTGATTTTGGAGCCCAAGAAAATAAAGTTCCTTAAAATAGTAAGATAAGTTATGCATGCACAGAAAACAATAGCTTTCCTATATATCAACACTGACTAGTTAGATTTAGATAATTTCATTGAGGATCTCATTCATAATGGTGAAAAGTAACTCTCCCCACAACAAAACAGTAATAGCCTTAAAAATATAAGGACCTATATTAAGGAAATCTCTGTATGTGTGCTCAGTCATGTCTGACTCTTTTCAACCCCACAGACTGTAGCCTGCTAGGTTCCTCAGTCCATGAAATTTTCCAGACAAGAATACTGGAGCGGGTTGCCATTTCCTACTCCAGGAGATCTTCCAACCCAGAGACTGAATTCACGTCTCCTGCATCTCCTGCATTGGCAGGCGGATTCTTTGCCACAGCACCACCTGGGAAGCCCAAGGAAATCTATACATTCTGCTCAGAAATGTTAAGACATGAAAAACTACAGAGATGTATAGTAAGAATAAATATCATAAAGATGTAACTTTCTCCTAAATTTATAGATTTAACATGTTTCTTATGAAAATCACTTTGAGTTTTTGGGAGGTACTCTCACAAAATTATTCTAATTGTTGTCTGTTATACTGCAAATCTAGATAATTTTGATAAAAGACAGTTTGGGGCAGTGAGTAGCCTCTGCCAGGTGTTACGGATACAAAGGTGAAATGACAGACAGGTCCCTGGACAGCCAGCCTAACTCACAAGGGCACACATGGTTTTTCTCTACCATATTTTCCCACTGCATTTCCTGAGAATTCCCAGAGTGTGGTTTCCATGCCATTAAAGGAGCTCTACAAATTGGCCCCACTCTTGTGGTATCTCAGTCTATTCCACACATTTCAGCTCCCAGTGACTTCTCTCTGGTATCAGCTAGACTGTATGCTCCTTCAGAGGAACTACCTTAAGTTTTGTACTCCTTGGTCTGCCAGATACACAGTAAGACCTCAGCAGGTGTTTGTGGAATAAGAAAAAAAAAATGTTAGCAGCTCCTGAATAGAGATAAATATGCAAAAGGACACGAAAGTCCACATGGGAGAAGATTCCAATTATAACTTCCTATGTAGCACTCCCAAAAAACAATCAAAGGGAGGCTCCGTGAGAAGCAGGATTACAAGGACTTTCTATTCTCTTCTTTACATTTTTCTACATTAAATTCATGTGACTTTAGTAAGTTAAAGTGTTTCAGTTATAAGAAATAAAGGAAATGCTAAACTAATCAAATCATAAAAGCCAAGTAAAAACTATTGTGTAAATACCATTATTCTGTACTTGAAATGGGATAAAATCACTACATTAAATCACAAATGGATTGACAAATTTCATCAAAATGTAACACTTCACATCAAAATTATGGAAGCCCCAAATCGATTATATAAGAGTTGCCTGACAGGAAAGGCGGTGCTGCAGGCTACACACGGAGACACCAGAAACTACTAGGAGCAAAAATCCCGCTGCCCCAAGGCTAGGGGGTAATAACTGGAGGTGGCATCCAAAAACTGATTTTAATGCAATCTATGTGTGTGGGGGGTGGGGGGTGGGAGTGCATACAGTCCTGTCTGACTCTTTGCGACCCCATGGACTGTAGCCCGCCAGGCTCCTCTGTCCATGGAATTTTCCAGGCAAGAATCCTGGAGTGGGTTGCCATTTCTCCTTCAGGAGATCTTCCTGACCCAGGGACCCAACCGACCTCTTTTTGGCGTCTCCTGCATCAGCAGGCAGATTCTTTACCACTAGCGCCACCCGGGAAGGCATTGCAACATTAAACGATTTTAAACGAAATGATTTAAGCAAAAGTCAAAATCAACACACACAAAATGATGGGAAAATGCTCATTTTAAAGACAGGATAATGGTCCCTTGAGGAGCCATATTTGAGCTGGAGGCAAAAGGAAAAATTAGGAGTACTGATATGGCTATTTTGTCCAATTTGGATTTTTCATTATGTTTGATTTCCTTAAACGACTCGTTACAATATCATTTATCTTGATTACCCAGGGTTTTAATGCCCGCCCCCCCCCCCCCCGCAAATTTTGAGCCCGAGGCCAAGTTCTCTCACCCCAATCCTGTTTCTGCTCATGATAAACACTGCCCGTGGGAGGACAGGTTGAGTTAGACACGAAAGGACACAGGTCTGTGGGGACAGCTGCCCGAGGAGGGCGATCAGGCGTGGTTGTCCCAACTCTGTGGGAGCGGGACTCGGAGAGTACCGAGCCCAAACCATAAGGCAGTGGGGCCTCTGCGCGAGGGTGTGGCACCGCCCAGCTCTTTCTCCCCGTGGCTTTGCACAGCCGCGCCGTCCACACAAGAGTCAAAGGTCGCAGGCTACAGAGCAGTTAAGGTTCCGCTGGGCGTCGCTGCGAGCTGAGCCCGCGGGCGGCACCTCCGCTCCCGCCGCCGGCCAGCGCACAATCACAGCGGGCGACCTCGTTCCCGCGTACGCCTGGCCAATCACGGCGCCGATCCTATGCACGCTGACCAATGGGAGCGCCCCACCAGGCGGCTGGCTGGAGTCCCCGGCCGTTACCCGACGGGCCCCGCGGCTGCACGCGGAGCAGCACTTTCTCTGAAGCGGCGCTCGCGACAGGAGGCTTCACTCGTGGCGGCGGCAACAGCGCGGTTCTGAGGTGCGGCGGGCGGCTGCGGCTGGTCAGAGCGGAAGCCGGGGCGTGAGCAGACGGGCTAGCGAAGCCAAGTTGCGGCAGGTCCCCGCCGATGGTCTGTCCCCGCCCAGGGTTGCGCGGTATGAGGAGGCAGTCGAGGGCTCCTCCCGCGGGCCCCAAGGGGAAGCGGCTGGGGTCTGGGGGTGCCATCGTGGTCCGCGGTGTTTGCGCGTCCGTCGGATGGCCTTGGAGTTCTAGAATCCCCCAATTTGGTACCTTTGCATTCTGTTCCAAGTGAGGCCCCCAGTCTCACTTAGCAGGCCCGGAGACAGGGTCTTGCGCTCCCAAATCTCTTTTAGAGCCGAGTGGCAGGGCCGGACGCTGAATTCTCCGGAGAAAGGTGGAAATTCACTCGTGTGTTTATCGTTGTGACAAACACGAGCGGAGTCTCTAGAGCAGGCGGGCAGGGTACAGCAGCAAGTGAGACACTGTCCAGAGCCAAAAGTGGACGCTGGACGTTAGTCTCCAAAATGCGGGGGATGATGGCTAAAGCGTGGGGTGTTGTCCAAACTGACAAAAGTTCCTGCTGCTGTGTGAAGGGCCAGGAAAATTTCCCTAAGAAACGGTTACTGCGAGTGAGATCGGAAGGTTGAGCAGGAATTGTAGGTGATTGAAGGCCAGGAGAAGAACATGCTTGACGCAGCCTGTGTGAGGAAGTGCGTGTGTTTGTGTGAAACCCACAAGTGCCAAGGTGAACGTGCTTGGCGCAGCCTGTGTGAGGAAGTGTGTGTGTGTGTATCCCACAAGTGCCAAGGTGAATGCGTGGCCCAGGCCCGTGGAGGGGTGAAGACGGTACTAAGATTTTAATCATTCTCCAGGGAATGATGCCAGTCTGTTGCTTGGCTTTAAGTAGGAGGGTGAACTGATCAGATCTGCATTTAGGAAAGATTATTCTGGCCGGGTAGAGGTTGTTGCCCAGATCCACGTTAAGAGGCAGCAGTCCCTGGACTAAAAGATGTCAGGTTCTGGTGGGTCACTGACAGGACCTGGTATGGATGAGGGAGGTATCAAAGGAGAGCAGTTTCTGGTTTGGTTCTAGGATTGAAAACACAGGAAGGAGGGAATGGTTTGGTAAATGAGAGCTGGGAGAGCAGAATAAAAAGGAGTATATGCTTAGGAATGGAATTGCTGGATCATGTAGTTATTCTTTTTTTTTTTTTTTAAGAACTGCCAGATTGTTTTCCAAAATGGCTGTACCATTTTAAATTCTCACCAGCAATGTAAGAGGGTTCCAGTTTCTCCATTTCCTTGCCTGTGTGTGTGTGTGTGCGCACACAGGCTCAGTTGCTCAGCTGTGTCCACTCTTGTATCCCATGGACTGTAGCCCACCAGGCTCCTCTGTCCATGGGATTTCCCAGACAAGAATACTGGAGTGGGTTGCCATTTCCTTCTCCAGGGGATCTTCCTGACCCAAGAATCAATCTCGCCTTGGATTGGCAGGTGGATTCTTTACCACTGAGCTATTTGAGAAGCCCCATTCCTTACCAATACTTAACTCTCTCTCTCTCTTTTTTTTTTATAGCCATCCTAGTAGGTGTAAAGTGTTGTCTCATTGTGGTTTTGATTTGCCTTTCCCTAATGCATGGCATCACCAACTCGATGGACATGAGTTTGAATAAACTCCGGGAGTTGGTGATAGACAGGGAGGCCTGGCGTGCTGCGATTCATGGGGTCGCAAAGAGTCGGACACGACTAAGCGACTGAACTGAACTGAATACATGGTGGTGGCTCAGCCTATAAAGAATCTGCCTGCAGTGCAGGAAACACAGGTTTGATCCCTGGGTTAGGAAGATCCCATGGAGAAGGACACGGCAACCCACTCCAGTATTCTTGCCTGGAGAATCCCATGGACAGAGGAGCCTGGCGGGCCACAGTCCATAGGGTCACATAGGGTCAGATACCACTGAAGCAACTGAGCATACACTGTGTTAAGTAGTGGGTTGTTTATGAATAAATTTTAAGTATTTGAAATTTTGAAAGGTTTTGTTTTACTTTATAATATGATAATTGTTAATAGATATTACCCACATAAACAAATATTCCTTGGGATTCTCAATACTTTTTAAGAATGTGAACAATTCCTGAGAATGCAAACTAAGCAAAGAAATCACTTTTCTTTTTAATGTTAATTATTTTGATAAACTGGCTTTCTTTACATCTGCTCTTTATTTTAAATATTTACCTGGCATTCCTAGAGTAGAATCTTTATTGGCTTAATTAAAATCCCTTAAGCTAGGAGTTATAAACTTTCTGCTTTTAAATGTAGTATAGCAGTCCATAAATCCTTTAATTATATGTGTATGTATGTGCATTTTCTGAGACTTTTATTATAATATCTGCAGAAAGTCTATAACCCCAAAGGTTAACAACTGTTTCCCCAGTGTACTCTTACTCCAGAAGAAGGCTATAGGGGCTATTTAGGGAAGAGTATTTTTAGTAGCGTATTTGGGGTTCTTCCTCAAGAAGACCCAGCCTCCCCTTCATTTAAGGAGTTCTAGGTCTCTACACAGGTCTGGGAATTGATTGAGGAGCCATGACTCTTTTTATGATTCAGCTTAGAGTTTTGTTCACTTGGCCTAGAACTTTTCTGCTTTTGGTAGCCTAATACATTTTCCAAATGTTCCTTGAAAATTCTAAAAGGGTATGTCTTATCTGTTTAAATAATGGGCTTCCAAGTTGGCTTAGTGGTAGAGAATCCACCTGCCAATGCAGGAGCTGCAGGAGACATGGATTCAATCCTGGGTCTGGAAGATCTCCTGGGGGAGGAAATGGCAACCCACTCCAGTATTCTTGCCTGGAAAATCCAATGGACAAAGGAGCCTGGCGGGCTACAGTTCATGGGGGTCACAGAGTCAGAAACGACTGAGTGATTGATCATGCATGCACACACAATATTTAAATGATATAATCTTTTATTGTAGTCCTCTGTTCATGTCTTTAAAAAAGTTATTCAAATGTCTTGCTCTTTTATTAGCCTTCTGATATTAGAATATTTGACTATAATTACTATGTCAAATTCTCGTTTTTCTAATAGTTTTTAAAATATATGCTGAGTATCATAGTTCAGTGTTTATACCTCTTCTAGGATATACATCCTTGAGTGATGCAATCTACTGCAGTGGTTGAGACAGCTTCTAATAAAGGCTACTACAATAATGGAAGAAACATTCAGAAAGGTAAGAGATGAGTCTGATTGGCTTTATTCTGAATGGAGAGAAATAATTAAGTGTAATTAGACTTGATATTAATAGTTCCCTCTCTAGTGTTGCTATATGTTAAGCCTTCCTACCAGTAAGGTGAGATTCAGCATGTTTTTAACTTGACAGATCACTCAGGTGATTGCTGGTAAATATGAGCAACCTAAACAGGATCTCTCAGGTAGATGGAAAATTTAAGAAAGAGAAGTGAGCTAGAAGAGAGGGTTTATGTCCAGCCAGGCTTTCAGGAACTACTGACAGGTATAGCTGCCTTCAGGGTAATAAGTGGAAAGTGGACAGGTTGACCTCTGCTACCCAAGGGAAGATTTTTTTCTTTATGTGGATCTAAAATTTCTCTTTCTGTCATGAAGGTAGAAGAGAAAATAACAAGGGCATAAAAAGCAAGATGATTAAGCTTTAAGTGTTTATGAATACATGTAGTTTTAACTGTTAAGAGGACTTTATGATAAAAATTCTTTTTCAAGTCAGAAGGGAAATAGTGGATTTTTCAGCAAATAGTAACCTTAGTTATTCTACTTAGTCAGCTCTTATAGCACAATACCATTGAGGTGCCTTTAACAACAGATACTTATTTTTTCACACTTCTGGAAGCTGGGAGTCCAAATCAGTGTCAGGATGGTCAGATATGATAAGGGCTCTCTCCTGCCTTGTATCAATGGATGACCACCTTCCTGCAATGTCTTCACATGGTAGAAAAAGAAAGCTGTCTGCTGTCTCTTCTCTTCTATGTGCACTTATCCCGTTTTGAGGGTCATGACCTCATCTAGCCTGGTTACTTCCCAATGTCCCATCTCCACATGGGGAGTTAGGGCTTCAACATATATGAAATTGAGGGAAACATAATTCAGTCCATAGTAGCAATTACTTAGGGATATTTGTCATGAATAATATAAACAGTATTCCTCCACTGGGAAGCGCTTGGGCCAGACTAAGGTCTTATGTTTAAATTCTGTGATGTTGCTAACATTTTATCGTTTTTTATTTTTTTTAAACAGATGAACCTTCTAATCCTGAGAAAGAAAATTTGTTATCTCCTAATGGTTGTAAAGAAGCCAAATTGACTTTTCTTAATGATTACTGTGATTCCTTGGCATTAGAAAAAAGAGCTAATGACAAAGAAATCAGCAATATTGACAAAACAGATTTATTGGAGCCATCTTTTACCACAAGTCCAGATACTAACATAGAGAGTGCTCACTCTCAGTCAAGTGAATTTGAAGATAGTACTGACTATGCTTTCCTGAATGAAACCTACACTGTACATTATTCAGAGTCAAAACTAAAGAATGAAAGTCTTATTCATTTAAATTCAGAATTAGATTCTGAAATGCAGAAAAGAGAAGATGTGTTTTTTGATATTTTGGAATATCAAGGTAATAAGACTACTGACTTGGAAAGAATCTACAAGATTTCATATGATGACTATGAAAAAACTGCTGAAGATGTGCAAAAGCCTGATATAGATGAAGACTCACAGCAGGAATATCACAGTGCAGAAGAACAAGAGAATATAAATAACCATTTATCATATGACCAGGCAAAAACATTAGACATACCTAATCTGGAAGTTTTGGGATTAAGAAATTCAGGCTGTGAAGTTAAATGTGCTAGCAGTCTAGAAGACAATCAAGTTAAATGGGAAAGTAATTTCATCTCTTCAGATTCAGTTGATGTTTATGGACGAGAAGATTCACCTCGTGTCTCTAAGTTTCAGAATTCTGTTAGGTTGAGAGCATTTCCCGCACCTAAGCATGGAAAGGGTAAGGAGCAAGAGGCTAGTTTACTGCTTCACACAGTGTTGGATGAAGTTGTGCTCAGGAGCAGTCATCCTGAGCGCAAGGAGTCTCAGTCTTCGGGTTTTCTAAACCCTCAGAAAGCATCAAAAACTAAAATTTATACTTGCAAAATGAGCCCTCAATTAACTGAAAGTAAAGATTCTACTGGAAATTTAATTGTTGAGGACAAAATGTTACAGCACCTTGACAATCCAGGTACATTGCCTCAGGACAAAGATTTAGAGAGTTTACTCCAGCCTTGTAAAGATTGTCAGACTTCCTCTGTTTTTGATGATTCAGTAATTTCTGCCTGTGGGTATTCACATTATGAAAGCCTACAAAGCACCCCTAACATAGCCTTAGATGTTTCTATTACTCTACCAAGGTCTGCAATCAGAGATAATCAGGCAGTAGAAGAAAGTGGCTCCCTGAAAGTTGCTAATGGCAATACCATCAGTAAAGCACACTTTTGCAATACGGAAGGACCGTGTCCCAAATCAGTGACAGATGCAGCAGGTTGTACAGTCACAGTTAATCAGACGGTGGATGTTAGTGCTGATTTTAGGGCTTGTTTTACAACAAGCAGGGCAACAAGTGCAAGATCTTCTGTAGTATCCACATCAAGCAACACAGAGATAACAATGATGAATAAAAAACGGCCTAGTGAATGGCAAAGTGAGAAACAAAGAAGTGTGGCTTGTAACACAGATTGGTCATACATTCAAGATACTAAAGATCCACAGATGGCTATGACAAAAGGACCTTCAGGGAAATCTCTCTCCGTTGACAGTTTAAAACCTAACAGAAATGTCCCAAATAAGGTAAAACCAATATGATTAATAATAAAAATTTATATATTGACTTTATAAAGGTACTGTATGCTAATGTAGACTTTTTGGTTCATTGAATTATGTCAGGGATTTCTGAGGCTTTGGTGAGAAAATGCTGGATGAAGGGAAAAGGTGACTAGATTGTTACCAACTGTGTTCTTCTCTGGGGGCAGTTATTGCCACAAAATCAGTTAGAAGTTGGATTTTACATCTTAACAGATACAACATGTATTGTTTGTCATATATGTCTAATTTGATTTTAAATAATGTTTTCAGGATTCCCTGGAGTTAAAAACATTGGAGTTCACAGAGTTAAAGAAGCATTCTGAAAGGTAAGTCAGATGTATATACTTCCAGATTGTTGTTGTTCAGTCACTGAGTCATGTCTGACTCTTTCTAACCCCATGAACTGCAGCATGCCAGGCTTCCCTCCTTCACTTATCTCCCAGAATTTGCTCAAACTCAGGTCCATTGCCTTGGTGATACCATCCAACCATCTCATCCTCTGTCACCCCCTTTTCCTCTTGCCCTCATTCTTTGTCAGCATCAAGGTCTTTTCCAACGAGTCACCTCTTTGCATCAGTTGGCCAAAGTATTGGAGTTTCAGGATCAGTCCTTCCAATGAATATATGCTTGCAGATACATCAGCTTAGGTCAGTTACTCAGTCATGTCCGACTCTTTGCGACCCCATGGGCTGCAGCATGCCAGGCTTCCCTGTCCATCACCTACTCCTGGAGCTTGCTTAAACTCATACCCATCGAGTTGGTGATGCCATCCAACCACCTCTTCCTCTGTTGTCCCCTTCTCTTGACTTCAGTCTTTCCCAGCATCAGGGTCTTTTCCAGTGAGTCAGTTCTTCGCATCAGGTAGCCCAAAATACAGGAGGAAATAAAGTAGTAATTTGGTTTTTGTGTAGGGTACTTTCATGCTCAGTCTGAGTTGTATTTGACTCTGTGACCCTATGGACTGTAGCCTGCCAAGATTCTCTGTCCATGGAATTTTCCAGGCAAGAATACTGGAGCAGCTTGCCATTTCCTACTCCAGGGGATCTTCCCGACCCAAGTATTGAACCTGCAACTCTTCTATTGGCAGGCAGATTCTTTACCACTGTGCCACCTGGAAAGCCCATAGGGTACTTAACCATATAGAATCATAGCTGAGAAGGATCTGAAGAGATCATCCGCTTCAGCCTTTTGTCTTGAAACACATAAATATTAGAATAATATAGAACATTAAAGCTTTTCACTTACTGAAATTTAAGTCTGAATAATTCCTTCAGAAAGCTGATGTCATCTTTGTTTATCCAACCCAGACTCACACTGATTTAATTACTTTGTTTTCTCATTCAATCCCCTGTAGACCAAAACAAGATAGCACATTTGGACAAAAATCATATATTGGATAAATAAATACTTGTACTGGAGTGTTTTAGTCCTGATTTTAATTCATTGTATAATTTACTTTGCATTCATGGAGAACCAGGTGGTGGGGAAGAGGAAAGAAAGGGGGAGATCTCTGAGAAGTCAAATTAGTTTTCATGCTCTGAGGTCATTGACTTTTTCCTTCATTTATCCTTTTTCTTCTAATGAGTTTAATCCTGTGTCCAGTTGTATAAAATTAAATAGTTGGTTTCAAGAGACAGAAGTATTTGGGAACAGTTAGAAGTGGCAGCTAGTAGGAAGGGAAGAACTGTTAACATTCAAAAGAAGTAGTGATTTTGGAGCTTTTTGATATGATAATGGCAAAGTACTTATAATAACACAAGCATTATTATTTTTAAAATGTAAATTATATTTTCTGTTTAAATGGTAATGTGTAAAAACCATTTCCTCCAGAATATTTATAACTTAAAAACCAGTGCTTAAGTTGAAAATCTATTGATTCTGGATAAATAAGTTAGTACTTTATTTTAGAATTATTTTCTTGGTTAAAAAAAAAAAAGTATGAATTTGAGAATTATTTACTCTCTTCTAAAAAGAATATATGTAGCTTTGACTCTTGACATCCTTGTTTTCTACAGCCTTTCTATCTTTAGTGGAAATTGATTTAAACTTAATAGAGAAACAATAAAAATTTAAAATCTGTTTCTGGAGGCTTTCTTTGTCATTAACACAGAAAAATATTTGCAATCTTATCTAATCCAATTTTTTGTTTCAAAGGGAACCTCAGCTTCCTAAAGAGGTAGAGAAGAATTTGCCATCGAAGTGCTGTCAGCAGATAATGCAGAGAGCCATCCAAGCCGAGTCGCATCTTTTAAATGTTCACTATCAGTTGTGCCGTCGCCATTGCAGTGATATTTACAGACTTGTGATGGAAGATGAGGAAGGACTAAATAGGTGACTGTTAGGGCTTTTTTGTTTATTACCTGTTCTTTAATTTATAATATTATATGTTTCAAGTATATATCATAGTGATTCACAGTTTTTAAAGATTATACTTGATTTATAGTTATAGGTGATTGTTAATTTTAAATCTGTATTTTCCTAGAAACCTATCATTATAAATTTATTCTAGAAAATTTCTTTAGTTTTCATTTTTGAAGGGCAAAAAGAGGGTAGATTGTAACTGGGTTTTTCACTAGCCTAAGGGTAATTCAGTTCAGTTCAGTTGCTCAGTCGTGTCCGACTCTTTGTGACCCCATGAACTGCAGCACACCAGGCCTCCCTGTCCATCACCAACTCCCGGAGTCTACCCAGACCCATGTCCATTGAGTCGGTGAGGCCATCCAACCATCTCATCCTCTGTCATCCTTTTTCCTCTTGCCCTCAATCTTTCCCAGCATCAGGGTCTTTTCAAAGACCTTTTCAAAGCATCAGGGTAATTAGAATGTAGTATATTTTAATTTCATGGACAAGCAACAGTGCGTGTTGGGATAATGAATCCAGTAAAAAGACAGAGTCAGTGTTTATAAAGTCCAAATGTGGATGAAATCAGTTGGAGTGTTTTTCAATGCATTCTACCACGTTCTTTCTGGCTTATTTGTATACTGAGGTTTGCTTTTACTGGCCCAAGAAAAGCATATCTTCTGTGATTCATTTTCTGTTATTAAACATTTATAAAAATATTTTAGAGATCTATTAGAGTTAGAAGTAAATATATATAGATGTGTAATTTGATATTAGTTTTAAATGGATGGCTTGGGCCTAAATAATTTAGTTCTGTGAACTTAACTTTTGAACAGGAATTTATCAAGTAATTCTACTAAGAAGGAATTAGGACCAGCACTACTGTCAGTTTTAGGAGACTTAAAAGTTAGATACATGAATTTGAAAGAAAAGATAAACAAGGGTATACCACTAGAAGAACTACCTCCCTTGTCAATAGAATCAAGATTATTATCTGCCTTCTCTACTTTTGCTTCCAGGGTATGTATTTATGTTTTACAAATAAAATTTTTACTTTGTTTGGACAGGAAACACTTTAAACTAAAAGCTTTTTCTTCCCTTCTCTCTCTTTGCAGCTAATGAAAGAAGAGTCACCTATGTAAGTTATATATTCATTTAATTTGAAATTTATTAAATCTTAAAAATTGGTTAATTCAGTTAACTTTGTTTTCTGTTTCATTCCATATTCAGAATATTGATAAATGCTTTAATGAAATGTTAATCTGTTTAGCTTTTCAGGAGCAGATTCTGAACTAGATAATCAAAGTACACATGATGTTGGTTCTTCCAGCCTAAAGAAGACACTCTCTCAAGTGAGATTTTTTTTTTTTAAGTAGTTCGTCAGTATAAGTCTTTAATTTTATGGCTTGCACAAAGTAAACTAATTTTTAGGAGCTTTCACATCCTTCTTTTCACTTAGCTGGCTTACTTTGGGGCTTCCCTGGTGGTTCATACTACTAAAGAATCATACTACCATTTGCGGACTGTGGCTGATTAGAAGGAACATAATGTCCTGATCAAATGGATGTCAGTAGCATATGTTGAGTAATATGACCACACAGTTTGTCATCAAATCAGGAGACTTTGAGGATGAAAGGTAGTGATGTTAATAATTCACCATGACAATTAATTTAAAACTTGACTGTCTCTGGCAGATCATAGTATATGGTCCCCATCATGTTAATCCAGGGTAGTGAAAACTAATATGCTATGCCTTCATCTCATGAGGTAGTATAAAATAATATCCAGTTCATTTTAGATGGAGCTAAGTTTTCATTACTTCTTTGCTAAAATGATTAAAATAGTTTTTAAATGCTTTTCATAGGTTTTCTTAATTGATGTTTGTCAGATGACAGTCTGTGTAAGAGTACTTTGAAAACTGAAGTAATAGAGAAACATGAATTATATTCATTATCAATGGAGTAAGAAAACTGAAGTTTGTTTCTGCTTTCTGACTTTGGTCTTAACCCTGTGGTTATATTATTATTTGGGTAGTTATAAACAGTAAGATGCATCCCAAAGCCAAAAGGGAAATAAATACTTCATTGGTTTATATTCCTTTTTATTAAGATAAATGATTAAAAATAAATTAGCAAATTAGTTATTCCATCATTCTGTTCTTTAAAAAAAGAAAGTCTCAATTATCCACAAAGAGTTAACAGGTCTAAAATTAGATTTTTATAACTTAAATAGTTTGCTTAAACAACTTGTCCATTTAATGATATATGATGTTCTGGAGGGGTTTTGTTTTTCATCGTTATAAAGGTAGCAATGGTGTAACCTGCTTATTTGGGCAGAACAATCTTTAAAAGTACAAGAAGCAGGGATAACATTTATAATCTTAATTTTTATTCTGAAACTATCTTCTTCTGTCTCATTAAGTTATACATGAAAGTATGTAGTGTTTCTAAATTTCAACTACTTATGTACCTCTTCATAATTTTTCTTGGTCTTGTATTATCTATAATGTTGTTTGCTTGTGTTTTTTAAATGATTCTCCTTTTTTAAAAAAATTATATGTGAAGAGTAACTTATGTGTGGGAAAGAAATATTAGACTCCCCATAAAAAAAAGGTATAAATAAGCATACATTAAGCATATAACTTAAATATCAATGTGGAAAAATACTTACATGCATACCTCCAAAAGTCGTCTCAGGCACTTGTAGTGAGTGGCTGTAACACTTTGCTGAATAATGATGGTGTTCACACACAGGGGCTTCCCTGGTGGCTCAGTCAGCAAAGCATACACTTGCAATGCAAGAGACCACCTGCAGTGCAGGAGACCTGGGTTCCATCCCTGGGTCAGGGAGATCCCCCAGAGAAGGAAATGGCAACCCATTCCAGTATTCTTGGAATTCTGGAAAAATCCCATGGACAGGGGAGCCTGGCAGGCTTCAGTTCATGGGGTCGCAAGAGTCGAGCACAACTTAGTGACTAAACCACTACCACCTCGCATGCAGTCACTATATCAGTTCAGCTCAGTCGCTTAGTCGTGTCTGACTTTGTGACCGCATGAACTGTAGCACACCAGGCCTCCCTGTCCATCACCAACTCCTGGAGTCCACCCAAACCCATGTCCATTGAGTTGGTGATGCCATTCAACCATCTTATCCTCTGTCATCCCCTTCTCCTCCTGCCCTCAATCTTTCCCAGCATCAGAGTCTTTTCCAGTGAGTCAGCTCTTCACATCAAGTGGCCAAAGTACTGGAGTTTCAGCTTCAGCATCAGTCCTTCCATTGAACACCTAGGACTGATCTCCCCTAGGATGGACTGGTTGGATCTCCTTGCAGTCCAACAGACTCTTCAAGAGTCTTCTCCAACACCACAGTTCAAAAGCATCAATTCTTCGGCGCTCAGCTTTCTTTATAGTCCAACTCTCACATCCATACATGACCACTGGAAAAACCATAACCTTGACTAGACGGACCTTTGTTGGCAAAGTAATGTCTCTGCTTTTTAATATGCTGTCTAGGTTGGTCATAACTTCCCTTCCAAGGAGTAAGCGTCTTTTAATTTCATGGCTGCGATCACCATCTGCAGTGATGTTGGAGCCTAGAAAAATAAAGTCAGCTACGTTTCCGCTGTTTCCCCATCTATTTGCCATGAAGTGATGGAACTGGATGCCATGATCCTAGTTTTCTGAATGTTGAGCTTTAAGCCAGTTTTTTCACTCTCCTCTTTCACTTTCATCAAGAGGCTCTTTAGTTCTTCTTCACTTTCTGCCATAGGGGTGGTGTCATATGCATATCTGAGGTTATTGATATTTCTCCCGGCAATCTTGATTCCAGCTTGTGCTTCTTCCAGCCCAGCGTTTCTCATGATGTACTCTGCATATAAGTTAAATAAGCAGGGTGACAGTATACAGCCTTGACATATTCCTTTTCCTATTTGGAACTAGTCTGTTGTTCCATGTCCAGTTCTAACTGTTGCTTCCACTGTATAGCTAGTTTCAAATCATAATTCTCGTGTGTGACAGACATAAGACTAAATAAACAGGTTACTTAGGTTCAGTTTGTTCATCTGTGAATTGGGTTGGTAATGATTTTGTCTCTCAGCCTTTCTTATTGTGAGGGATAAATAATGCCAGTAAAGCTACCTGTCACATAGTAAGAGTGCATAATAACTGTTAGTCCTTATTTATTATTTTTGTTTTTGTTATTAATCCTCAGACACCTCTGTTACTTGACAATGTTCATCCTAAACAAGATAAATCACCTGAAAAGGGTGGTTCAAAAAATGGTGATATAGATGTAGACTTGAGTCAACTAAAGCTTGATGATAAAGGTTAGTATAAAAATGTTTGTCTTGTGTTATTGCCAGAAAGTAAATAATAAAATTTAAAATATCCCTTCTGCCCATCTATTA
Source organism: Muntiacus reevesi (assembly GCF_963930625.1). Taxonomy (NCBI): domain Eukaryota; kingdom Metazoa; phylum Chordata; class Mammalia; order Artiodactyla; family Cervidae; genus Muntiacus; species Muntiacus reevesi. Next base: position 175,548,798 of record NC_089249.1, read on the forward strand.
GGTTAAACTTTTTAATTAACTGAATGACAAAATTCTGATTATGAATGTTAAGTATGTTCTTATTACATCTACTTGATACCTTTAAGGTTACTTTATATATCTGACAATGCCAAATAATAATACAGACTTACTCTTTTGATTCATGTTTTCCAATTAAAAAATTCTTTCTTCTGTCCAGTTTATATCTCTGTAAACTGTGTGGTTTTTGGTTTGTTTTTTTACTTTTCTCTATGAAAAGATTATGATCATTCCAGAAAGATCATTAATTCAATTTTTAATGAAATAAAGACCTGTAGCACTGCTTAACCTCTTTTTACAGATGTTTACTATTATTCTGTTTATAAAGATATTTCTTCTTCAGTAAAGGATAATTAAAAATCATAAAAATATGGGAATTTTCTGGATATGCAGTGGTTAAAAATCCACCTGCCAATGCAGGGGACAGAGGTTTGCTCCGTGGCCTGGGAGGATCCCACATGCTGCAGAGCAGCTGAACCTATGTACCTCAGCTACTGAAACCCAAGCTCTAGAGCCCGTGTACCACAGCGGGAGAAGCCGCCACAGTGAGGAGCTCTCAGCACAGTGAAGAGGAGCCCCTGCCCACTGCAGCTGGGAAAGCCCACAGGCAGCCCCAGAGCCAGTGCAGCCAGACATAAATAAGTAACTTTTTGTAATCGGGAAAATAAGACTTTGAATAAGCTAGGAATCCGTGTTAATTAAAGCTGGGAGGCAGATCACTCAGGTTACATCCCAATGTTAAACGTTATTTATAACTCATTGCTAATTCTGTTCAATTTCTCTGACTGCAAAAATTACCGAGAAGTGAATGAAGACTGGTTTGATGCTAAAGAGAACCTGACTGGAGCAGACTTCTCAGGCATACAAGAAAATCAGATAGAACAAGACAAAGGGGACCCGAAGTTTACACTTGGTTGGTTCTTAACAGTTTACTAAGAAACCCTAACCTAGCTCATTCATAAGACGGTGCTTACCTTCTTCTGTATTATTGGGTGGGGGGGTGGGGGGGCGCGCACTCTTTTAACATTTTATTCCCGTTTGCTTGCCACATGCTAATAACTTAGTCTGCTTCAAGAATGTTTTCATCTTTAGATGGCATTTAATTGCTTGTGAAGGTTGGAATTTCCTCTAGTAGCTGAGATTACTGCCCCTCTGTCATTTCTAATGATATGCTGTTTTCTCCTATTTCTTTTATATATTTCTGTGGATTTTTGTTCTTTTGACATAATAGGATACTTTTATTTTTCCCTGTTTTATAAATAATGTTTAAGATTTTTAAGCAAAATATAAAAGTTAAAATTATCTGAACTGTCTCTAACCTGAAATAACTACTAATATTCATTACCATTCTTCAATGTGTTTCTTTATCCTTATGTTTAATATACATATATAGTTTAAAATAAATGGCATCATATTGCCTAGTTTTATTGTAAGTACTTTTTTCTTTCTTTGCATTATTTTTCTCTGTATCACTTATCAGATGCTGTGTAATTTGCTTACTTGATATTTTAACTGCCTTCCCACACTCAAAATATCAGCTCTGAGGTTTTGTTCACTGCCTATGCCCAGTGCCAGGTACAGCATTCTACCTGTGGGGTATTTAGTAGATAGGCTAAACTGGTGAAGGTGAGGTGATGGGTACAATGTATGTCTCCTGATTCTTATTTATTGCCTTTTCTACTATATTTTAGCTCCTTGCTCCCTCCACACCCCAATGTAAAATTACAAAGATAAGTAAGTCATTCTCTCTATACAGTACATTATAAACGAAAGAGATTATAACAAGTTAAAGTAACTTAATGAAGAAGGTTAGGTATTAATTGCCTAAAGATGAAGGATTCTGCCTAAATTTCAGCACCACTGCTTATTGGATTTGTGGTGTAAACTCCAAGACTTCAGTATCCTTATCTGGAAAGTGGACACAGTAATGGTTGCAACTTAACAGGGTAGCTGTGAGCATTACAAGAGATGGTGCATATAAAGTGTTAGCATATTGCATGAATATGGAAAGCATTCAAGAAGTGTTATGCTACTATTATTATTTAATGAAAAAATAAAACTTACCAATACCCTATTTCATAAATAGTTATAAATCGCAAATAGAGCTACTCTAAGAATCTATTCCTCAGATATTTATTGTTTACCCTCTATGCGCCAGTTTTAGATTTTGGTGGTAACTTGAAAGAATCTCAGTTCACAAAATTCTTTTTGATTTCAGACCAGGTTTGCTTCAAAATAGAAATCATGAAAATGTCATCAAATGAATCTATAATTCCGATATTTATGTTTTTTAAAATAATACCTGCTGTTGATATTTTTGTCTGATTTAGATGATTCCCTGGTATGATGTTTTGCTAGCAAAGGAATGTATGTAAAGAGAGCCCTCACCAGCATCCACACAGAGCATCCTGGGTGCATCCAACATCCTAGATAGCACTCTCTGAATCAGAGATAAATGGAGTATACTTTTTTTAGTGGTTGATGTAATTAATTAGATGTTATTGATCCATTTTTGAGCCACAAGGGACTAAATATCAACCAATCCAACCTCTTTATTTTTAACATGGTATGATTAAATCCCAGAAATTTTGAAACTGTACTTCAGGCTATTACTCTTCAGCCTAGTACTGATATTTGCTAATAGCTTTATAATAATCTTTGTGATAATAAAAAATGAAATCTAACAATTTTTACATTCTCTCTTAAAAATATTGATACAATAATGATTATCTTCTGCTGTATATCATGTTTATCTACAAGCAGAAATAAAGAATGTGGAACCCTTACGAAGAGATAAAGGTTACTTGATACATGTTGGTGGTCTCTGCCCTTCAGTGTCTGAGGTATGCCAGGATTTATTTTGTGAGCTTCACTTTCAGATCTATCAGTGTTCATATTTTGATTGTTCTGCCTTTCACAAACTTTTATTTATCTTCTTTTAGGCTGATTTAAGGTCTTATTTCCAGAAATACGAAATTTCTGACATTTCAATTTATGACTCTTCTCCTAATTACAGGTATGTTTCCCAAATTCAATAAATGTACCTTTACTGGGTGTCTGGTTTGTGTAGGTCTAATCAGGGGTCTTCTCTGTACTAAATGTCAACCACTTTGGTGATTAAACCAGGAGTTTTGCAGCCCAGAGTAGGAAATGGCAACCCACTCTGGTATTCTTGCCTGGAGATTTCCATGAACAGAGGATCCTGGTGGGCTATAGTCCATGGGGTCACAAAGAGTCGGACACAACCGAGCGATTAATGCTAACACTTTCACAGCCCAGAAGAGGAATACACATTGACAGATAGCTGCAGTCATTAATTGGTGCTCTTCTCAATCAAGTCTTTCTTTCATTATACTTTTTAACGTGTTACTAATGAGATAGAGGAGAATTTCTGAGTTTTCTGAAGTTACCTTGTTTCATACCATTTCATGGGGGGCAGTAGAGTACATTAGTTAAGAGAACAAGCTCTACAGTTAGATGGCTTGGATTCACTTCCCAGCTCCATCAGCAACCTGATGAATAAGTTTGGTCAAGTTACTTAACCTTTCTGTATCTCAGACTCTTCATCTATAAAGTGAGGATAATGATGGTACCTACATAGCATTGCTGTGAAACTGTTATGAAGTAAATAAGTAAGCCTTTAGAAATAACGCCTGGCATGTAATGGGCACTCAGAAAATTATATTCAATTTTATTATTTTAATTACTTTTCAGTTGATACTTTATTTTTTAGGTAGACGACTATATTATCTACAGATAGTCATTTCTAATACATATGTTGCTACTTCCTTTTTTGTGACATTATCAGAGCATTCAAAAGTATCAAATAAGAATGGTGATAGCTTAATGGAAATGGCTTTAGTGTTTTATCACAAAAAAGTATAGCTTTTTATTTCTGATATGAAAAATTAAAATACTTTTTAAAAGGATTCCATTTGTAGTTAGGTTGAAATTTATTAAAAGTAAGTGTTTCATTTTGTCTTAAATGTATAGACTTAAGATCATATGCTTTTTTTGACCTATTAATATGTTAATATATTTCAGTATATTAAAAGTAGTGATGTGCTCCTAGGAATATTATTACTATTATACTTGATGTGAAAGATTCTTTTAGTGTCTTATTGAATCCTTTGAAAAAGAGAAACTATGTATTTTTATTCCTTGAAGTATTATACATTCTGTATGAAAATTTAAGAAATATAATTAAATACAAAAATATAAGGAGGTTACAAAGATTTATCATGGTCCCATCTTTTGAAGACATCTGCCCTTCAGAGTTGATATATATTCTGGCATTTACACTGTCTAGAGCTGGCACTTTCAGAAGGAGGGCTCTTGCCCAGCCTTCTCACTTAGAAAGTTAAAATTCTGGTTAGATTTTCCAACTCTTTTTGGACTACGTATTTTTTTCAGTACAAGACCATAGGACATTCTCTTCTATTTTCTGCTAAATGTTTTTAAATTTTTCCTTTCACATTCAAGCCTTCAATGTATTCAATGTATCTTTCAGACACATTTATGTATATAGGGATTAATTTTAATTTTTTAATGTGGATAACTAATTGTCCTGAGAACACTAATCTGTGTAGTAACTCTGTCATGTATGAACTTTGCAAATGCTTTACATTAAATTTTTATATAAAATTAATCGATAATTCAGAAGAAATGCTGTTTTATTTTCCATCTTTGAGTTGTTTTTTATTTAGTTGTCTTTTAAGGATTCTTCCTGATCCCAAGGTAAGTGTGGTGACTTTTTTATTTTTAAGAGCAGTAGTTATTGTGAAAGATACACGCTAGCCAATTATTACAGAATGATGGTTAAGGCCATTTAAAGTCCTTAACAAGAACCTTTTGGTTTTCTGCTTTTGTGTTTTAGATATGCATCTCTTGCTTTTAAAAAAAACAGTGATGCAAAGATGGCTGTGAAAGAAATGAATGGTATAGAAATAAATGGGAAATCAGTAAATGTGCGGCTTGTCAAAACTCCTGGAGAATATACATCACCACTTTCCTCCAAAAATGGAAATAAAGTTAGTTTCAGTAATTGGGAAAAAAGCACCAGCAAAGAAATCAGCTCACCCTCCTCTATTGCTAGACTGCCCAGAACTCGGCCAAGACAGCTGGGGTCTGAGCAAGACAGTGAGTTCTTCCCTTTTGACCAAAAGGTTAGTTTTCTTGACCTAACCCTTAAGTGGTTGTCTCGTATGCTATATTTCAATAAGTAACTCTGTAGACAAATAACTCTAGGACAGCATCATGAAATGGGAATAAGGACATTAATCTGAATAGTTTCTAACATTGACTCCAGACTAGGCTGCTTCTGTACAACTCCAGTTGCTCTTGCAGGAAACAGATCTTTGCAGACCTTGTTGCAGAGAAACTCATTTCTCCTTAACTAGGCTCTTTGTCAATTCTGTGCAGTCTTTTTATCTCTTTATCTTGGACAGTATTACTCTGTAAGTGGCTACTTACACTTTCGTCATTCTCTTTTTTTCATAGCTAACCTTATCTCATAATTATTAAAACCATAAAATACAGTCATTTATATTATGTGTGCTCTCCTCTTTACCTCGTTGAGGTTTTAAATGGCACATGGAAGGTGAGAAAGTTGAGGCTTATTCATTCTTATCTCTGTACTGCTCAAGAAAATACCTGGCATCCTATAGGCATGCCATAGATTTCTTTTTTAATTTACATGCAGTAAAATTCACTCTTTTTGCTGTCTTGAGTTTAGACATATGTACATAGGCATGTAACCACTGCCACAATCAAGATATAGATCAGTTCCATCATTTCAAAACAGTCTTGTGCTCTGCTCTGTTTCCTGTTCCTTTTAATATAATTTTACCTTTTATAGAATATCCTATGAATAGAATATTATATAGCCTTATTAGTCTGGCTTCTTTCACCTAGCTTAATGCATTTTATTACTGAGTTCTAAGAGGTTTTCATATTTTGAAGAGAAATCATTTATCAGATAGATATGAAATTTTCAAATACTTTTCCCAGCCTTTACTTTGCATTATTTTAAGTGTATTCTCAGAGCAGGAGTTTCAAATGTTGACAAATTGCAATTATCAGGTTTTTTAAAGTGTGTTTTTAGTGTTGCTTCTACATTTCTACGTAAACCTCTGCATAATCCATGGTCACAAAGATTTTGAGTTCATTTTTATATGATATATGAGATATAAATTGAGGAGGCTTTTGGTTTGTGTTTTTGCTTTGTGTATGGCTGATCTCCACTGAATTATCTTTGTGCCTTTGTCAAAAATCAATTGACCATATTTGGGTGGGTCTATTTCTAGAGTGGTCTTTTCTACCTCTTTCTCAAATGTTGCACCAGTACTACATATCTTGATTATTATAGCATTCAGTGAGTCTTGAAATCAAGTAGAATTAGTCCTCCAACTTTATTCTTTTCCAGAATTTTTTGGGCTATTCCACGGTCTTTGCCCATAAATCTCATAATTCTGCTTGTCACTGTCCATTAAAAAATCCTACTTGGATTTTTACTGTAGTTAGCTGGACTCTAGAGATCAGAGAAAATCCCTTTTTAATAAATGGATGAAAGGAAAACATATTTGTTGAGTAAATGAATTTAGTTTTTTTTCCCTTGAAAGTAAGATAAAGGGATCTCTTCTCCCTGTGTCTGTATCCCATCCTTTCCACTAATTCCTGGAGTTATGCCATTGTTTTTCTGTACCATTAGTGACTCTGTTTCTACTCACAGGCCTTTCTCCACTTAGAGTTATGCACAGCTCTTCCTAATCCTGCCAACATTTCCACTTGACTTTTCATTCTTTTGACATGACCGTCCTTATTTGTTCTGTGTTTTTCCTGTCAAACCTCCCAAACAAGTAGTTCTATCCAATGTCTGGGTTTCTTTGATTATTCCTTTTCTTCATCATAATAATCTGACTTCAGTCTCTTAAAATTTTATTTATAGTGCTCTTTCTGTAGTCACTAGTGACATTATCATTGGTCTTTCTCCCTGTCTTCCTTCATTTTGACCATTTAGCCCATTTGATGTTGGTCATTCCTTTCTTTAAACTCTTTTCCTTTCATTTAGTGACACTTGGTGTTTAGGATGGGTTTTTTTGGTGCGTAACTTCAATCCATAATAGGAAGGAAGGAAACAGACTACAGTTGGGATACAGGGGGACTTGAGCTGGGGCTTTGGGAGCTGTGGCTCCTCCCTGCCCCTCACCTGGTCTCTTGCCTCTACATCCCTGTAAGTGCCTTTCTTCTGCTTCTCTCTGCACACTGGCTTTCTCTGTCTGTTCATGACTTCTCTCACTCTCTGGGAGGCTTTATTTTGCTTAGTTCTGACTACAGTATTTTTCAGTTCAAGCTCCTGTCATCATTTAACTAACTTATTTGCTCTTTGTTCCAGTTCCACATTCTTTAGACAGGGAATCTGATCCAGCCGGATTTTGGTGTTCATGGGTTCAGGTAATAACAGCACTGTTGGTCCTGTCAGCAGAGGCATCAGGCATTGGAACTGGTAGAGGGAAGGTCATGTGTTGTAAATAGGGCACCGTGGGCTAGGCCAGAAGTCTGCTGTCCTCGAGTCTATGGACAGGGCAGCTCTTATTGCGTCTTTGTTAAACTGTACTCATACTTTTCTAGCAGCCTCCTGTCACCTTTCTTCTCAGATTCTTAACAATTTTTCATTATATTCATTCATTTATAAAGTATTTATTGTCTATAACAAGAGCTAGAGCTTGATGATTAAGAAGAACAGATTCATAACCTGGCTTTACTACCTACTCATCATGGACTGGGCAAGTTACCACCCTCTGTGTCTGAGCGTCCTTGTTTTAAAATGGGGATGTTTTCCTGCCTCACAAATGTTGTGAGCTTTAAATGAGTTTAATACAGAAAATTCCTCAGAACAATACCTGTCATGGAGAGTCTACTCAGTCCGTAAGGAAATGGCAGCCCACTCCAGTATTCTTGCCTGGAGAATTCCATGGACAGAGGCTACAGTTCATGGGTTCGCAAAGAGTTGGACACGACATTGAATAACACACACCACCACCACAAACTGTTATTTACTAGTAACTTGGCTTTCTTGGAAAACCCATCCTCTCTGTGGTTTCAACTGCTATCTAAACTATTATATCAGAATTATTTATTTAGCAAATAGTATACCAACTGTGTACACTATTGCAGGCAGCGGGAAAATAGCAATGAACGAAACAGACAAAAATCTGTGCTGTTAAAGAGCTTAAGGTGATTCCCTCGTGCCTCAGACAGTCAAGTGTCTGCCTGCAATGCGGGAGACTCAGGTTCGATCCCTGGGTCAGGAAGATCCCCTGGAGAAGGAAATGGCAACCCGCTACAGTATTCTTGCCTGGAAAATCCCATGGACAGAGGAGCCTGGTAGGCTGCAGTCCATGGGGTCACAGAGAGTTGGACACGACTGATCAACTCAAAGAGCTTAAATCTAATGAAGGAGATAAGGCAATAGGCAGATATTTAAAATATATAACATTGTGATTTGGGAGATCTAATATTTTATACATCTTACCATGAATTTTCATCTAGATTGAAAGTGTCAGCTCTTTCCTTGTTGAACTTTTATGGGATGTACAGTGGTTTCATACAATTTATAGCCTACTTGCATTGTTGTTGTTAAGTCACTAAGGCGTGTCTGACTCTGCAACCCATGAACTGCAGCTTGCCAGGCTTCCCTGTCCTTCACTATCTCCCTGAGTTTTGTCAAACTCATGTCCGTTGAGTCAGTGATGCCATCCAAGCATCTCATCCTCTGTTGCCCCCTTTTCATGCTCTCAATTTTTCCCAGTATCAGGGTCTTTTCCAGTGAATTGGCTCTACGAGTCAAGTGGCCAAAGTATTGGAGTTTCAGCTTCATCATAGTCTTTCCAGTGAATATTCAGGGTTGATTTCCTTTAGGATGGACTGGTTGGATCTCCTTGCAGTCCAAGGGACTCTCAACAGTCTTTTCTAGCACCACACTTTGAAAGCGTCAATTCTTCAGTGCTTAGCCTTCTTTATGATCCAACTCTCACATCCATACATGACTACTGGAAAAACCATAGCTTTGACTGTATGGACCTTTGTTGGCAAAGTGATGTCTCTGCTTTTTAAAACAATGTCTAGGATTGACAAAGCTATTCTTTTTCTTTTTTTTTTTTTTTTTTTGACAAAGCTATTCTTCCAAGGAGTAAACTTCTTTTAATTTTGTGGCTGCAGTCACCATCCACATTGATTTTGGACCCAAGAAAATGAAACCTGACATTGTTTCCACATTTTCCTCATCTATTTGCCATGATGTAATAGGACCAGATGCCATGATCTTAGTTTTTTGAATGTCGAGTTGTAAGCCGGTCTTTTCACTTTCTTCTTTCACCCTCATCAAGAGACTCTTTAGTTTCTCTTCACTTTCTGCCATTAGGGTGGTATCATTTGCATATCTGAGGTTGTTAATATTTCTCCCTGCAATCCTGATTCTAGCTTGTGATTCATCCAGCCCAACATTTTGCATGATGTACTCTGCATATAAGTTAAGTAAGTAGGGTGACAATATACGGCCTTGACGTACTCCTTTCCCACATTTGAACCAATCAGTTGTTCCATGCCTGGTTCTCGCTGTTGCTTCTTGTCCTGCATACAGGTTTCTCAGGAGGCAGGTAAGGTGGTCTGGTATTCCCATCTCTTTAAGGATATTACACAGTTTGTTTTGATCCACACAGTCAAAGGCTTTAGCATAGTCAGTGAAGCAGAAGTAGTTGATATTTTGGATGGTTAATAGTAATTAAATGATCATTTTAATTTTGTCTCTTCAGTTTAATTATAAGATACATAACTGATGGTTCTATTTTATAGCACTAGTTTCCCCCCTCCCCAGCATGTTCTGGGCATATAGATTGTTCATTAAATGTTTAGTAAATAAGACACAGGTTATAAGACATAAATATGTATATATAATTACCATGTAGACTATCCTTTCTCTGTCAGGTTGGGTAAAAGAATGAAGCCTTCATGCCCTAAGCCTAAGATATCCATTGTATGTAATGAATGAACCTCTCTCCTATGCATCTAGAACTGGTTATGTCCTATCTTAGGGAAAATTGAGAAAATAGTTAACATTTTCTGAGTCCTGTGGATCAGATGAGTAATCCTTTTTGAAAAAGGCTAATTTCAACATAGCCCATATACTTGCCATGTGTTTGGCATTTTTTAAAATAAGTGGCCCTGAATACATTTCAAGTAAATATACTTGGTAGAAAAAAAATAATCTCAAATGTTTTAGAAATTTTGATTTTACTATTTGAAACTTTTAAATTCAGAATAGGCTGAATTGCCTCTGTAATCATCACTGATTTAAATAAAACTTTAAAATGTTTATTTAGGGTGTAAAGAAGAATTGTAAACAGATTGAGTCTACTAAATTATTACCTGATACACCTATTCGATTCATACCTCCAAATACATTGAACCTGCGTAGTTTTACCAAGATCATGAAGAGACTGGCTGAACTACATCCAGAAGTTAGCAGGTAATGACTACAGTTATATTTTAACTGGCTTTAAAAGTTTGTATAAAACTACAGTTCTTTCAATAACTTTAGAATGTGCTACTTTGGAAAAGACAAATGCTCATGTATGTTTTCCTTTGGCATAGAGATCACATTATAGATGCTCTTCAGGAAGTAAGAGTAAATCATAAAGGTTTTCTGAATGGATTATCTATTAATATGATTGTGGAAATGACCTCCTCTGTTTTGGAAAACTCTGCTTCCAGTTAGGAATAAAAGAAGCAATAGGAGGTAAGTCAGTCATATCTTTCATATTTAAATAGTAAACATTTTAAGCTGTGGATTCCATTTCCTTTTCAAATAAAAATTATATTGAAAATAATAAGATAATATTACAAAAGCTAAAACAAGCATACTGTATTAGTTCACTGTTAATGCAAAACTAGCTACCCCAAAATTAATTGACTTAAGCAATCTTTATCATCACCTAGTGTGCAGGTCAGAATTCAGGAATGACATAGCTGGGTGGTTTTAGCTTTGTGACTTGTGATGTTGCATCACAGTGCTGGCATGGGCTGTAGTCATCAAGAGGCTTGACTGAGACTGGAGGACCTGCTCCTGAGACAGCTTCTTCCCATGACTGTGGGCAGGGGCCTCTGTTTCTCACCACGTGGGCCCTGCTGTAGGGCTGCTTGAGTGTCTTTACAGCATGGCCTCTGGCTCCTTCAGAGCAAGAACCATCATAGAGAGAGCAAGACGGAAGCTGCAGTGTCTTTTGTGACCCCACCCTCAAGAGTCATGCTCCATCATTTCTAGCACATTCTGTCAGGGGCAAGTCACTATGTGAATCCACACTCTTGAAGAAAGGTGTTTCAAAGAATTTGTGTATGTACTTTAAATTACCACATACAAACATAGAATCCCTGTTTATAAAATAATGTATGAGGCCTTGTTCCTATTTATAGCTCTCTGAGTGAGTAAAGCCAACTTTCCACAGCGAATAGTTAGAAAAGCTGAATAAATATAAAGACTGTGCCTGCTTGAAGACACAAGAGAGCTATCAAGATACTATGAATTATTGGGCCAGGGTAAGAGAAGATTGGGGCTTCCCTGATGGTTCAGTGGTAAAGAATTCGCCTGCCAATGCAGGAGGCATAGGGTTGATTCCTGGGTCAGGAAGATCCTTAGACAAAGAAATGGCAACCCATTCTGGTGTTCTTGCCTGGGAAATCCCATGCACAAGGAGGCTTGGCCTGCTGCAGTCCATGGGGTCGAAGAGAGTCAGACACGACTGAGTGACTGAACAATAACAGCGTGTGGTAGGTGGTTTGCAGAAACGGCCACAGTATTCCTTCCCTGTAACCATGCCCCCTCTGCCACGTGACTTGTACGCTCCTCTGACCAAGAAGTGGAGTCTCTTCTCCCACCACTTGAATCTAGACTGACCTCTTCACTTGCTTGTGCCTTTTCCAAGCCTAGCCCTCAAGAGACTTTGATCACTGTGCTCTCTCGGAAATTTACTGCAGCCACATAGGGATACCCAGGATGCCTGCTAGAGAACAAGAGACTATAGTCACCCCTCACCCCTCAGCATCCGTGGGAGATTGGTTCCAGGAACCCCTGTAGATACCAAATTAGAGGTCACCCAAACCTCTTATATAAAATAGCATTATTCAGTCACCAAGTCATGTCCAACTCCTTGTGATCCCATGGACTGCAGCATGCTAGGCCTCCCTGTCCCTCACCATCTCCCAGAGTTTGCCGAAGTTCATGTCCATTGAATCAGTGATGCAATCCAACCATTTCGTCCCCTATTGCCTTCTTCTCCTTCTGCCTTCAGTCTTTGCGAGCATCCCAGTCTTTTCCAGTGAGTCAGTTGTTCACATTAGTGGCCAAGGTATTGAAGCTTCAACTTCAGCATCAGTCCTTCCATTGAGTTATTCAGGGTTGATTTCCTTTAGGATGGACTGGTTTGCTGTCCTTGCTTTCCCACGGACTTGCATATAACCTACACACATCCTCCTGTATACTTCAGATCATCTCTAGATTATTTCTAATATGTAATAATATAATTCTAAGTAACTATGAATAGTTGTAAATACAATATAAATGCTATAAATATTTGCCAGAGCACAGTAGATTTCAAGTTTTGCTTTTTGGAGCCTCCTGGAATTTTTTTTTCAAATATTTTCAGTCCATTGTTGGTTGCATCTGCAAGTGCAGAACGTGAAGATATGGAGGGCCAGCTGTACATGGAGGCTAGCCGAGGCATGGCATCCTGCATCCAGCTGCCCCTGAACGCGTGACAGAACCTAGCACAGATGAGCAGATAATCTACCAACCAGGCAGCTGTCCGTGGAGGCATGAGTGAGCCCAACCAAGGGGAGCCAAATCACCCAGAGGAGTCCAGCCCATTGCTGCCTGCAGAATCAGAGGCTAAACAGATGCTCATTGTTTTAAGCTACTAAGCTGTGAAAGTTAATTGTTGCACAGCAAAAGCTAATTAATACAGATGTACTATGTTCAAGGAGACAGAAAACAGGGTTAAGAATTTTAGGGTAGAACTGGAAATATTTTAAAGGAAATTCCATTAATGAAAAACAGAATAACTTAGATGAATAATTCAGTTAACAAGTTCTATAGCATATTAGACAATTGGAAAGGTCAGAAAAACTGTGGAATGAAGCACAGAGATAAAGGGGTGAAAAACACAAAAGAGAAGAATCAAAGATATACCAAGAAAACCTCTAATAATTTGTGCAACTGGAATTTTAACCAAAAAATAAAAAGAGGGAGAAAATAGAACAGATGCAATATTTGAAAAAAATGTAAATGATAACACATTAGAAATTTAGTAAAACTTTTAAACGCTAATCAGGAAAAATAAAAAGACCTCAGTACATCAGAAAAACTGCCTGAATGTGATCCTGGTGACCACCATGCAAAGCTGCTGAAAGTCAATCAAAACCATTTAATGAGCCCCAAAGCTTTATGAATAAGGGAGTAAGCAAGAGAAATAAAAAAAGCAGTGCTCACCTGCACATCCAGACACATACACATAGGAAAACTGAAAAACAAAAAGAAACGCTAGCCATAAAACAACTAGAGAAAAAAAAGTACAGCAATTAAACTGACATCTGATTTTCAATAGAACCTGTCAAATAATTCTACCAACCTAGGATTCTGTACTCACAAAAAGAGCCTTCAGGAGTAAATGTGAAATAAATTTATTTTTACTCAATTAAAAGCTAAGATAATTTGTTACTTAGAAGACCCATTGTAGTAAAGAAAATACTGAGTGTTTTCTAGAAAGAAGGAAACTTATTTCTGATGAAAGATCAGAGATGCAGACAAATTGAACAATAAAGTGTATAGATCAACTAATACTATATAAAACAAGAATAATGGTATTTTATAGGGTCTAATGTAATTAATATAAGACAATAGTAGCATGTAAGTTGAGAGAGAATTAAGTACTCCCAACTGTTCTAAGCACCGCGTAACTTGGGAAGAGAGTAAAATGTACTGTGTTGGGGGTCCCCAGCACCACACCAAGAGCTAGAACTAAAATCTAAGAATAGAGGAAAAGCCTCACACCGTTGGATTTGTCATTGATTTCTTGGATATGACACCAAAAACAGACAAGAAAAGATAGATAACCTGCATCAAATTTAAAACTTTTGTGCATCGGCACTGTCAACAGTGAAAAGGCAACCTACAGAGTAGGAGGGAGTATTTGTACATCATTTATCTGACAAGGATTGATATCCAAAATATAATAAAGAATAGCTACAGCTCAGCAACAACCCAGTTTAAAAATGGACAAAGGATTTGAATAGACATTTCTCTGTAGAAGATATGCAAATGGTCAATAAGCGTATGAAAATAGGCTCATTATCACTAATCATTAGGGAAATACAACCAAAACCACAATGGGATATTCACTCCACACCCATTAGAATGACTGTTATCCTCCTGCCAAAACCAGAAGATAACATGTGTTGGTGAGGATGTGGAGAAATTGGAAACTTCCCCATGCATTGCTGATAGGAAGGTAAAATAGTGCAGCCATTGTGGAAAATGGTATGACTGTTCCTCCAAATATTAAAATAGAATTATTTGATCCAGTATTTCCACATCTCAGTATTTACTGAGTTTAGTGATATGCCTAGTAGGGGTAGAAATTAATGGCAAATAAGTATGAAAAGTGAAAGTGTTAGTCGCTCAGTCGTGTCCCACTCTTTGTGACCCCATGGACTGTAGCCTGATAGGCTCCTCTGTCCATGGGATTCTCCAGGCAGGAAGACTGGAGTGGATTGCCATTCCGTTCTCTAGGGGTTCTTCCTGACCCAGGGATTGAACCCTGGTCTCCTGCATTGCTGGTGGATTCTTTACCGCCTGAGCCACCAGGCAAGCATATATAAGTGTATAAGTAAATATGGTATTAATTGATATGATAAATGAGTTAACTGACAATGATTGGTTTAGTAGTAAAGTGTACTGATAACTACGTACTTTTACGGAATTTTGGATTTAGTGTAACATTTTATTGTTGGTTTCTTCCTTCTTCTCTTGACCTCTAGAATTTCCTTGGAAAGCATGAGTTCCTTCCTACAGAGAATGTTCTCCGCACTTAGAAAAAATTGTGGTAATAGCAAAATGATATAATTAAATAGGCTCGATAAATGGGGTTAGCTGTTACAATGTTCTACTTTATATAGCCATCTCTTAAAATCTAGCAACTGTTGTTTTGACAATATAAAGATCTCTATATATAAATTAAAAGATACTTTTTAATGTTTATAGACTTTGTATTTCAAACTTCTCACTTAGAGACTTGAAGCTGCATGTTTTGGAGCAGAGACAAAAATGGTGTCAATTTAAAAAATCTGTGTTAAGTCAGTTTTTTAAATATTGACCAATAGAAAGTATTATTTTATATGTGAAGAATATAATCTATCTGAAGTTCTTATTTTCAGTTTTCAGTTGTCTTAAGACTCTTATATTGGACCATAGGATAACAGATAAACTGGATCTGCAGATACACATTTTGTAATGTGTATGTTGTTTTTAAGTTTCCAAAATAATTACTGTTGTGATGCATTAATAGGTTTAGATGTATTTTCCCTGTTTTCACTAGGAAGAGTGAACCTGTTTGTGCTCTGGTAAACTGTTTACTTAAATATAAAATGGTCACTGTATTGATTATGTTCATTTTGTAAGAAGTTCTGTTAGGTTAGAGTATACATTGGAACACTTTTCAAGACCTATTCTTTTGCTTTATCTGATAACATAAATTTATTTAATTGCTTACTTTTAAAGGTAATATTGTATAAAGTTAGAGTCTTACTAATAGTAAGATGAACACTTAAATATGTATTTTCTTCAAATGTTTAAAATGTTTATAGCATTCAATATGTAGCTGGTATTGCTTGATTAAAAGTTACCTATTTAACATTTACAATTGGTGTATTATATTTAATAAAAGTAGAATCTATAGTAAACTTTAATACTTTCTGCACATTTGACAGCATTCCAAGTGTAAATTAACCTACCAGTGTTTATATGAAATATACATGGACAGTAAGGCTATAGATCAAACTATTGGGTTTCAAATTTTTTCTCTTCCATGGAATTTTTGGGCTTATTTCATATATTGATTTGTCTCAAGTTATTACCAGATCCACTCCAAATGTTTACCAGAAATTGAGTTCCAGGATGCAGAAAGTAATAATAATGATTTAAAAGGACACTATTAAATGAAATTTGATAACCATCAGGTTAGTAAGTGATTCTCTCCTTTGGGCTGTACATCAAGTTAGTAGAATCCTAGAATTATGCAAATTGCTTCCTATAATGACTGTTTATATTAAAAGGCTACATTCAGAGTAACCTTTTTAGATAAGGTTGAAACATGGATCAGACATTATTTTTAACATACTAGTGGCAGTGAGGAGTATATGTATGTGCTCGTGTGCTCAATCATGTCTGACTCTTTGCAACCCCATAGCTGTAGCCTACCAGGCTCCTCCCTGTCCATGGAATTTTTGCCTCTAGTCATTTGTTTCTAAAAGGATTTAATGAAGTGGAATTCCCTTTTAAAAAACATAGAGACCAAATTAATGAATTCATTTTGGGGAAATATAGAAAGGATCACTTGAAATTATAATTGAGATTTTTTGGAATAAAGATGTACTCTTCAAAACATAAAGGAAAGATCAGGCAGCTTTTATTTTAGATTAAAAGGTTTTTAACAATGACCATGTAAATTGATCCCTGTTATTAAACTTCCCAAGTAAAATGTAGAAACTAAAATAATTCATGAATCTTTAGAACTACAAGTGAAAAAGCAATATTTATTTTCTAAGTTCTCTAACTTGATATTGGTTAATTATATAAAATTGTTAGAGAATTTTAAAGACTGGTCAGATTATCCAAGTTTCTAAATATCTTCAGCAAAGTTTCAGATAATTTCAATATGATTAATTGTTGCTCAGAATCATTTTTTGTTTCATACTGTATTACTGGGACACCAAAGAGCACTTTAACTATATCAGCTAGGATATATAGGTAGTTACGTTTAGAGATAACCAGAGATCTAGAATGTTGTAAAACACCCTGAGACTAGCCCCCAAAAATTCTAAATTGAGACTGAAAATTCTAAATTGGCTCTGCCTAATGCCAGTGTTAATTCTGGTCAAAAGTGATAATATGTGTAACTGAGAAGCTCAATATTTCAGGTGGTTTCTTTTTTAAAAAAAAAAAAAGTTTTTCAGCCAAAATTCTGTATATGTTGACTTAACTTCTTTTTCATTATTGATCAGTTACTTATTACGAAGTATCTATCCGGCATAATAGTAAAATGTTTAATACTGTTAGCTCTTGTGGTTAGCAAAGTAATGGCCCTCCAAACTGACCAGTCTTCATGCCCAAACCTGTGAATGTGTCACATGGCAAAAGGGAGTTAAGGTTATAGAAGCAAGTAAGATTGCTAATCAGCTGACCTTTATAGATGGGAAGATGATTCTGGATTATCTGCGGGCAGAAGAGAGAAGCAGAGAAATGGCATTTTGAGAAGGGCTCCACCACTGTTACTGGCTTTGAAGATGGAGGAAGGTGGCTAGGAGCCAAGGGATTGCAAGTGGCTTCTGGAAGCTGGAAAGGGCTGGTCCACTAGAGCTACCAGCAGGAATGCAGCCCTGCAGACATCTTAATTTTAGCCTGGTGAAACCCATCTCCAACTTTGGACTTCTAGAAGTATAAGATAGTAGATCTGTGTTGTTTAAGCCACCAAACTTGTGGTAGTGTGTGACCTCAGCAATAGAAAACTAATACAGCTATAAGGGTTATCTCTCAAGAGCTGCTGGGAACAAGATAAGATTCCTGCCTGAATTTTGATTCTTGGGGATAAAGCAGTTATGAGCTGTGAGTATTAAATAACCCCCTAGCTTTGTTGTTCACTTGCTAAGTCATGTCTGCCTATTTGCAACCCATGGACTACAGCACCCCAGATTTCCCTGTGCTTCACTATCTCCTGGAGTTTGCTCAAACTCATGTCCATTGAGTCAGTGTTGCATCAAACCATCTCATCCTCTGTCATCACTTTTACCTCCTGCCCTCAGCTTTCCCACCATCAGGATCTTTTCCAATGAGTTGGTTCTTCACATCAGGTAGCCAAAGGATTGGAGCTTCATCTTCAGCATCAGTCCTTCCAGTGAATATTCAAGATTGATTTCCTTTAGGATTGACTGGTTTGATCTCCTTGCTTTCCAAGGGACTCTTAGTAGTCTTCTCCAACACCACAGTTCAAAAGCATCATCTCTTCAGTGCTCAGCTTTCTTTATGGTGCAACTCTCACATCCATACATGACTATTGAAAAAACCATAGCTTTGACTAGCTACCCTTTAGCTACTAGTATTTATACAGAACTTAGATCTTAAGGTGGCTCAGATGGTAAAGAATCTGCCTGCAATGTGGGAGACCTGGGTTTGTTCCCTGGGTCCAGAGGATCCCCTGGAGAAAGGAATATCTACACACTCCCAATATTCTTCCTGGATAATTCCATGGATAGAGGAGCCTGGTGGGCTATAGTCCATGGGGTCGCAAAGAGTTGAACACGATTGAGTGACTAACGCTAACACTTTAGATCTTAATGACATCATAATACTTAGGGTTGATGGTAATAGTCCCCTGACAGATCAGAGAATGTCGTTAATATGTATATTATGGACATTGATTGTTTAAAATGGCTTGGCTTTTCCTGCCAGGAAGCTAGGAGCCAAACTCCTGCATCACTTGTAACAGTGTACTGTTTAAGAAGGCAGGCTTTGAAGCCAGATTTCCTTGATTCAGATTCCTGGCTGAGTTTGTCAGCTGTGTCTGACCTTGGACAAGTTAGGTAACAGCCCTGTGCCTCAGTTGTCTGGTGTGTCAGATGAAGATGGAAGCAGCTGCCCTCAGGGATGGAGTAGAGCGTTTGCCTCAGTACTTGTCGCAGCACACGAGCCTTTCAAGCTTTGCCGCTGCTGGAAGGGCCTCTGCAAGCAGCGTGCAGGGATGCGTCTTTCTGTGCAGTGACTACCCCGACTTGTGCTGTCCTGCCGCTTTGCTTTCATTCCACTTTCTTTTCTTCTCCCTCTTCTATAAATGCCTGTACACGGCCTTAAAGTTTCTTAGAATGAAGCAGGCCATAAGTTAGTATGTTACTTGGGGGCAGCTGATTACAGATGACAGAAATACAACTCAAACTAGCCAAAGCACACAGAAAAGTAAAATTTAACTCACGTAATTGACACCTCCAGAAAAGAATTCAGATGTAACTGGATCAAGAGCCTTTGCTTTCTTCCCATTTTCTCTCTCCTCTTTTCTCTCATCTTACTTCTCCCTCCTCTCCTCCCCCACCCTACCACCCCTCCACCTCCACACACACACACTCCTGAGTATGCAGGAATGGTTACAGTGCTCACTGAGAACTGGGAAGTAGGCACACAGCAGTGCTGAGGTTTGAGTGCCCAAACTTGACGCTGAGTGCTCCCACGATGCCGCTGGTTATGTTTCCTGTGTGTCCAACAGTTGTGCTGTGTGAGCAAGCCACTGGGCGGCGCTGTCGCTGCTTACAGGCACGTCTTTGGGACGCCCCGTCCTCACTGAGGACGACTAGAGCCTCACCTCTGAACTGCCACGCAGGGCGTGGGGGTCCAGCAAAACCTTGCCCCTCTATCAGCAGACGACGGAAAAGCTGTCTGTAGAGCACGGGGTGTGCTTTCTCTCTGCTCGCCACCGTTGCTCCATCCTGTCTGGGTCGCATCGTTTCCCACGAGAACCCTGCTGTGGCCGTTCTCTCTGCTCCTCTGTACATAGCATAGTTTTCCTCCAGTCGCTTTAATAAAGCTTTTCTCTTTATTACTGGTTGTAAGCAATTTGATTGTGGTGTGCCTTGATGTATATTTCTCCATTCTTGTTCTTGGGGTTTGTTGATATTATTGAATTTATAGATTTATCAAGATTTTTACACAGTACTTCACATATTTCTGTCTGAACTCCAGCTGCACATATATTAAGCCACTTGAAGTTGTCTCATGGTTCTTTGCTGTTTTGTGCTCTTAAGTCTTTGTTCTGAGATGTGGTAGTTACTTAGAGTTTATTAGATCTAGTCAGTTCTTGCTTTGAAGCCTTGTCAGGTGGCCCCAGGGCAGCCTTTATAGGTTTTTTTTTTTCTGACTAAAGGCAGTAATTCTCACTACTCTTATACTTATCTCAGGGTTTTTCACTATGGTTGGTGGAGCTGGAGCTTTTCCAGGCCCTGCGTGAGCTCTTGAGAGATTGTTCTAACCTGCTCCTGGCCAGGGGTTTGTTTTCCTGCCTCAGATACTGTCCTTACATGCATACTCTGATCAGTATTCAGCTGCAGCTTTCTCTGTGCAGCTCTCTCCTCTCTGGTACTCTGGCACCCTGCTAGCTCCAGCTGCCTTGGCCACCCCACCCCCAACCCTGGGAGCCCCTAGACTGTGGCTGGAAACTGGGCAGTGAGCGGTCATACGGCTTGCCTCACTTGTTTCCCTGCTCTTGGGGCCTCTGTCCGGCGGTCCAGGGTGACAACTGTTTCTTGATCTGTTTTGTCCAACATTTTAGTTTAAGCGGGGAAGGTGAATCCAGTCCCTGTTACTTCATCATGGATGGAAGCTGAAGTCTTCTTTTAACTTTGAATTTTTAGTCATGTTGACCAGGTCTTGTTGATCTGTCTAGATTGTGTCTTTAACCCTGCTGTGCATGTAGTAAAGCACTTGGCCATCTTCTCAACTCTTCCATTGCTTAACCTAACATTCATGCAGATGGAGGTGCCCAGGGAGAAGATTGTCCATGCTACCAGCAAGAAATATGACTGGGGCAAAACTGGCAACTCTTAGGATATCATAGGTATAAAGACATTAGAGTTTGTCCCACTTCCCTACCTCTGCCAAAGGGAAAACCCACAGTAATTACTGGCGCATCTCTTACCCAGACCCAAGTGCAGATAAAACCATTAGGGGAGAAAGTGCCGTGGTGGGTACACCCCCAACTATGGCATTCCCAAGAGAATTGTGAGTTTCCTAAGTCCACAGACTTGAGAAGTACACTCTGTCTTGTCGGGTACATGTATCTGTCAGTGTGGGGAGCATGAGAAAATGGAGAGGAGAAATGGCAGAGGGCTTCCCACCCAGACCCTGCCTCCTGCCAACCCCAACAGTGAAAGGAGAGGGGTCCCAGGTGCCTTGGGTAATGAAGAAAGAGCCCAACCATAAGCAGATGCAGAGAGGCCCACAAGCCACAGGGGAAAGGGTGAGTGGAGGGGGAGTCTGAGAGAGCAGAGATCCCGCGCTTCCCGGGGAGGGGCTGGGACCTCACTTATTACCCCCACTCCCACCCCCCACCCCACAGTTGTGCCTTTCCCAGCAGGCTCTTCACTCTGGCCTGCAGCCTCATACACTCGCCCGCCCAGCCTTCAAGGCTTCTCACACTGCCGCTGAGCCAGCCGCATCAGGCCCAGGCCTGTGGTTCCTGTGTTACTGAGATTTTTGCAGGCACCTCACTGGACTCACCAACTGAAGGGCAGAACAACCTGCCTTGTTTACCCAGCAAAGTCTTAACATGTAGTTGGGACTCATCTGTCTCTTAAATGAATAAAGAGAGGGAGGCCAGGCCATGTGCTGGGGTATCTTCCTAAGTTTGGGGAAGAGGGGCTTGGCTCGAGCGAGCGCATGCTCTCCCCCCATGGGACACAGGCCCCTCGGGCTCCAGGCCATAGGCACTCAGGTCCTCGGTGCCTCCCACCCGGCCGGCTGTCAGCTGCTGCCTGTTCACAGAGCTGTCAGCAGAGGGGTATGTTGAGTTGGTACACATGGACTGACCACAGAACTCTGCACTAGGCACTCTGCTAGGCGTCAGAAGCTTTGGTAACAAAGGTGTGATTCCTGCTCCTCCCAAGGGCAGTGGTTGATTCCTTAGCATGAGCATAAATGTATTCAATTGCTGAGAGTTCTCAGAATAGGCTGTTAGAAGCAGGAACCTCTGCAAAGTGAAGCACAGCCAACAGCAGACCTCAGAGAGCCCAGGTCAGCTCAGCTAGGCCCGGCTGTGCCTCCTGGGTCAGGAGGAAGCATGCGGGTAACCTGCACTTCCCCGGATTCCTAGGGCTCTCATGTGTTCCCCCCCCCCCCGGCCAGGGAGCCCTTCTCTTCCTACCAGTTCAGAGTCAGAAACGCCCTCCCAGCCTCCTTTCACACCCCCATGTCAGGCAAGAAGTCCACAAGGGCCACCTTTCTGTACCCCCAGGAGCCCTCTTCCCGCTAGCCCAGGACCTACACATGCCTGCCAGGCACCTCCTCCCCTGCACCCACACCTCCCCATTCCCGTCATTCCAGCTCCATTCCAGCTCCTCGCTGGACCTGTGGGTGCCTTTTTTTGGTTACTCTGAATGTCTCCAAGCGCCAGGGCTGGTTTTGTCCTCTCAGAAAACCCAGTGCCTGCACCTCGGGCGAGGCGGACGGACCAGGGTGGCCTTGGTATTCTGCAAAGTAGACCCCCGAGGTAGAGCGGTTGTAACCCACAGAGCGAAGGAGAGAGGGTGCCCGGGTTGGCATCGAGAGGCCCTGTCGAGACGAGCCGCCCCAGTTAAACAAGTTGTCCGTTTGTTCGGCCAACACTTCAGGAGCATCCCTGCCTCGACCGAGGCCGCCGCCGGAGCGTGGGGTCCCCTGGGTAGGGTCCTGGAGACATTGCGCACGGCTTCTTCTCGGGCCAAGCCCCCGCGCCCCGTGGACCGGGCTGCATCGCTGGTGCAGCGCCTGCCCCCGCGCCCTGGCCGGCAGGTGCTGGCCAGCCCGGCTCGCACGCTGCGGGCCCCGTCCCCGCGCGGGCCCCCCTCCCCCCGCCGCGGGCCGCAGTGGGCCGGGCCCCGCGGCCGCCGCCTCCCGCCGCTCCGCTGCCGCCCCCGCCCCGGTGCGCCGGCCGGCGTGCTCAGTGCTCAGCGGGGCGCGCGGCGGGCGGCAGGACTCGGCTCGGCTGCGGCCATGGCCCCGGGCCTGCGCGGCCTCCCGTGCCGCGGCCTCTGGCTGCTCCTGGGTGAGTAGGCTGGGGTCCCGGCTCCGGCTCGGGACGCGGCCGCGGGCGGAGGGCGCCTCCCTCCGGGGAAGGGGCGGCTTCGGCGGCGTCGCGGGGGCGCGGGGCGCGGGCGCTTCCCCAGCCGCCGCCGGGCGCTCAGGTTCCGGAGGAAACCGTGACCGCCCTCGTGCACCTTGGCCCCCCGCTGCGGGCCGTTTCAGGTTCCAGAATCAGAACCACGCACCATTTACCTAGAAAGCTGGCTAAAACTGAAAATCTGACTCGTTCACAGCCAACGGTTGCTGATTTGTAGATAAGCCTCCTTTGCAGAAGTGAGGCTGGCAGTTCTCTTCGGGGCATTTCCACAGGGGGGTGTGTGTGTGTGTTGACTTGCCACTCTGTGTGTGGGTGGGTGTGCGTTGACTTGGGGGGGTGTGTGTGTGTGTGTGTGTGGACTTGCCACTCTGTGGGTGTGTGTGTGTGTGTTGACTTGCCACTCTGTGTGTGTGTGTGTGTGTGTGTGTGTGTGTGTGTGTGTGTGTGTGTGTGTGTGTGTGTGTGTGTGTTGACTTGCCACTCTGTGTGTGGGTGGATGTGCATTGACTTGGGTGTGTGTGTGTGTGTGTTGACTTGCCACTCTGTGTGTGGGTGGGTGTGCGTTGACTTGGGTGTGTGTGTGTGTGTGTGTGTGTGTGTGTGTGTGTATGTCTACTAGCAGTCCAGAGATGGACTCTTGGGGAGGTGGCGGAACGCGCCTGGCTTTCTGCTCTGAGATACAAAGGTGGCAGGAACCTGCACCTGACTTAGCAAAATTTAGCAATAATTGTCGTCTTCAGTTCCCTCTTCCCGATATTTTCATAAAATGCTAAGCAACCTTCCTGAACTGCCTCAACTATTGTATTCATTTCGTGTATTTAGTTACCTTTTAATAAAAACCAAATCAGTCATGTAAAGTGGAAGAATCCAGTGGCCCAGGTAGGCCCGCATGGTTCTTCTTGGTAGCTGTGTCTTGGCCGCTGAGCAGTGATGCCGCCCTTGGGGAAGGGGGACCCCACACTGCGTAGCTGCTCAAGAGGCAGCCAAGGGCTTCGGGGCTTGTCTGGGAGGCGGGAGGCTGCCACTCCAGGCTTCCAGTTCCCACACCTCACCAAGGAGTGCTGTATCTGCCGAAAACCCTTAGCATCTACTTCAACAGAATGTCCTCTGAAAGCTGATCCTGCCACTTAAGCGTTTTTGCTGAAGTTATATGAAAAGCAGAATCTTATAATATTATTCTCTTCTTTTGCATTAGGATCTGTGGGTTTGACCTGGAACGTACTGTTTTAGTTTCTTAAGAAATGAGCATTTCTCTTTCAGCAAGGTAGAGAGCTGGGCTGAGTCAGTTTCCTAAGCATAAATAAATTCTCATTCCTACCGTCCACAAGCTGCACCCTCTAAAGCTTATATAAATAAAACACTTTATCATGATCACATATTAAAGACCTTCCTTGTTTACCAAGAAAATAATACATGTTCTGGTGGAAGGTCAAAGTCCTGGAACCCTAACATTCTGGGAGGTCTGGCTAATGTTATATCATGGAAGAAGAAACACAGCTTTATGAGGTTATCAGCTAATTAGTGTCATTGGAGCCCAGCAGTAATCAGAAGAATTAGGAGAGCACATGTTTTTCTTCCCAAGGGGTAGTGTGAGCTAGAGTCCCTTGGTGATGAAGATTTTGCTACCCAGAATAGAAAGGTGGAATTTCTTATTTTTCATCAGTCAGAAAAGAAGGACATTTCCAGAGGAGCCAGAGTCTGTATGATGACTTCGTTGTAAGCTCCTGTTTCTACACGCCCACCTTGACTCGACAGTGCTGGCCGACGTTGGCCTGTATGGACTCCTCTGTCATCTGTCCTGGGAAACAGCAACCCCCCCGGCGTCTGGGTGGGGGGGTGCTTCTTGCAAGGCTGCCCTGTCCCTGGGTCAGGAAGATCCCCTGGAGGAGGGAATGGCTACCTACTCCACTATCCTTGCCTGGAGAATCCCGTGGACAGAGGAGGAGCCTGGCGGGCTACAGTCCATGGGGTCGCAGAGAGTCAGACGCTGGGTGACTAACACTGTGTTTATTGAAATATGTGACTTTGTATAAATACAAGGGAAGCTGTTTGGGACCGAGCAGGACATCCCAGGAAATGCAGTCCACGTGACTGCTTCGGATTGCCATGCTGCTCAGCCCGGAGGCGGCTCTCATCCTGGAGTCCGCAGTGTCTGTTCACCCTTGCTGTGTGTGCAGTGGCAGGGAGACGTTTCTGGGCATCCGTCTTCCGTCCACAGGTGCATGCCCATTGGTCTGCACATGGTCAGTGCCAGGCCAGGGTTGTTGAGAGACGTTTATGCCCGCGTCGGAAGCAGCGGTCACCACATGTCAAGGGAGAGTTTTAGGAGAAATCCTTACTCAGGGCAAACAGCTAGCTGGGGGAAGTCGGTTGCTCCTGCTTTCCCCCAGGATGAAGCAATCGCGCAGCTTCTCCTCAGAAATGGCGCCTGGCAGAGTGTGCAATGGCGCCGCCCCATGTGACCTAAATTCCAGTGAAGACGCTGAGGCGTCAGCAGGGCAGCCCCTCGGGCTTGGCCGCCTTCAGGCCCGGAGCTCATCTTTCCCGAGGGCCGCCTGCCTCTGGGACGGTCTCGGGGAGGGACCCGGGACGCAGGCCCAATGCGTCCTGCTTGTTTTGTCCTCTCAGCTGGACGTGGGGGCCGTGCATCCAGGTTCCATCCTGGGAGCCACAGGGGCCCCAGGGGGGCCGGGCAGAGCACCTCTCCAAGACAGACACACAGACAGACCTCTCCCGAGTGGGCCCGAGAGGTGAACGTTTCCAGCCCGTGACCCGTCGCATCTGAGTCGGATGCGTGCCTTGCAGGGTGGTGGACTCATGGCGGGCACACGCTGGGGTGGGGGGGATGCTGCGAGATCCCTGCCCGAGAACCTCTCGTTCTGCTGGGGACTCAGGGGAGACCCGAGGAGGAGGCAGGGAGCCTGGGGCGGGGCCGGGGGAAGGGCAGAACCCCCGCTGACCCTGTGTGCCCCCCGCCCACCTGCCCCTGCTCTGCAGCGTCCCCCTGGCACGTGGAGACCACAGCACGCTGCTGGGGCTCTGCCCTGTCCCCCAGCCCCCCCCCCATGGAGCGCCCACAGGGATGTCCCAGCACCAGCCCTTCCCCGCTCCAGGATGGATGACCTTGGGCTGGGTAACGTTTCTAGAGAACGCGTCTGTTCTTGGCCAGGAGGGTTATGTCAACACAGCAGCGAGAGGAGGCTCCCAAGCTAAACAAGAGCTTATTCTTGGTGACATAATGACGGTATTGTTGTCCATGGAGAAAAAACAAAAAAGTTTCCCTAAGATTGTTTTATGTTAGTATTTTCTTTGACATCGAAAGACATCACTTCAGTGATCATTCGAAACACGGATGCTGAGCAGCTTCACTGAAGCAGGGTCCGTGGCCAAGTCTCGGCAGGGGAGCAGGGGACCCAGGCGTCTCATCACAGCCAGCCCGCCCTCATTTCCTCCTCATTAGGCCTCCCAGTGTCTCCTTCATGTTCCTCTGCGCTCCCACCCCCCTCCCACCGGGTGGAGTTCTCCGTTGATTTCTGTGGGACCAGGGACCATAGGCCGCCCCCTGCACCCACCTAGGCAGCCCCCACCTGTGTGTGCTGCCAGGGCTCTGCACCCCCACAGCCGAGAGGATCACTAGCAAGGATTCTCCTAAGCCAGACCTCACCTGGGAGGATCAAAGACAGCAGTTTACCTGGCAAATGACCTGGTGATAAGGCCTGCCTCACAGTCACACACTCCAGCCCACTGTCAACTGGAACGAAAGCAGTTCATGAATCAGATAGCAGATTTGAGAGCTGGACCATAAAGCCCGAGCGGTGAAGAATTGATGGTTTTGAACTGTGGTGTTGGAGAAGACTCTTGAGAGTCCCTTGGACTGCAAGGAGATCCAACCAGTCCATCCTAAGGGAGATCAGTCCTGAATATTCAGTGGAAGGACTGATGCTGAAGTTGAAACTCAGCATAATTTGGCCACCTGATGTGAAGAACTGACTCATTGGAAAAGACCCTGATGCTGAGAAAGATTGAAGGCGGGAGGAGAAGGGGACGACAGAGGATAAGATGGTTGGATGGCATCACCGACTCACGGACATGAGTCTGAGTAAGCTCCAGGAGTTGGTGATGGACAGGGAGGCCTGGCGTGCTGCAGTCCATGGGGTTGTAAAGAGTCAGATACGACTGAGGGACTGAACAGCAACATTAGCAAACCTCATGTTTTGGGGGAAGAGGCCTGAAAGGCAAAGGCGTGGTGAGGTAACAGAGGTTGGCCCCTCTGCAGGTGGCATTACTGCCTCGAGCAGATTCCAGGGTCTGTCTGTGCGGAAGGATGCTGTGGGCTGGGTAGAAGCGCAGATGAGGGAAGCACTCCCTCCTGGTGACATCCCCCTGGTACCTAACAGTAGGGTCACATGGTGCCAGGCCTGCAAGGGGCTTTCGAGAAGCCAGAACAGACCTGGAACGTTGAGAGAGCCGTCCCTGGCCGGGAGTGAGGAGTCTCCCAGCTGATCTGCTGAGGCAGGGCGCTAAGTAAGGAGGAGGCACAGGCTCTGAATTCCCCTCCCCTTCCGTGGTTGGCTGTTGAAGGGTTCCTGGTAGCAGTTAGAAGATGGCATGATACACAGTCAGATAGGGCCCTGTGCCGGGCAGGGCGGAGGAGGTGATGGTTCACCGGGCCTCGAGGGTTGAGTAGGAGTTTTCACTGGTCACACAGAGTTTATATTTTTTTTCATTTTGTCTTTTGGGTTCTTGTTTTCTTTCCAGAGTAGACGGAGAAAGGCTAAAGGTAACATATTCAAACCAAGTGCTGTTTACGTCATCCTCTGGGGCATTTAGCGACTGGCCAGGCAGGTAGCTTCCTGGGCATCTGGCTCCCAAGTGTCTGTAACCAGCGGAGTCCTGGGAGTGGGTGGTTCCCAGTGTGCTGGGCCCAGCTGGGAGAGAAGGTGATTCAGCTGGAGCACTCCGAGCAAGGCTTTTCCCGCAGCTCTTAGGAGAAGGTCCAGGCAGTATAGAGGCGGCGCTTTAGAAACCCCATTCCCTAACCCATAGAAAATACGGAAGAGCAGAAGGCAGCATGATCAGCTGTAACCACAGCACTCGGATCGCCCGCTCTCGATTTACCTCAGGTTTACTGATTTTATTTGAGGAGTGACTTCCCTCGTGGCTCAGACGGTTAAGCGTCTGCCTGCAATGCAGGAGACCCAGGTTCAATCCCTAGGTCGGGAAGACCCCCTGGAGAAGGGAATGGCAACCCACTCCAGTACTCTTGCCTGGAGAATTCCTTGGACAGAGGAGCCTGGTAGGCTACAGTTCAAGGGGTTGCAAAGAGTCGGACATGACTGAGCGACTTCACTTCTTCAATTCAGTGGAGTAACTGGCATAGAATAAACAATGCATTTCAAGTGTGTGACTTAGAAGGTCCTGGGATGTGTATGCACCCACGTGGACTGAAGACTGTAAGCATGTGTACCCACCACCTCCAAAGCGTGCCGCTGTCGCCTCCCCTTCCTGCCCCCTCCCACCACCCCTTCGGGGCTCCACACCCTGTGAGTCGCTAAGGGCCGCTCACACCGCACACCTGCAGGGAGGGTGATCCTGTGGGGCTGATCCTGTGGACACGAGGAAACGAGCCCTGTGGGCCCGCTTGGTGCAGGAGGGTCTCATTTCACAGAGAAAGAAACTGGCCCAGAGGTGACGGGGCCCGGGGGCCCAGCCCGGGTGGTGGGGGCGGTGGGCCGGGGCCCGGAGGCCCACAGGCTCTGCAGGGGAGGCTCTGAGCTCAGCTCCCCGGCCGGCTACTCCAACAAGGGAGGGGCCCTTCCCACAGCTCGTCCCCGACCTGTGACCCCAGCCCTGGGAGGCCTGTGCGGGTCTGCGGCTCTGTCTCTGCAACTGCGGCGTGGAATGAATGGAAGCAAGACAGGTCGGTCCTGCAGGCGTGCAGCCGCAGGCCAAGGGCACGGGCGAGAAGAGAGACCTGGCGGGCCCTCCCCTAGGCCCTTGTCGCTCGTTAGAAAGCCCCCAAGCCCCAAGTGCCCCCTTGGGGTGCCGGCCACCCTGTCTTTCTGGCCCCAGGCCTGTTGCCATGGCGATCTCCCTGTGGGGGCCAGGGGCATTCTCCGTGCTTTCTCTGAGCCCCTCCAGCCCCAACCAACCCCCCCTGAGCTGATGGATGCAGATGCGAGGGCAAATCCTGCCTCGACTTGCTGCTGTCTGCCTGGCAGCCTCACCCTTGGTCTCTTAAGACATGCACTGTGAAGGATTAACCTCGCAGTCACCCAGGAATGGAACCCATCTGGTCTCAAACAGCTGGTTTTAAAACTTTGGGCAGCGTATTCAGTTTTAAAGCTGTGATGTGGTCTCTCTTTGCAATGAAAAAAACTTTATCAGGCTCATTTTTTATTGGAAAAAAAACAAACCCAGCGTCCTTCTCCTGTGCTTAATAATGAACCTGGTTTCCAGATTCCCAAGCAGCTTGCCCAACCTCATTCCAGTTGTCAGAAGGCCGGGAGAGCCAGCTCTGGTCTCCTGCAAGGCAGGAAAGAAAGGGTAGTGGTGAGGGGCAGACTTTGTCCCCCCGGAGCAGAGGGCCCACCCTTGGGACACAGACAGTGGCTCCCAGAGAGGCTGACCGTGGGCCAGCCCAGAGCCGGGCCACGGCAAGGCCACAGGGCCGGCCCTACAGCGGGCCTCGCACCCACAGTGGGGGCTAGAACGTGACCTCTGAGGCCTCTGAGGCCCGGAACGATGGTGGGGGACCGTTGTGGGACCCCTCCAGCGCCCACATTTGCGCCTGGCTTTCGGTTGCCCCCGGCGCCCTGACGGAAATGCACATTTGTCTTCCTTCTCCCTAACCTGGCCCTCCCAGCGTAGAAGGGGAGCCCAGCGCCCTTCCTGACCTCCTGGGGATGCTCTGAGGCGCCTCGCTGCAACCCATGCAGAGTGCGCTCTGCTAAAGGCGGGTGTCGCGGGCTTGTTCATTGGACAAATAATAACGCGCAGAGCCGCTGGCTACCTGGAAGGGCGACGGGCCATCAGAGGGTGGCCAAAGGAAAGGAAAATCCCCCTGCCCACCCTAAATGAGGCCTGGAGGGAGAGACGGGCGCGGGGACCTCGGGGAGGAGGCTGCAGAGGAGAATGGGCCCCATCTGGGTCTGGGCTTTGTGGGGTGAAAGGCAGTCCGCGGGCCTAGCCCCGGTGGATGTGCAGAGTGCTGAGGGGGCGGGGCACCGGGCTGGGGCCTTCGGAAGGCGGCTGGAGCTCCTCCATGAGCCAGTGTCAGCCCTCCCGAGCGAGTGACCTGTGCACGCAGGTGGGCTTTCCCTGGGGCCGGGGGGCCATCTGGATGGAGCCGGGGTTGGGAGCAGCCCTTTCCCCCAGCTGGTCCTCGGGTGCACAGTGCTGCGCAGGGTGGACCCAGCGGGGGGCCCATCCCAGGGCACCCAGGGTGGGCCGGCCTGCCACCCAGCCTGCAGGTCCTCTCCTGGGGCTCCTCCGAGGTGGGGAGGAGGGGTTCCTCTTCCCAGCCTCTCATCTCCCCCACCCACCTCCCATTACTCCTGGTTTCTCTGGCTGAAAACCACCCGGGTCCTCCCTGCTTGACTGGCTTCCAGGTGCCCAACCTGCGTGTCCAGATCTGGGGGACAGAGGGACACCCTCCACGCGGCCGGTGCAGGACCGGGACCTCGGCGCTCAGGCAGGTGAAGTGAAGTGAAGAAGTCGCTCAGTCGTGTCTGACTATTTGCGACCCCAGGGACTATACAGTCCGTGGGAATCTCCAGGCCAGAATACTGGAGTGGGTAGCCTTTCCCTTCTCCAAGGGATCATCCCAACCCAGGAATTGAACCCAGGTCTCCCGCATTGCAGGCAGATTCTTTACCAGCTGAGCCACGAGGTGAAGCCCGAGGCTTTTTACAGCTCCTGCCTCCGGCTTCACCTCTAGCTCCATGTGCCGTGGGCTGCCTGTTGTTTGGCTTTTTATTTGTGATTAATCACAGAGTTAATCACAGACCCTGGCAGTCCATGGGGTCGCAGAGTCAGACACGATTAAGCGACTGAACAAACAAATCTCAGCGTTGTCCTTGTATTGCTGTGAAGTGTCACTTTGTTAGCTCGGGCCCCTGACAAGATGTGTCCGGCCTGATCTCTGTCACTTAGATAGGTGGAGTCATTAGTCTCCCGCCCCTGACGGGCGACGCGGACTTGGGGGCTCACGTGGACCCTGGAGAGGAGGGTGGGGCCCCTGCCACCACATGCCCCCCGGCTCTGGGGGATCAGAGACAGGGTCTGCTCCCCTGCTTGCCAGGGGCCCTCTGCCCGGCCGCCCTCCTGGCCCCTGGGGCAGTCTGCCCTTGGCCTTTGTTTGGGATGGCCCATCGGCTTCGTTACCTGGAGCCATCACCACTGTCCACCTGTTCCTCTCCCCAGTCCTCACGAGTGGAAGGGTAGGAAGAGCTCAGGCGACAGCTTGTCAGCTTGGTTTCTAGTCGATGAACATCCAGACCCAGAGGACACGAGCTGTCCTCTGGGCCGGCACACGCTGGTGGGAGGGGGGGCGGGGTCTCCAAGACCCTGTGCTGCTCGCCAGCCTCCCTGGGGCAGGCTGATTCCTCCCCTCCCTCCCGGGCGGATGCGCAGGGGCCTCGTGCATGATCAGCCTGCATCCAGTCCCGGCAGGCTGTTCTCGCTGCCACAGTTTCCACGTCTGTGAAGTGCAGGCTTAGGAACCAGATCGGGGGTGCGTGAGGCCGAAACGATGTGTGCATGTCAGTCCATGTCCCCCGGACCAGAGGACGTGCAGTCCCTGCTCCGGAGCAGGGAGACGGCGGTCTCGGACACAGCATCAGCAGGTGGGCCTTTGCTGGGCCCCAAAGCGACTGATAATGCAATGATCCACTGGAGCCTGGACGCCCCCTCCCGGGATCGTGGCGCCCCCCGCCCAGGGCATCCGGGGGAACTCGGAGTCGAACGGGCCACTCGGTGCTGACGGGTGTGGGCCGTGGAGGATGGAGCCAGCCCCTGACCCCACAGGGATGGGCGGGTTGGACTGGCGAGCCGAGCGGATGACCCGTCCGGGGGCTCTCGTTGCAGTGACCCAGCTCTGCGTGGCCACCGCCTGCCAGCACGCTGACTACGGCGCTCTCCTCCGGGAGTCCTGCCTGCTCCAGTTCCAGGCGCACATGGAGGCTGTCGGGAGGACGCTGTGGTGCGACTGGGGCAAGACCATCAGGTGAGTCTGGTGTGTCCCGGGGGGCAGCGGGGGTGCTGTGAGAGGGTCTCCTTCGAACCCCAAAAGCCGTTCTTCCCCGAAGTCCAGCGTGTGGACGCACCACAGGCTGGGGCCAGAGAGAGGGCGAAGGGGCTGCCCCAGGGTGGTGTGGATGGGGAGGGTGGGGGTCGTGACCTCAATGACCAGGCTCAAGCTGGGTAGCAGGGCAGAGGTGGCAGGCGGCAGAGGGCTCTGTCGGGCTGGGTCCAGTCTGGGATGCTGGTAGTGGGAGCAAGGTCCAATGCCCAGGGGCGGGTCCCTGTGACAGGAGCCCTCCCCCCACCAGTGCAGGGCTGTCCCCTCAGACTCCCACCATCCCCGAGGCCCAGCCAAAGCTGTTCTCCTGCCTGCCCAGCGGGCTCAGGCTCGGAGCTTCCTAGAACCCTGGGTGGCTGCACGCCCCTCACCAAGGGCGGCTGGACATGAGCCCCTTCTCCTTCCTGACTCGGTCCTTCTCCCGAGACGTCCTTCCTCCTGCCCTACAGGGTTCATCCTGGCGCCCCCCCCCCCCCCGCTACTCAATGGTTTTGGGGTCTCCCCCCACCCAGGCCTGGCTCCTTCATCTTCTAGGGCAGCCATATCAGCAATCAGCTTGTCTGTGGTCGATATTCAAGGCTGAGTTTTCCTAGGCTGTGTTTCTGCTACCATGGGGGCTCCAGTGGGCAAATACAGGCAAAGAGAAACATCCTCCAAACACCGAGATCGCAGCGGGGTGGATGACCCAGCCAGGCACGCGGGGTCCCCAGTGTGTGTGCGGGTTTACGGGCCAGGCTCCAACGTCTTCAGTACAAGGTCTGCCGCTCAGTTTACAGCATGGCCCAGACACACAGGAGCTGGGCGCGGGATCCTCAACCTCCTGCAGTTAACGTGAAGCCCGCACGTCCCTCCAGGGTTTGAGCAGAGGCTCAGCGACAGCCACCCCAGCAGGGCCTTTTCCCCGTCCTCCTCCTCCACGGCCTTCAGGGTCTCCAGTTCTGAGCTGAGAAATCACTCATGAGTTAGAAATCAAAGGGGGTGGCAGGTTATTAAAAATCAGCTTTTCAGGCTAATGGGCCTCCCGCCTCTCTAAGGGATTTGTGTTTAAATGAAAGGTCACACATTATTAAGATGCAGAGAAGACGCCGAGGGGGTCCCTGAGGATCTGCGCTCCCCCCACCACCACCCAGCTCTGTGCAAGTAACTTGTGTAGACAGATTGCAAACCAGTGGCCTAGCAGAAGAGGTAGCGCAAGTGGCAGGTGACATTCTGAACGAAGCAGTGGTGACAGGTTCCTAGAAATGAAGCCGCCGCGGATGGCTCCCGACTGTAGTCAGAGTGCAAACAGAAGTCATTATCACCGGGCCCAGAGTCTGCCATCCTCCCAGCTGATCCAGGCATGATTCAGCTGGAAATCGGCATGGGGGGTGGGAGTGAGGTTGCTAGGAAATTTATTTATTTTAAAAGGAAATCAAGACCATTGAAGGAGGAAGACGCAGAAGTCCCCGTTGTGAGAGCTTCTCAGCAAGTCAGCTGGGGCTAGCGAGCTGGTTGGCAGAATAAAGGCCCCTAGAGATGTGTGTGCCCTAACGTGAGACCTGGGAATATGACACATTGCATGGTGTTCAGTTCAGTCACTCGGTCGTGTATTATTCTTTGTGACCCCATGGACTGCAGCACACCGGGCCTCCTTGTCCATCACCAGCTCCCAGAGTTTGCTCAAAATCATGTCCATCGAGTAGGTGATGTCATCCAACCATCTCATCCTCTGTCAACCCTTCTCCTCCTGCCTTCAATCTTTCCCAACATCAGGGTCTTTTCCAATGAGTCAGTTCTTCGCATCAGGTAGCCAAAGTATTGGAGCTTCAGCATCAGTCCTTCCAATGAATATTCAGGAATGATTTCTTTTAGGATGGGTTGGTTGAATCGCCTTGCAGTCCAAGGGAATCTCAAGAGTCTTCTCTAACACCACAGTTCAAAAGCATCTGTTCTTCTGTGCTCCGCCTTCTTTATGGTCCAACTCTCACATCCATATGTGACTACTGGATAAACCATAGCTTTGACTAAACAGATCTTTGTCAGCAAAGTAATGTCTCTGCTTTTTAATATGCTATCCAGGTTGGTCATAACTTTTCTTCCAAGGAGTAAGCATCTTTTAATTTCACGGCTGCAGTCACCATCTGCAGTGCCCAAAAAACTAAAGTCTGTCACTGTTTCCATTGTTTCCCCATCTATTGCCATGAAGTGATGGGACCAGATGTCGTGAACTTAGTTTTTTGAATGTTGAGTTTTAAGCCAACTTTTTCACTCTCTTTTTTCACTTTCATCAAGAGGCTCTTTAGTTCTTCTTCACTTTCTGCCATAAGGGTGGCGTCATCTCCATATCTGAGGTTATTGATATTTCTCCTGGCAATCTTGATTCCAACTTGTGCTTCATCCAGCCCAGTGTTTCTCATGATGTACTCTGCATATAAGTTAAATAAGCAGGGTGACAACATACAACCTTGACGTACTCCTTTCCCAATTTGGAACCAGTCGGTTTTTCCATGTCTGGTTCTAACTGTTGTTTCCTGACCTGCATACAGATTTCTCAGGAGGCAGGTCAGGTGTTCTGATACTCCTATCTCTTTAAGAATGTTCCACAGTTTGTTGTGAGCCACACAGTCTAAGGCTTTGGTATAGTCAATAAAGCAGAAGTAGATGTTTTTCTGAAACTCTCTTGCTTTTTCGGTGATCCAATGGATGCTGGCTATTTATTCTCTGGTTCCTCTACCTTTTCTAAAACCAGCTTGAACATCTGGAATTCCATGGTTCATGTACTGTTGAAGCCGGGCTTGGAGAATTTTGAGCATGACTTTGCTAGCGTGTGAGATGAGTGCAATTGTGCAGTAGTTTGAGCATTCTCTGGCATTGGCTATCTTTGGGATTGGAATGAAAACTGACCTTTTCCAGTCCTGTGGCCACTGCTGAGTTTTCCAAATTTGCTGGCATATTGAGTGCAGCACTTTCACAGCATCATCTTTCAGGATTTGAAATAGCTCAACTGGAATTCCATCAGCTCCAGTAGCTTTGTTCATGGTGGTGCTTCCTAAGGCCCACTTGACTTCACATTCCAGGATGTCTGGCTCTAGGTGAGTGATCACACCATTGTGATTATCTGGGTCGTGAAGATCTTTTTCTTCTGTGTATTCTTGCCACCTCTTCATAATATTTTCTGCTTCTGTTAGGGCCCTACCATTTCTGTCCTTTATTGTGTCCATCTTTGCATGAAATGTTCCGTTGGTATCTCTAATTTTCTTGAAGAGATCTCTAGCCTTTCCCATTCTATTGTTTTCCTCTACATTACATGGCAGGGGGGAGGTAAATCACAGATGGACTAAGGTTTCTAACCAGGTGACCTTGGGATGAGGGATTACATGGTTATCTGGGCGGGTCCAACACCCTCACAAAGCTCCTTAAATTGTCCAGTTTTGGCGGTTTGTGCTTCCCCCGTGGCTCAGACAGTGAAGAGCCTGCATGCAACGCAGGAGACCAGAGTTCGATCCCTGGGTTGGGAAGATTACCTGGAGAAGGGCACGGCAACCCACTCCAGTATTCTTGCCTGGAGAATCCCATGGCCAAGGCGCCTGGCAGGCTATAGTGCGTGGGTCACAGAGTCGGACACAACTGAGCGACTCACACTTTCACTTGACGATTACAATACCTTCAAAGTCACTTTGATGTCCTTTGGGCTGCCCCCCTCATCCTCTGACTTTCTGGCATCATGAGATTCTCCAGGCTCATTCTGTGGGTTTTCTGCCCCAGCCCTGGAATCAGCCATTTTTCCAGGGAGCCCTGGTTCCTTTTATTAAAGAGTGGTGTTCAGAGGCCAACATAAACATACACATATATTCCTATGAGGGATTGAGACGTAACCAATGAAACCACGCAAGTCCAAGAAGAGAAAGAACATGGGTGAATCCACCTTTAACCTTGGTGTAGGGCAAGGCTATATATAACCCTATTTATTTCAAGGAAGTGGCTTCTGATTGTGGGGTGTGCAAAGTCCGAAACCTGTGGGGCAGGCTGAGGCTGGAGGTCTTGGACAGAGCTGACGCTTGCAGCCTCAAGGCGGAATTTATTTTTATTTTATTTTATTTATAGCTGTGCTGGGTCTTCGTTGCCGGGCTCGGGCTTCTCATTGTGGTGGCTTCTCCCGCTGCAACGCATGGGCTCTAGGCCACTTGGATTTCAGCGGCTGTGGTTTGTGGGCTCTAGAGCACAGGCTCGGTAGTTGTGGTGCCCGGGCTTAGCTGCCCCATGGCATGTGGGAGCAGGGATCAAACCCACGTCCCCCACAATGGCAGGCAAATTCTTAACCACTGACCACCGGGGAACTCCGAGGCAGAGCTCCTTAACTTGCTTTCAAGGCCTTTCTGCTGAGAGTGAGGCAGGGGACCCCCCTGCTGCTCCGCCCTGCATCATCAAGAATGATCTCCTGTATTTAAGGCCACTTGGCCTCTGTCTCCTCTGTCCTGAGAATGGCTTGGGGGTCATCGCTCAGTCCTTCCATGTGTGAGGATGCCTGGGGGGCCTCAGATTCCTCAGGGGTCTGACCCATCACCGCACCAGGTCCTTGTGGGTCCGCTGGGCCCAGGAGAGCAGGCTCCTGTCCGTGCGCCAGGCCGAGTCCACCGCGTCCCGGAGGTCAGCTCATTAAACTGCAGCCCTGGTTCACTAATGGGAACCTAACATGATTTGAAGCATTAACTGGGGGTGTAATCTAATTGGGGAAGCTTCAGAGGACATGGGAAAGTGTGTTGTCAGATGCTCTTGTCAGAGACCCTCCTGCGCTGTTGGTCAGGGAGGGAGGAATCTGTGCAGGACTCAGCTAGGAGACGGCTGGTTTTGTTTATTTGTTTTTTAATATTTGTTTACTTGGCTGCGCTGCGTCTTCGTTGCAGCCTGCAGGACCTTAAGTTGCAGCACGCGGGACCCGGCTCCCTGACCACGGACTGAACCCGGGCCCCCGGCACTGGCAGGCAGATTCTTAACCCCTGGACCACCAGGGAGGTCCCGAGGGCTGGTTGACAGTGATCATTTTTTTCCCCGAGCCGAGAAATGTCGGGTGGGTTTAGGAGGCCAGGAGACAGCCCTGCTCGTCCACTTTGCACGCAGCTTCAGGCTCTGAGCTGGGGAAGGTGTCAGGGCGGGAGCGTCACAGGTGGGCCAGGGCAGCGGGCACTGCCTTCTGAGAGTGGTCATCACGGGACAGAACTTCGGCTTCATCCTGACGTCTCTGCCCCGAAGCCTCTGGGTTTGTGTCCGGCTCCCAGGAGGGGCTTTCCAGGGGGCTCAGAGATTAAAAAAAAAAAAAAAAAAAGTGCACCAACCAACGCAGGAGACACAGGAGACGTGGGTTCATACCTTGATCGGGAAGATCCCCTGGAGGAGGAAATGGTAACCCACTCCAGTATTCTTGCCTGGAAAATTCCATGGACAGAGGAGCCTGGCGGGCTACAGTCCATGGGGCTGCAAAGAGTTGGACACGACTGAGCGCACACGCACCCACGCATTTGTCTGCCTCAACACACAGAATCTTCAGCGTGCGAGGGGCCCGGGTCTCTGTGGCCTGCTCCTGGGGACCCCTCCCTGCCACGCGGGCCCCATGAAAGCCCTCCAGCCTGGCCTGAGCCTCGGCCCAGTTACGAGGGTTCCCGGGGAGGACAGAGAGCCGGGCACTCTACCAGGCAGACCTGGTTTCGGCGGGTCACTGGCCCGCCACGGGGTCTGTCCAGGCCCGCTGCGGTGCCCCTTACACTGTCAGAACCGCGGGCCTGCCCGTGTGTCCCTTGGAAGGAGTCAGTTCAGGAGATGCTTCCCGGCTCAGCAGCAGCAGGTGGAACAGCTCG
The DNA here is from genome assembly GCF_963930625.1 of Muntiacus reevesi. NCBI lineage: Eukaryota > Metazoa > Chordata > Mammalia > Artiodactyla > Cervidae > Muntiacus > Muntiacus reevesi. The sequence continues at coordinate 175,587,128 of NC_089249.1, forward strand.
GACAGGACCCGAGAGCAGCATCTTCCTTCAACACCAAGGTCTCTCTGGGGCAGCGGCTGTCAGCGCCCCCCCCCCGCCCAGGGCTCCTGCAGTGCTGGGCCACCCCTCCCAGGCCTTGGGGGGCCCACACCCAGGGTGCTGGGCAGGCCCCTCACCAGCGCCCCGCAGGACGCCTGGAGGGGAGGCCGGCCCACCTGAGTGCCCCCCATAGCCGGGCACTCTCGGAGCAGGGCCGGGCACCTGTGAGTGTTTGTTGAGGGTCTGCCCACGAGTGCTGGGCCACATCCTTGTCGGGAGGACCTGGCGCAGAGGTCCGCTTCCCCACCCTCTGCCCACCTGGATGGGGGCACCCTCCAGGTGTCCCAGAGCACCCACAGCCTCCAGCCCAGGGGTGCAGAAAGCTGGCAGACCCCCTGGGGCCTCTGGGGTCCTTCGGGGAGGCCTCCCCCTCTCCCCGGCCCGGCCTCAGCTGGGGCTCCTGCCCGCGGGCGCCAGGCGTCGACACGGCCTTCTGGTGGCTGGACCAGGGCGCAGGGTGGGTGAGCACGTGGCCACGGGCCTTCCCAGCCAGTCCCTGCCTCCCCAGCTTCACGTCACCTCCCCATCGCCCTTCTGAGCGTGACGCGGACGGGCAGGAGACTCTGCTGCCTGGGGGGCAGCAGGGAGGGAACCCCGGGCTCTCAGAGCCCCCCCAGGATGCGTCGGGCTCTGCTGCCACGGGGGCCAGCATGTGCCCAGGTGGGCTGGGTGGGCAGAAGAAGGCGGGCACTCTTCCCCCCCCAAAGGCAGCTTCTTGAAGCCCCATCCAGGTGGCATCCGGGTAGAGCTCTCGGCATAGATGTGTCCCAGGCACCCCATGACCCTGGGCACCCCGAAACCCTGGGCACAAGATCCCACAGCACCAGGCCAGGCCTGTCGGGCATGGGGGCGGGGGTCTCAGGAGGCCTGCCAGCCCCCTGCTCTGTCTCTGGAGCTCAGCCAGGGCTGACCTGGGGGGCGGGTCTGGGGCTGGGGCCAGTGGTGGGTGCAGGGCGTGCTGGAGAGGGCAGGAGGGGGCTTTCTGGCTCCGAGGGGTGAGGGTCAGAGGCAGAAAGCTCCCAGGAAGAGACCAACAACCATGGGCGGGAACCGGGGAGGAGGATTCGTCCTCGGCTTCCCTCCACCTCCACGGCTCCCCTGGGGCGGGGGGACAAACACATGCTCCCCAGACGCGCGGTAACGGGCCGCCAGGCCCTGGCACCCCGCCTGCTCTGACGTCTTTTTCCATCAAGTGATGAAGGCCCAGTTTCACAATCTCCCCACTTGGGGGATGGAGTCAGGCCGTGTCAGAACGCAGAAGGTCAGAAGCAGACAGCGCTCAGCGTACCCCGGCCGGGGCGGAAGGGCAGGCAGATGGAACTCATCAGGGCGGAAGGGCAGGCAGATGGAACTCATCTGGGGCTGGGGGCTCCCTGCTCCTCGCCTCCCTCCCTGTCTACCCTGGACACCCCTCCCCACAGCCCCGGAAATCGCAGGACCGTCTAGGCTGTGAGCAGATGGGACTTCTCTGTCTGGGGCGGTGGGCCAGGCTTGTCACGCTGGATAGCCTCTGGGGTCTTTGCACGCCGGGAAGAGGGGCAGGGCCGGGCTGGTGATGGGAGATTATGACGGGGTGATGGGGTACATTGGGGGGCAGGGGCGGCTAGGCGGGGGTCGTGGCAGATGTCCCTTCTTAATGCTGACCTCACTCCAGCACTCACCCTGCCCCCTGCAGCGCCCCCGCCAAGTCCAGGGACAGGGTCTCCAGGGACCTGCCCACCCCTCAGTCATTCACGTGCCGGGTCTACTGGCGGAGGGGCTCTGGGAGCCCCTTTGAGGTCACTTCGAGGTCACCTTTCTCTCCAGGTATCTTACAGGACTTAAGCCCTGGACACTTATGTACAAGATGCCCAGTGGGACACACTCGGGACTGCCCTTAGGTCTGAGATCCTTCTTCTCCGGCTCCTTGTCTTAGAAACGGATACCTGGGCCTTCCCTGGTGTTCCAGTGGCTAAGACTCTGGGCTCTCAGTGCAGGGGCCCCAGGTTTGATCCCTGGTCACGGAACTAGATCCCACGTGCTGCAACTAAAGATCCCGTATACCTCAATGAAGCCTCAGTGCAGCCAAATAAATAAATAAGATTTAAAAAGAAAAGAAATGGAGACCCTACTTTCTTTTTTTTGACTTTTTAAAAGTATTTCATTTATTTGTTTGGCTGTGCTGGGTCTTAGTTGCCGCATGTGGGATATTTAATTGCTGCGTGAGAACTCACTTCTGGTGTGTGGGGTCTAGTTCCCTGACCAGGGATCGAACCCAGGACCCCTGCACTGGGAGCAAGGAGCCTTAGCCACCACGGAAGTCCGAGACCTCACTTTCTTAAAAACACACTCCTTTCCGGTAGGTGGGAAGCTGAGCTTACCCCACCGCCAGGGCGGGGCAGGCAGCCTATATCAATGGCAAGAAGGCCAAGTTAACACATCCTGATGTTTCCATTTCTACTTACGTTGAGCCATTTCTGGGGTTTGATATTGCAAATGATGTCGCTATAAGAACTTTGTACGTAGAGATTTACTTCTTTTCGACTCATTTCTTTATGAATTCTTGCATGTGGGCTTGCTACAACATGTGTCATGAACATTCTATGGTTCTTGATAGGTTTGGCCCCATCGCCCTGTTAAAGGATTTCACTAATTTGCATTACCAGCAACATTCAAAAATATGTATTTCCTCATAGGTTCCTGTGTATGAGTTTGGGAAGACTTTATTTTTGCAGATTTAAATGAGATTTCCTCTTCAGTTTCAATTTGCCTATCTTTGACTGTTAGAAGACTGAGCTGTTCTCCCATAGCTGTTTGCAATTTTTTTTTCCCCTCAAATGCAAATTATCTGACCTTAACCTTCCCTGTTTATCTCTTGAGTCATTGGGGGTATTTTTAATCTTCTTGTACAAACTCTTGACTACAGTAAAGACTAGCTGTTTGTCATCTTGTTCTAAATACTTACTCTTCATGTTTCCCTTGGTGATGTTTATTTTCCATGTTTTATTTAATTAATTATTCAGTTAATACAAGTGCCCAGACTCATTCCTCAGAGCTCTGATTTCGGCGAGGTCCTGTCTGTTCCACAGGTTCAGTTGAGTCATGTGGACACAATAGTAAGTTGTTTCTATTTAGTTGTTCTGTTTTGAAATAACATTTATCTTCTCAATGCAGTGGATCATTACGTTAAGACGTGAATGAAAATTTATGTCTTTCCTACCTCAGTGATCCTAACGTTATTTTTTGAATGATATTTCCTCCCTCAATTGTTTGGTTATGCTTAGTTTAATACATTTAATACATTCTTGTACACATTTGAGTCTGTTTCAGGTAATTTTTACTTATGTTTTGGGGTCATATTCCAGCACTTCGATTATCATGGCTTTATGATATTTTCTACAAGTTAGAAGTGCTCATCTGATCCCAGTGTGTTCACTTTCATTATATTTCACATTAGGCTGGGTTCCGTCTGATGTTTTTCCACCTGTTTCCCTGAAAGAACTGGAGAACCATTTTGCCAAATTCCATAAAAATTCGATATTGAGACTCTGAGATGACTGGTATCAATCCGTCAACTTAGGAAGCATCACCTGTTTGCAGGAGCCCTTCCCAGGGAGGCACTGTGGGCCCTGGTGTCCTGAGCATCGGCAGCAGGTGGAGTTGGGTTGACCAGCTGTTCCATTTGGGTGCTGCCTCTTAGTGATTAGTACAAAAAACAAGCATAGGGCTGGGGTGGGGGGAGCATGGAGCCGAGATGGGACCCATCGGGCATGAAACCTGCTGATTCTTTCACTACTTAAACTCTCTGGGCCTCTGTTTCCTCCGAAGTGAAGTGAGTCTAATAGCGTTTTCTTGACTGACAGTTCCTGATTTGCCTTTATGTGAGTTTCCTTAATCAGGTTTTAGGATTAGGCTGTGTGTGTGTGTGTGTGTGCTCAGTCATTCAGTCATATCTGATGCTTTTGCAACCCCGTGGACTGTGTAACCCACCAGGCTGATCTGTCCATGAGATTTTCCAGGCATGAATACTGGAGTGGGTTACCATTTCCTCCTCCAGGGGATCTTCCCAACCCAGGAATCAAACCCACATCTCCTAGCAGCTCTTGCATGGGCAGGCGGATTCTTTACCACTGAACCATTTGGGAAGCCCAAAGGCTTAGGCTCCTATTTGCCAAATGGAATATATGTGTTCACCTGACTACTGGAGTCAAGAGTAGGAAATAATTGATGTACCTGGAGCATTATTTGTTCCTGCAAGGAGATCCTAAATATTCTTTGGAAGGACTGATACTGAAGCTGAAGCTTCAACACTTTGGCCACCTGATGTGAAGAGCAGACTCACTGGAAAAGATCCTGATGCTGGGAAAGATTGAAGGCAGGAGGAGAAGGGGATGATAGAGGATGTGTGCAAGAGTCCTTCCCACTGGAGGACTCAGCTCTGAATAGGTTGGGGGAGTTCTCTCTCCAGTTTCTTCCTCCACTGTGGGTAGGTTTCCTGTTCCTTGTTTCCTGTTTGTATTTCAGCAGTGTTTATGTGGTCCACATTCTCCAGTCTTCTCACTAAACCACAGCGGTGTGTAGTATTCCCTTAAATGTTGCTGTCCTCTACACCCGAGTCCTGTGTTGTTGTTTGGCAGCACTAGGTCTTCGCTGCTTTGCAGAGGCTTTCTCTGCTTGCAGCGAACAGGGGCCGCTCTTTGTTGCAGTATGTGGGCTTCTCCTGGCAGTGGCTTCTCTTGTTGTGGAGCACAGACCCTAGGCTCCTGGGCTTCAGTAGTTGCAGCATCTGGGCTTGGTAGTTGTGGCTTTCAGGCTGTAGAGCGTGGGCTTAGAATTTATGACACATGGGCCTAGTCACTACTCAGCACATGGAATCTTCCCAGGCCAGGGATCTAACCCATGTCTCCTGCATTGGCAGGTGGATTCTTAACCACTGGACACCAGGGAAGTCCCAAGTTTTGTTTTATCTTTGTGTTTTTCTCCCCCTGTTTTCCTTCATTTAGATGCCACCTTATTCATCAAAGGGAAACCAAAAGGCCCAGTTTTTCATTCAGTTCAGTTCAGTCCTGTCTGACTCTTTGCAACCCCATGGACTGCAGCACATCAGGCTTCCCTGTACTTCACCAGCTCCCGGAGCTTGCTCAAACTCATGTCCCTCAGGTTGTTGATTCCATCCAGCCATCTCATCCTCCTGCCATCAATCTTTCCCAACATCAGGGTCTTTTCCAGTGAGTCAGTTCTTTGCATCAGGTGGCCAAAGTACTGGAGCTTCAGCTTCAGCATCAGTCCTTCCAATGAATATTCAGGACTGATTTCCTTTAGGATGAACTGGTTGGATCTCCTTGCAGTTCAAGGGACTCTCAAGAGCCTTCTCCAACACCACAGTTCAAAAGCATTAATTCTTCAGTGCTCAGCATTCTTTTTAGTCCAACTCTCATATCCATACATGACCCCTGGAAAAACCATAGCTTTGACTAGACAGACATTTTTTGGCAAAGTAATGTCTCTGCTTTTTAATATGCTGTCTAAGTTGGTCATAACTTTTCTTTCAAGGAGCAAGCATCTTTTAATTTCATGGCTGCAGTCACCATCTGCAGTGATTTTGGAGCCCCAAAAAATAAACTCTGTCACTGTTTCCATTGTTTCCCCCTCTATTTGCCATGAAGTGATGGGACCAGATGTCATGAACTTGGTTTTTTTAATGTTGCATTTTAAGCCAACTTTCTCACTCTCCTCTTTCACTTTCATCAAGAGACTCTTTAGTTCTTCTTCACTTTCTGCCATAAGGGTGGTGTCATCTGCATATCTGAGGTTATTGATATTTCTCCCGGCAATCTTGATTCCAGCTTGTGCTTCATCCAGCCCAGTGTTTCTCATGATGTACTCTGCATATAAGTTAAATAAGCAGGGTGACAATATACATCCTTGACGTACTCCTTTCCCAATTTGGAACCAGTCTGTTGTTCCATGTCCAGTTCTAACTGTTGTTTCCTGACCTGCATACAGATTTCTCAGGAGGCAGTCAGGTGTTACGGTATTCCCACCTCTTTAAGAATGTTCCACAGTTTGTTGTGATCCACACAGTCTAAGGCTTTGGCATAGTCAATAAAGCAGGTAGATGTTTTTCTGAAACTCTCTTGCTTTTTCGATGATCCAATGGATGTTGACAATTTATTCTCTGGTTCCTCTGCCTTTTCTAAAACCAGCTTGAACATCTGGAATTCCATGGTTCACATATTGTTGAAGCCGGGTTTGGAGAATTTTGAGCATGACTTTGCTAGCGTGTGAGATGAGTGCAATTGTGCAGTAGCTTGAGCATTCTTTGGCATTACCTTTCTTTGGAATTGGAATGAAAACTGATCTTTTCCAGTCCTGTGGCCACTGCTGAGTTTTCAAAATTTGCTGAGTGTAGCACTCTCACAGCATCATCATTTAGGGTTTGAAATAGCTCAACTGCTATTGAGGAATTCCATCACCTCCACTAGCTTTGTTTGTGGTGATGCTTCCTAAGGCCCACTTGACTTCACATTCCCAGATGTCTGGCTCTGTATGATTATCTGGGTTGTGAAGATCTTTTTTGTACAGTTCTTCTGTGTATTCTTGCCACCTTTTCTTAATACCTTCTGCTTCTGTTAGGTCCATACCATTTCTGTCCTTTATTGTACCCATCTTTGCATGAAATGCTCCCTTGGTAGCTCTCATTCTCTTGAAGAGATCTCTAGTCTTTCCCATCCTATTGTTTTCCTCTATTTCTTTGCATTGATCACTGAGAAAGACTTTCTTATCTCTCCCTGCTATTCTTTGGGACTCTACATTCAAAACTCTGGTGTTTTGGTTCCCTCCATATCTATCTATCTGTCCATCTATCTCTTTCTATCCATTCATCCATCCATCTATTTACTTATCTATCATTGCATCTACCTGTCTACCTCTGTGTGCCTATCTTTATCTATCTGTCTAATTCTACCTATCTCCCTATCTAGGTATCCTTCTATCCATGTATCTATATTTTTATATACCTACCTCTTCCTCTCTGCCTCTCTTTATTGATTTCAGCTAATGTTCTAAAGGGCTTCTCTGGTGGCTCAGATGGTAAAGAATGTTCTAAAACCTATTTCTTTCTTTCTGCTTTCTATTTTGGTTTTATTTTGTACTCTCTGTTCTTTTATTGGGCTTCCCTGGTGGCTCAGCGGTAAAGCGTCTGCCTGGAGTGCAGGAGACCCGGGTTCGATCCCTGGGTTGTGAAGACCCCTGGAGAAGGAAATGGCAACCCACTCCAGTACTCTTGCCTGGAAAATTCCATGGGCTGAGGAGCCTGACAGGCTACAGTCCATGGGGTCGCAAAGAGTCAGACATGACTGAGCGACGTCACAGGTCACAGGTTCTTTTATCAGCAATAGCTATTAATCTGATAGGGCTCTTGGTTACTTAATCTTTGCAGACAGGCTGTTAATTCAAACATGTCTTACTATTTTTAACATCATCATTCCTTTTTACGTGTTTTAACTTCAGGCAACTCTTTGAAGTAGATCCTAGAAATAAGCCATGTGATTAGTACATTCTCAGAATTTAAAAATTTCCAAGGAGCTTTTTGCTGCCTTTGCACTTGAGTGACAGCCTGACAGGATAATAAGTCTATGATGAGCAGCCTTGTTCATATAGTTCATGAACATGAGGTTCACGAAGCTGCTTTTTTCCCATTGTCTCTGGCTTTTCATCATGTTTTCAGAGAAAGCAGAAGAGATTTTGCTTTGTCTTTAAATAGGAGCTCCTTTTCTCTGGCTCAGAGGTTCGTGGCTTGCTAGAACCAGGGGACCAGAAGGAGACAGCAGAGGTGCAGGACAGGCAGGACATGGGCCTGGAGCCGTAGTGGCTGCATCAGGGCTGCCTGGAGGCAGCTCTCAAGACACACGTCCTCAGACCCTGACAGACAAGACCGCTGGGGACATGAGCTGACAGGTCCCAGAGCAGGTGGGGGAGGTTTGAGACCCCTCTCCTGGAAGCCAGGTGGGTCTGCGGGTTCCCTGTGACACCTGTATCCCTGTGCATCCATCCTCCGGGTGCTCATGGACCAGGCTTGTGTCCCAGGGTGATTTGGGGCCAGGGAGAAGCCCCTGCAGATGACTGGGAGCTTGTCCTCCTGCATGGGCACATGTTTCTGGGGTGGTAGATAGAGTATCACCAGGCCAGGGTGTCAGGGCGGCCAGGTGCCTTGGTGGGGTGGGGTGGACATCTCAGTGGGGGCCTCTTAGGCTCATGACTGCCTCCTACTAGGCAGGGTGGGGGAGTCACGCCCCCTTACTGGGAGCCTGGGGCCACTGTACCCACTTTAAAGGCGAAAGCACAGAGCCTCAGTCCTCAAAGCCCACTGCTGGTCACTGTCCCCTGGTGCAGAATGTTCTGCGGCCCTGCCCCCACCCTCGGTGTTGCCCTGAGCTCCGGACAAGATGGACCAGCCAGGAGGGGCCGCATGGACACAGGCAGCTGACGGGACATGTGGTTGGGGCTGAGCTCATGCCGGGGGGCCCCTGCCAAGGAGAGGAGGGTAGTCCGTCAAGGCTTTGGGAAACTCTCGGTCCCGGGAGAATCCAGCGGCATCAGGGAGACAAAGGGCCACTAGAGCAGGGGCGAGGGGGACCAGGGCCCTGCCCAGACCCGGGGGCGGGGCCGCAGGGCCTGGAGGGGAAATCCCGTCCCACCGGCTGCCAGCCCGGCTTCCCGGGGGCTGTTAGAGTCCAAATATAGCGCCCTGGCAGTCCTGCTTAATCCTGGGCTCAGACAGACATGTTCACCCATGTCCTGGCGAGGGCAGGGTCCTGGGCCCCGGCAGGCTGGGTACGGCCAGCCAGGGACTTCACCCCGCTGGACCTGCCTGTCCACGCAGTGGTCCCGGGAGATCCCAGGGTGGCAGTGGGAAGAGGGGTCCCACTGGCCTAGCCACCAGTGGGCACCGCTCCCGGTGTCCCAAGACTCTGGGTTACTCACGCCCCACCTGCCCGGCCCTCAGAAGACACCACCGGCATTTGGAAACTGGAGTTTCCCTCCTCGCACCGCAGACCCCCAGAGCCGAGTTCTGCCATGGCCCGATCTTGAGGAGGCAGCATGCCCTGCTGCCCACGGGAAGCCCGGCCTGGCAGCACCCAGCCGGTGTCGGGTGCCAGGGTGGCTGCTCTCGGAGCCAGAGATGGACTCCTCCCAGCTTGGGCAGAGGGGCCCAGACTCCTTCCTGCCCGGAGCGGAGCCCATGCACAGGGTCAGTGGGGGAGGCCCCTCCCCAAGGGGGTTAGCGGTCTACACGGAGGAGGCAAGCAGACCCCAAGTCAGATCCCTGGGCCAGCCACCTCACTGCCCCCTGGGACCACTCGCTTGGTTACCTGCCCAGCTCCCTGTTCTGCAAGGCAGGGCGGAGTCTGGGCGTCGTGTGAATGGCCTCAGCATGTCCTGTCCTCTGAACAGCAGAGGGTTTTGCTGTCACAGGGATGGGGCGTGTCCCCTCGGAGGTCACAGCCAGCTTTGGGGTGCGCAGGCCATGCACCCCGGCCTAGGCGAGTCCTCGTTCTCCCTCTCAGTTACAGGGTGTCCATCACCTAGTGGGGCAAGACTGGGCCTGTCCTGCCCCAGGGCCTGGTGCTCACATGCTCCCAGCAGGAGCCCAGGCCCCACTGTGGGTGTCGGACCAGCCCCGCCTGCAGCAGGGCGTCTGGACAGGCGGCTGCCTGCCCGCCTCCGTCTCTGCAGCCCCGGGTCCCTGGAGCCCAGTCTCCCCGCCCAGCACGCAGCAGCCCCTGTCCCCTCTGCGCCTTCCTGCTCCTCCGTGTGGGTGCGTCTCACAGGCTGGGCTCTGCTGAGGAAGCCTGGGGGCTGCTAACGAGGGGGTGCTCTGTCTGCAGAGCCTGGAGAGCGAGCAGACGCCGTGTGGTCTGACCAGTGCCAAGCTCAGGACACCAGGGCTAGGTCGAGAGCTGCCCGGAGTGGTGGCAAAGCTCCAGGCTGTCCACCAAACTCTTTGGACATCTTCCAGAAACACAGGAAAACGGTGATGTCCTCAGTTGATAGCAGTCACCTTCAGTTCAGTTCAGCTCAGTCATGTCCGACTCTTCGCGACCCCCTGGACCACAGCATGCCAGGCCTCCCTGTCCATCACCAACTCCCGGAGCTTGCTAAAACTCATGTCCATTGAGTTGGTGATGCCATCCAACCATTTCATCCTCTGTCGTCCCCTTCTCCTCCTGCCTTCAATCTTTCCCAATATCAGGGTCTTTTCCAATGAGTCAGCTCTTCGCATCAGGTGACCAAAATATTGGAGTTTCAGCTTCAACATCAGTCCTTCCAATGAACACCCAGGACTTATTTCCTTTAGGAAGGACTAGTTGAATCTCCTCGTAGTTCAAGGGACTCTCAAGAGTCTTCCCCAACACCACAGTTCAAAAGCATCAATTCTTCGGCGCTCGGCTTTCTTTATAGTCCAACTCTCACATCCATACATGACCACTGGAAAAACCACAGCCTTGACTAGATAGACCTTTGTTGACAAAGTAGTGTGTCTGCTTTTTAATATGCTGTATAGGTTGGTCATAACCTTTCTGCCAAGGAGTAAGTGTCCTTTAATTTCATGGCTGCAGTCACCATCTGCAGTGATTTTGGACCCCCCCCAAAAAAAATAAAGTCAGCCACTGTTTCCATTGTTTCCCTATCTATCTGCCATGAAGTGATGGGACCACATGCCATGATCTTAGTTTTCTCAATGTTGAGCTTTAAACCAACTTTTTCACTCTATTTCACTTTCATCAAGAGGTTCTCTAGTTCTTTTTCACTTTCTGCCATAAGGGTGGTGTCATCTGCATATCTGAGGTTATTGATATTTCTCCCGGCAATCTTGATTCCAGCTTGTGCTTCTTCCAGCCCAGCGTTTCTCATGATGTACTCTGCATATAAGTTAAATAAGCAGGGTGACAATATACAGCCTTGACATACTCTTTTCCCTATTTGGAACCAGTCTGTTTTTCCATGTTCAGTTCTAACTGTTGTTTCCTGACCTGCCTACAGATTTCTCAAGAGGCAGGTCAGATGATCTGGTATTCCCATCTCTTTCGAAATTTTCCACAGTTTGTGGTGATCCACACAGTCAAAGGCTTTGACGTAGTCAAAAAGCAGAAATAGATGCTTTTCTGGAACTCTCTTGCTTTTTCGATGATCCAGTGGATGTTGGCATTTGATTTCTGGCTTCTCTGCCTTTTCTAAAACCAGCTTGAACATCTGGAAGTTCATTGTTCACGTATTGCTGAAGCCTGGCTTGGAGAATTTTGAACATTACTAGCGTCACCTTGGTTGGGCGCTTTTCCCACTGGGGTTCGGGGAGTGGGGACTGTCCCACATGCACTGACTTCCTGGTGGCATCTCAGCCCTGGGCCTTCTGCCCAGCTGGATCCCACAGCTCAGAGACCCTCAGCCTCTCACCTGAAGACACACAACAGCTTCACAGGGCAGCTGACTGAGGCATAAGTGGAAATCCGGCTTCCCAAGCCCTGTGCCCTGCCTGGAGGAGGGGGCACCCTTCCAATCTCACCCAGCACCCCCCCACAGCCCGGCCCCCACATGGCTGCACACCTTGCTTCCAGGCAGCCCCGACCGGTCTGGATGCCGAGTGAAGTTCAGCTCAGGGTGTCCCCTGTCCTTCCCCAAGGCGTGCCTCCAGCTTGCGGGGTCTGAGTGGTACACTGACAGCTCTGAGGGCAGAGACTACGGCCTGTGCTTCTGAGAGGTGCGTGCACCGGGGCCCTGGGACTCTCTGCTGCAGACCCCCTATCCAGGTGGGAACCCCAGCTGTCCTCAGGACTCATGTGTCCACACTGGGGTCCTGGACAGCCCAGGCAGGAAGGGACGGTGACCCCCCAGTAGCCCCTCCCTCCCAGCCCAGGCTCAGGGAACAAGGGCTCTGAGTGGCTCCTGGAGTCACAGACACGTCAGCTTTGTCCACAGGGGCAAGGTGTGCCCTGTGCTGGGCCCGGGGTAGAGCAGGGAACCCGAGGTCACACCCCGGGCCGACAGACAGCACATGAGCGGCTGCAGCACCTGCAGGGATTGGGGAGACACAGCGGGCCCAGGGCCCGGAGGCCGCCCTTAGGGGCGTACCCCCAAAGCACTGAGCTGGAGACAGAAATGTCTGCAGGCAACTGGGGATGGGACTGGGGGCATCGGACGAAGGGGTCCCTGTCCCTGCTGTGGACCGGGGCTGGGAGAACCACTTTCTCCAGAACAGGAGATGCAAAATCTGGCCTGAGGGTCACGGAGCAGGTCATTTCTACGTGGGTCCTGAGAGGCAGCCAGAAACATGACCGCATGAGAGGAAACAGGCTCAGAAATTCCCAAAAGTCCCCCTTCCCTGTGTCTGCAAGACAAGAGTCTCTAGGAGGGCAGGCCGGAGGGAATCCTGGCAACTCAGCGCCTGTCTGTACTGAGTGGGGCGCCCCTCTGTGCAGTGTCCCCCAAGCTCCATGGACCCCAGAACACTGCTGGCATTTGCCTTGGTGGAATGTCTCAGGGGTGGGAGAGTCAGGCTGGCTTCCAGCCCGGAGAAGAGAGACTGAAAGTGCAAAAGACAGAGGAGCTGAAGCCAGAGGCCCTGGGGTGGGAGGGGACGGTGAGAATGGGGCCAGAGAGGGCTTGTCCAAGAGGGTGGGGGTCTCACAGTCCCCCCAACCACCTGACTTCCTCTGCTGTCTAGCTGATGGAAGCTCCAGATGGGCTGGGGGGTGTCTCCTGAGGGACAGAGAAAACACCGGCCTGTTTCCCCTTTTCTTCCTCTTACCTTAAACAGCCCCCCTTCCAAGGTGCTTTTTTCTCTGCTTTATTTGTATCATTCATTTTCCGAGAAGAATGGCATTTGTCTGCCTCGCTCAGCGAATGCCGGTGGTCTGGAAGGTACCGTTTAGCCAGGGAGCTGGTCTCGTGAAAACGGGAGATGGCATTGACCTGCTATTCAGGCTTGGTATGAAGCCTGTCGCATTGTTTTGTTTATTTATTGACCCAGGAGTATTAGGGGGCACCTCCTAGCGTGTGTCATTCCTGGACAGACATGGAGTTCGCGGTTCCCAGTGCTCCCAGGGAAGACGGGTTTGCCCAGACGTCAGGAGTCCCTGTTCTACAGCAGACAGAGACCCACTGTCGTGGGAACCTAGGAGACATCTGCAGGAGTGCATCTGCACGCCGTGGTCATGCTGACTGCAAAGCGTTCCTGGCGAGGTGTCCTGTGGGTCAGCCCTAGGCCGGCAGAAATGCATGAAGACTCCTATCACTTGGTCGCGGGGGATTTTTCCAGCTGGGTGGAATCTCTCTAATCTCCCTAGTTTAGGGAGGGCTTCGCAGTTTGGTATCCACCTGCCCCCCACCCCCATAGCAAGTCCTTGGGATCCAGGTGAGCCCAGGTACACTGCTGGCTCAGGTCCCACCGGCCCAGCACATGTTTGCCGGTGACTCCAGGGTTTGAAGTGAAATGTTTTCAATCCAGCCATTAACAGGACTTCCTTATATGCTCCCTGCAGCATCAAGAAAAGCAAAAGATGCCCCGTCCTATGCAGCCTCCAGGCACCGTGGGTCCGGGGAACAGTCCCCCAGGTGGGCTTGGTTATCCCCCCGAGGGCCACTCAGCCCCTCCTGTCTGTGGTCGGAGGCCCTTTGCAGAGATGAGCTGGCCTGGCACACTGGCTCCGAGCCTGGAGCCTGATGTAGGAAGGGCCAGCCCATGGCTTTCTGCCACCAGAGGAAGTGGCCTGCTGAGCTGTCAGCCCCTCCCAATTTTGGAAGGGTCCTGCAGTGACTAGGAAACCTTGGGTGGGAGCAAAGGTGGAAACCACCAGGGGGAAGACAGACCTGGCCACCTAAAACACAAACAGGTTCCTAACAGTGATGAAAGTGCCTCAGTAGCAAATGTGATGTTTGCTATTCGTTTGAGAGATTTTTTTTTAATCACATTAGAAAGAACTTCTTTGTGCTTTACAAAGTTGGGCTTTTTTTTTTTTTAAATCAGAAATGAATGTTCAGTTTTATCAAACTCCTTTGCAACATGTATCAAAACGATTGCTGCTTTCCTTTGACAAGTTGAAGTATGACTTTATAGTAATAGCACTGAAGCCTTCCTGAAATAAACCCACTTTATTCTATACAGCTAGCTTAAAATTGCTAGTGTTTGAAAAAGGACATCTGTGTCTATTTATAAGTGAAAGTGAACATCTGTTGCATGAGCCTGCCTGTTCCGAGGCACGTGGGCGGGCCATCGTAAGAGGTTTGGGATCAGGGTTTTGTTAACTTTTTCAAAGAACTGAGACGCTTGACATCTTTTTCTGTGACCTTAAGAATCTGAAAGAACTGCCTGAGTCTAGTACTTTTTGTGAAAGTAATTCTTTAGCAATTTTTTCCTCTCAAATTTTCTACATTATAAGTCAAGATCTCATCATTTGTAGTTTCCCCCAGAGCATTCCCGTTCATCAAAGACTTTCCAACTTTTAACATACATGTTTTGCATGTCAGTCTCTTATACTTTTTCTAATCTTTTATCTGTGGTTTTGTATGTTGGTGTTTTCTCTGCTTTTTTTCTGGATTATCCAGAAATGTGATCATTTCATTGTAGCTATTTTTCTAAAGAATCAACTGCTGAATTTATTTATTCATTTTTATGTTTTTTAAAAATATCAATAAATATTAGTTTTCAATAATTAGTAATGCATTTAAATTATTTGCCCTTTGGAGAGATCTATTTTGTGGTTCTTTATTTAAATGTCTTGATTTGGATTCTTACTTCATTTATTTTCATTTATTTTTAGTAATAATAAGATAAACTACAACTGTAGATTTTTCTCAAAATTAAGTTTTGCCTTGATTTCATTAATTTTTACATGCAATGTTGCCATTATTTTTTCTTAACAACCTATAATTGAATTTTTAAACCCCATTTGACCCTGAAATTATATAAGAGTGATCTTTCATTTCCTGGGGTTCATTTTTTAAAAAATTTTATCCTTTTCTTACTAATTTCTAGTTTCTGATATTGTGAAGTGAAGTGAGGTTGCTCAGTCATGTCCGACTCTTTGCGACCCCACAGACTGTAGCCTACCAGGCTCCTCAGTTCATGGGATTTTCCAGGCAAGAATATTGGAGTGAGTTGCCATTTCCTTCTCCAGGGGATCTTCCCAACCCAGGGATCAAACCCGGGTCTCCCACATTGTAGGCAGACGCTTTACCATCTGAGCTAATATTGTAGTCAAAGACTTAAAATCTGCCCTTCAAGAATGTATCAGGTTTTCCTTTGCGGCCTAAATAGGATCCTGGGACTTTTAAAAAGGTTGTTGATTCTTTGCAGGATAGAAACTTCCTCATGTAGTCACTGAAATCAGGTTTATTAAACTTATTTTTCATTTTTATACTAGTTACTATTCCCTGGACCTGAAGAGGTGTGTTACAGCCCCCCACAAGAAGAGTTTGTCATGATTACTCACAGCAGTAGGCTGTGTGGACCCTGTGGACCTGTGACAACGCCCTTCTTGGTGTGAACGCCCCTCTCTTCCTGGTTACCAGGTTACCGCGTTACCAGGTTACCGGGTTACCAGGTTACCGTCTTCTGTGCTGGATTGTGTTCCATCACCCTTGCCACCCTCCTACGTCTCCAGCCAGCGCTGCCTCTTTCTCTTCCTTCTGCTTTTGTTTCTCTTGCCTTTGAGATGACTGCTGTGAACAGGATGAGTGGGGCTTTGTTTCTGCCTACACTCACCCTGCCATTGTGGTGTTTGCTGTCTAGTCACCGAGACCAACAGTGAGTGAACAATCCCGAGTTAAAAGTTCAGATACAAAGAAGGACACAGCTGTGAAGGAAAACCCTACTTTGCTGGGGATCCTAACGAGTTGAAGCATCAGAAAAAAGGCCTGTTTGAGGAAGTGACATCTGAGGGACATGCAGATGCTAGCCTTGTGACGACTGGGTGAACGGTCTTCCATGTAGAAAGTGCAGCATGTGCAAAGGTCCTGAGGCAGGAACACCAGCCAGGCAGGTGGCCAGGGAGAGGGAGGGGGACAGTGAGAGTGGAGAGGTATGGGCTGCTTGAGCGCTTTTGAATGCAGTGCAGGTATGGGGTGGAGGGGGGGGCCGGAGCATTGAACGTATGAAGCAAGGGCGACCTGGTGTGGGCAGTGGGCTGAGACTGGAGAGCACAGAGGCCAGGGCTGTGGCCCCAAGAGCCCATGGTGGACAGAGCCCAGGCTACAGAAGAGAGGAAAGTGGAGGAGGGAGTTGATGGCTGCCCTTGGACTGCAAGGAGATCCAACCAGTCCATCCTAATGGAAATGAGTCCTGAATATTCATTGGAAGGACTGATGCTGAAGCTGAAACTACAACACTTTGGTCACCTGATGCGAAGAACTGACTCATTGGAAAAGACCCTGATGCTGGGAAAGATCGAAGGCAGAAGGAGAAGGGGATGACAGAGGATGAGATGGTTGGATGGCATCACTGACTCGATGGACATGAGTTTGAGTAAACTCTGGGAGTTGGTGATGGACAAGGGAGCCTGGCGTGCTGCAGTCCATGGGGTCGCAAAGAGTCGGACAGGACTGAGCGACTGAACCGAACTGACTGAACTGCTAAGCTGAGTAGGGGGAGGAGAAGAGGCACAGAGATGCCCATGCCCCTGGCCCACGATCAGTGCAGAGAAATGAAACCTGGTCACAGTGACAGGGCTGCAGGAGGGGAGGGTACCCCTGGAAATGGGGGGGGAATCCAAGGCAACTCAGAGAAGGCAAGGCTTCCCAGCCAGCCAGGCATGAGCGATGGGGCTAGGCTGGGGGCACCCCGAGAGTGAGGTACGTGGACAGCCCGCTGTGCACAGGACCAAGGCTTCAGATGGGGGTGAGGATGTCAGGGGTGTCGGAGGTTGCAGCCCACAGGGCCCGACAGAGGAGTGATAGAGCGCGACGGAGCGCAGAGGGCCCTCACTGGGCGGGGAGGGCCGGCGGCCGGGCGGGCCAACAAACCAGGCCGCTGATGGAGCGAGAAGACAGAGAGCCCCGAGGGACAGGGCGGGGTGGGGGTGCTGACTGCGAGGGAGGGGGTCTCTGGGGAAGAGAGGGGAGGAGGGACCCAGGAGAGGCAGTCCCCAGGAGGGGGCGCCATCTGGTGGCCTCGTCCTTCCGGCAAGGAGGGTCCAGGGAGCAGGGGGTCCTTGGGCGCCGCGGGGCGCGGAGCCGGCGGGGGGATGGATGCCAAAGGGGGTCCTGCCCTCGGGGCCCTCCCAGCCCTCAGGTCCGGACGCCCCTCGGAGACTGGTTTGCTCATCCCTGCAGCATCCGCGTGGAACCCAAGAGGAGCCGAGGGCCCAGTGGCCGGCCGCGCCCCGGAACTGCCTCCGCCTTGTGTCTCTCCGAGGGGTCCGCCCCCCACCCCGACTACAGCCTGGAGCAGAGCTGCCCACCCCCCGGAGGGAGGAGGGGTGTCCCGGAGCTCCTGCCCACCGCGGAGCGGCCTGGGAGGGGGCAGGGAGGGGAGAACCCCCGTGCTGGAAGCAGAGGCTGGGAAAGGGGGCGTCCCCAAGGTGGTCCCCGGGCCGGGACTGACCCCACCCAAGTGGGGCAGAGGTTAGGCGGGTGGACGGAAGGAAGGCCGCAGGCTGCGGGCCTGCCGGACAGGGCGGGGTCTGCAGGATTCGGGAGGAGCCCGGGGCCACCGCAGCCCCTCTGAGTCTGGTGGGTGGCAGACGTGGAGCGGCCATGTCCCCAGCAAGGTGCCCCTCGCCGGGCAGGGGGGCTGAGGGTGCCCGCACCCCCGACTCCCCGCCAGCCTGCTCCCGGCTGGCACGCAGTCCTCCCAGCTGCTTGGGATTCAGAGTGTTCCCTGTGCCAAAGGCTAAGGAGACGTGCTCCCCGCGGCTACAAATGCAGGACGCTTGAGCGTCCAGCTTTCTACAGGCCTTGTAAAAAATACAATCATAAAAATAACATGTGCTTGTAGAGAAAACGTGGGAAAATCCTTCTAAAAGCAGAGATAGGAGAATAAAAGTCCACCACCTCTAGTGGTGACAACTCTTAACGTTCTGGGGTCTTCCCCTCCTGCATGGACCACTTTCTGCTGAAACCACACTGTCTGTATCTTGGTCTCAACGGCTTCTTCTGTTCAACATTTATAAATATTTTCTTCCTGAATATCATTTTTATAGCTACATAGCAGAGGCTCTTGTAAGCGATTTTAGTCACTGCCCTATTGTTTGCTCTTTTTCATAATTATAAATCTGCTGGGGACATCTTCTTACATGACTTTGGTCTACATTTCATGTTATTAATTTAGGAAAATTCCCAGAAATAGAACTCCTGACTCAAAGGGTATCCATGATTTTGAAATTCTCCAGACATAATTGCCAAATAGCTTTTCAGAAAACTGTTACTAGTTTATCTTCTACTAGTAAAGATACAAACACCTGCTTCATGTCACTGTACCTTCACCAGCATTGCATATTCTCATTCTGAAAATGGATTCTGTTTGGATGTTTGCTTCTTTCTTCCTTAGAAGTGAGGTTAAACTTTTTTTTTCAGATGCTTGTTAACCATTTGTATTTCTAGAA
The DNA here is from genome assembly GCF_963930625.1 of Muntiacus reevesi. Lineage (NCBI taxonomy): Eukaryota > Metazoa > Chordata > Mammalia > Artiodactyla > Cervidae > Muntiacus > Muntiacus reevesi. The sequence continues at coordinate 175,605,784 of NC_089249.1, forward strand.
CTATTTGTATCTTGGACTCACCCACACACCTCCCTATCTATCTAACCACCCCCCACATCAGTCTGAGGGAAAAAAAAAAACCCTGATGCTGGGAAAGACTGAGCAAGAGGAGAAGGGGACAACAGAGGATAAGACAGTGGGATGGCATTACCAACTCGATAGGTGCGAATTTGAGCGAACTCTGGGAGAGAGTGATGGACAGGGAAGGCAGGCGTGCTGCAGTCCACGGGGTGGCAAAGAGTCGGACAGGACTTGGTGACCGAACAACAACACCATGTCAGTTTAGCATTTAGACAGGCCCCCCAGGCCGGCCTCAGATGGGCCCAGCCTCCTTCACGTGCCCCAGCTGCCCGAGCGCCTGGTGGTGCCACCTCCCCGACAGCCAGCAGGTATTTAAAGCCGCCGAAAGCCACCAGGCTGTGAACTGTCCTGGGGAGATGGAATCCTATGCTGGTCCAGAGAAAGTGAACCACACTAGTGGTTCCTCCTCAGATACTCTGAAAACTTGGACACACACCGCCTGGTCAACATTTACTCGAGTTTATAGAACAAGAAATGTCCCCTTCAGGGACCACACACCAGTTGTCCGGAAGTCCTCCACTTACTGGGCACCTGCTGTCCATCAGGTCCTTGACTTCATTTAACTTGATCTGCCCAGTAACCCTGTCAGGTCAGGACCTGTCTCTTCACTGATTATAAGGAGACCAAGGCTTGGATGACCAAGGCTGAAGAAGGCTCATAAGAGTCCCTTGGACTACAAGGAGATGAAACCACTCAATCCTAAAGGAAATCAACCCTGAATATTCATTGGAAGGACTGATGCTGAAGCTGAAGCTCCAATACTTTGGCCACCTGATGTGAAGATCTGATTCATTGGAAAAGACCCTGATGCTGGGAAAGATTGAGGGCAGGAGGAGAAGGGGACCACAGAGGATGAGATGGTTGGATGGCACCACCTACTCAATGGACATGAGTTTGAGCAAGCTCCGGGAGATGGTGAAGGACAGGGAGGCCTGGCGTGCTGCAGTCCACGGGGTTGTAAAGAGTCGGATATGACTTAGCAACTGAACAACCACAATAAGGCTTGGATGGGAGAGATGAGGCCCCGGGATCACTCAGCCTAAGAGGTGGAGCTGGATTCGAACCCAATTCTGCGGGGCACCAGGGCCCATACTGATACTCCACAGTCGGGACCAGTCAGTCCTGATGATGGTGGGTGTCCCCAGAGCAGACAAGTCCCTCTGTGGGCAGTGGTGGGCACCTTCTTGTCAACAAGTAAATAATCATCAAGTGCAGTGCCAGGAGCCTTGACTTGGTGGGACCCAGACATACTGGAAACTCCCACCACAGTGTTCAGGAACATTCCAAGCAAAGTTCACGTGGGGGCCCAGAATAGAAAGTCCTGGCCAAAAAAGGAAAATGATTCCATTACATGAGAACTGAAAGTAGAGGGTTAAAGCAAGAATATTTCCTCATGATTATTTTGGCCCCTTCAGTCGGTACAGTGTTCTTTTGAACAGAAGAATGTCTGTACTCTGGAGGGAATTCTTGTATCACATCCTTGCTGACAGAGCTCACAATATTTATTGAGAGTTTCAGCTGTCACTTCTGTATAAATAAACAGGATGAAGTGGGCAGTGGACTCCGCATGAGGGATATTTTTAGACGGGTGTGGGGGGTTGGCTTTGCAAACTGGAAGGATATTTCAAGGAGAAAGTGCTTGGCCCCAGAAGGGCCCACCACTGGCTCAGCCTCAACGTGTGCCCGGTCTGTGGTCCCTGATGTCACAGTTTCCTGGGTCAGGGGCTCTTCCCATTCTGGCAATGCCTCCTTCAAGGGACATCCCAGCTCTATTCCTCAGGCAGAGCATAGGGGACAACATTTAGGACTGACTGTGTCACTGTCTGTACCACACCTAAAACTACCCGTCAATCTGATGGGTCTGAGGTGGGTAAGAAGACAACCATTCAAACCAGGGTTTGTAACATGCAGCCCTGTAGTTGGCCAACCACAAGCTCAAAGTCTTTGGTTTTTCATGATCCCTGACGCACTTTCACTTACCTTGTACCAGGCTTCAGACATGTACTAATTCATTTTTTCACAATGAGACCCAGTCTGTCCTAACTTCCTGTGACTTTTTCCACTTCCATTTTCTACTTGGAACATGAGTCCTTGTTCTCTTAGAAAAACCACACACCCCTGTGGGCATGGCTCCTGCACACCCTCCACTTCTTCTGCCCACTCTCTCCATCCATTTAGATGGTCATGTGGACTGAGGGAGGCCTTGTGTGCATGTGGGGTCATGCCCCAAAGGGTAAGCAGTCCAGAAAAAACAGTGACCTAGTGATTGAGAGACCATATGATAGGAGCTGTGGTAGACGGGTGCTTGGGTGCTGGAGGGACCCCAACCTTTTCCCTTTGGTTTTTCAATACATGCCTGAGTGTCTCCTCAATGTTGAGTTATGGCTTCTGCTCTGTGTACTCATTTCCTGGCCTAAAATAAGGAAAAGCACATTTTGTAAATCTTCATTTTAGTGGGAGGAACTCTTCATTTCTTTGTGTGGGTCCAGCTCTTCATTTCTTTGTGTGGGTCCAGAGTTCCTTCTGTTATATTCTTTTGACTGAAGAACTTTAACATTTCTTGTAGCACAGGTCTGCTGACCATGAAATCTATAAGCTTTTTTCTGAAAAGGTGTTTATTGCAAGCTCATATCTCAAAGATATTTTTGCTGAGTAAAGGATTCTGGGCAGACAGGGGTTTGTGGCCCTTCCCTCTACCCCTCCCCCCATCCCCACCTAGTAGTTGAAAAATGCCACCCATTGTCTTTTGGCTTGCATAGTCCCAGGAAGAGGTCTGCTGCAGTTCACACCACACATTCCTCTGTAGATGTCTTTTTTTCCTGAATGACTCCAAGATTTTTTCTTGGATTTTTTTCTTCACCGTTGGTCTTCAGCAGTTTGACTTTAATATCTAGGCGACTGTTGCTGCTGTTGGTTTGCTTTTTTATTCCATTTGGGGGGGGGGGTGGTCTGACCTTCTTGGATTTATGGTTTTTCATCTCATTATTTTTGGAAAGTTTTCAGCCGTTATCTCTTAAATATTTCTTCTGCCCCGTCCCTTCTCCTTTTGGAACTCCAGTTACAAGTTGGAGATGACATCATTGACAGTGCTCTTAATTTATCACAACTGTTAGATGCTCTATGTTTTTCTTTTTGTTTCAGCTTGGGTAATTTCTATTGACCCATCTTCAAGTTCACTAGTTCTTTCCTCAGATGCCAAGTCTGATGATGACCTCATCGAAGATGGACTCTCTGATACTGTGGGGTTCCCTCCCCCAGCATTTCTCTTTGACTTTCTTACTTTTCTGTCTCTGCTGAAATTCTCTGTTGGTGCATATTGTCTACCTTCTCAACTAGACCCTTTACCATGTTAATATTTTCAAATCCCTGTATGATAATTACTAAATCTGGGTCATCTCTGGGTCAGATTCTATTGATTGTTTTATGTTTTGACAGTGAGTCCTAATGTTTTACTGGATGCTGAACTTGCATGTGTAGAAGGGAAGAGATTGAGACAAATAGTATTTACATCTGGAAATTGTTAAGCCTCTTGTGTCAGGCTGTTATTATGGGATTCAAGTTGATCTTGTGAGGAGCTGAGCTGGGTTTGGGATTTATTGTTGCTGTGGTTTCCTTCAGAGCTCGATAGACTTTGAAGAACTCTGGCAATGGGTTCCCATTGCCTTGTGCTCAGGGTGGGGCTAGAGAATTTCTCTCTGTGTTCTGTCCCAGCCTGCACACCTGTGCCACAGGGTAGGTCCCCCTCCCGCTCCCTTCGGCAGAGTACTGTTGCTTGTTATTCTATGCCAGATTTGTTTTGGGAGAGAGGTAGAGGGGTTCCTTTGTTCTGGTCCAGTCTCAGTTCAGAAAAGCTGTATGCCGCCGGCCTCCTCCCGGTGGCAGCCAGACTCTGCCCTGTATCTGTGGGGGCTTGGGTGGGAGATTCCTGTCCCTCTTCCAGTGGTGTGGTATCATGCAGATTCTCAGGTCCAGGATGGTTTCCTGCTGTTCTCCCAAGGGAAAAGAGTTTCTCCCATCCTTCTCCCCGCCATGGTGTGTTGTCTTGTGCCCTGGGGCTGACAGTCGGCAGCTCAAGGCTTTGCTTCCTGGAGATAAGGGTCTGGGAGGGCTTCAGTCCTGTTTAGCTGCAGTCACAGAGACGAATAGGTAAATGCGCTCCCATGTTCAAAGCAGCAGAATCTGTTCATTGGGATCAGCGTTTCTCATCCTCCAGGGGCCCAAGGCAGTGTTGCTGTTTCTGTGAGAAGGGTTTGGGAAGTGTGTGGTGTTTGTGCCTGCCCCTAACCTTTCTCACGAGCTCCCCCTAGAGCCTCATGGGAAAGAGCAAAAAGTCACGGAACCACCGTGCACCTGGGGCCCCAGGAGTTCCAGACTGAGCCCCCTCCCCCCAGCCCACACTGAACCCTGGGCAGCTCATTATTATGCAGCTGCTATAGCAGCTGCATCCTCCTCACACCGCCTGGCTCTTCCCTGAAACCCAAGTTACATTGCTGACTTGCAGTCTCAGCTCTCTGATAAAGTCAAGAACATCTATGACTCTGTAGTTTCTTCAGCTTTGTTGGTTGTCATTCAAGAGGAATCAGCACTCTGTTTTGCTTTTTCCATCCTAAGCAGAAGCAGAAGTGATACCTTCTGGAAACTACATTTTCATTTCCCCAACATTGAATCTTCATTTATTAAAAAAAAAAATTGACTCAAAAAATTAAACACAAACTTATAATATGATCCAGCAATTTCTGGCTTCTGATTATGCAGCTGAAAGAGCTGAATTTTTCAGCTCTTCTGAAAGCAGAGACTTGAATAGGTAATTGAACTACATGAACTCCCATATTCAAAGTAGCAGCACTTGTCACAACATTTAAAACATAGAAGCAACCCAAATACCCATCAATGAGAAGATAAACAAAATAAAGTATGCACAAGCAGTATATTATTCAGCCTTAAAAAGGAACAGAACTCTGTCATGTGCAACAACATAGGTGAATCTCAAGGACATTCTGTTCAGTAAAATAAGTCAATCACAAAAGGACAAAGAGTGTATGAGCCTACTTATGTGAGCTAACTGGAGTCATCAGATTTCACAGAGATAGAAGGCAGGAGTTGCCAGAGACTAGAGGGAAGACAGGCGTGAGTGTTTAATGGAGACAGATTTTCTGTTTGGGAATCAAATACTTCTGGAGATGGATGGTGCTGACGGTTGCACAACAATGCCACTATACTTAATACCACTGGACTATACAGTTAAAAAGGGTTGAAATGGTAAATTTTATGTTATTAATATTTTAGCATTATTTAGAACAAAATGTATCAGTTCTTGGCGTGTGCCAGGGACTCTTTCAGGCACTGGGATTACAGAGGTGACCAGACCGACAACATCCCTGTCCTCATGGTGTTTACACTCAATAAGCAAAAAGAATGCATAACCTACTAGAGTGAAGGATGACAGTGCTGTGGCTCAATTCCAGAGAGAGTGGGAAGATGAGGGGTTGGGGTGAAGGTAGGGCGGGAGGCCTCACGACAAGTCCTGTGTACCGCTGGGGGAGCTTCCAGGCTGGGGTGGTCTGCACGGGTGGTGGAGACGGCAAGGCGCTCAAAGGGCTGAAGCTCGTTTTTCCAGACTTCTAAAGATGCTTAGCTGGTCCACCTTCTAGTCTGCCCTTGGTGTGACATCGTAGCTCCTAGAATCCCTTAGCTCCAGCTTGCCTCCTGTGGTCTGACCACACGCTTCCCACCCCTCCCCCCACTCCCCCCACCCCCAGGAGCCTTCCAGGACCCTTGCCTCTAGAACCAGAGTCACCGCCTCAGGGCCTGGGCTTCGGTGGAGCTCACCACGTTGGGAGTGGGTTGGAGAGCCCCGGCTTGAGTCCCCACCTGGGTCCTCTGCCCCTCAGGACCTGACGACCTGCTTTTCCACCTGCAGGAGCTACAAGGAGCTCTCCAACTGCACCAGGCATGTGGCGCAAAACCTGGACTGCTTCTGGCCAAACGCGGAGGTGGACAAGTTCTTCCTCGCCGTCCACCAGCACTACTTCAGAAACTGCCCCGTCTCAGGCAGGGCCTTGCAGGACCCACCCAGCAGCGTCCTCTGCCCCTTCATCGTGGTCCCCATCCTGGTGACCCTGCTCGTGACGGTGCTGGTGGTCTGGAGGAGCAAGCGCCCGGAGGGCATCGTGTAGGCCGGGGTCTGTGTGGGGGGGTGGGGGGAGGGCTCCCCGATCACAGAAGCTGCAGAGCAGGTGGGGGGGCAGGCATGGAGGCCCAGCCTGACCAAGGCTTCTGGAGCCCCAACGGCAGAGCAGACCCCCCAATCCCCTCTTCTACCGAGAAGAGCTCACCCTGGGATGCCAGCCAGAGTGGTCAAGCATAGGCGTTGGCCTGGGAAGGGCAGCCCAGCTGCCGGGAGGGAGCGGACGCAGCTGTTGGTCTTGCTGGGGACAGTCTGAGCTGTCTCCCAATAACCCCCACCGCACTCGCTTCCTGCCTGTGGCCAGACTGTGGAGACATATTTGTGATTAAAAGACGTCCTTGAATCCCAGCAGCGTCCTTCTTTCTGGATGTGGACCAGCGGGAGTGGAGCGGGCAGACACTCCGGCCCCTCTGGACTTTCTCTGACAGGAGGGGCCCTCACAGGGACCTAGTGGGGGAGGGTGACCCCTGCCCGCCCCCACACACCCGATCTCAGGGAGCTGGGATCCACCCCGAGGGGCCGGGTCTGCTGGGTGTTCAGAGGCCCCTCCCCGAGGATGGCGCCAGCCTCCAGGTCCCTTCTGGCCCCAGGCTTTCAGCGGCCATGTCCTCTGCTCCCCTCAGGCTGCAGCAGCACGTGCTTCCCAGGCTGCTGCTTACTGCCGCTCTTCTAGAAGTTTCTGGAAACCCAAAGCGAGCGCCCTGCGCCATCCCTCCCAGATGTCCCCAGAGCCCAGCCCGCTCCCCCGGGGTCCCCACAGCCCCCAGCCGGCCGCAGGGCCTCCAGCCCAGGAACTGCACCCTCTCAGGCCCACGGCCCTCTGCCCAGCGGGACAGCCGCCCAGGCACGGGGCCAAGGCCACGGCCTCTGGGCTCTCACGTCCACAGTCCCGGCCCCGGGGAGGACTAGGTGCCGGAGGCTGACACTGGTGTCCAGCGAAGGCGCCAGAGACGGGGTGGGGGGGAGGATGGCCCGGAGCAGGGGGGCGGGGCTCGGGAGGGCGGCTCCAGAGAGCGCGCGCCCCTCCCCGAGGGAGCCCCCCTGGCCCGGGGAGCCTTCCTGAGGCAGCTTTGGGGCTGTGGTGACCTCAAGGACAGGCCCCACCTGTCCCCGCGTGCTTTGCTAGCCTGAGGGGTGTGGGGTGTGAGGTGTGGGGTGGGGTGCAGTGGGAGATGGGGGGAGGTGTGGTGTGGGGTGTGAGGTGTGGGGTGGGGTGCAGTGGGAGATGGGGGAGGTGTGAGGTGTGTGGGGTGTGAGGTATGGGGTCTGGGGTGGGCTGCAGTGGGAGATGGGGGAGGTGTGAGGTGTAGTGTGGGGTGTGAGGTGTGGGGTGGGGTGCAGTGGGAGATGGGGGAGGTGTGAGGTGTGGTATGGGGTTTGAAGTCTGGGGTGGGGTGCAGTGGGAGATGGGGGAGGTGTGAGGTGTGTGGGGTGTGAGGTATGGGGTCTGGGGTGGGGTGCAGTGGGAGATGGGGGGAGGTGTGAGGTGTGGTGTGGGGTGTGAGGTGTGGGGTGGGGTGCAGTGGGAGATGGGAGGTGTGAGGTGTGGTGTGGGTGTGAGGTGTGGGGTGGGGTTTGAGGTGTGGGGTGGGGTGCAGTGGGAGATGGGGGGAGGTGTGAGGTGTGGTGTGGGGTGTGAGGTGTGGGGTGGGCTGCAGTGGGAGATGGGGGAGGTGTGAGGTGTAGTGTGGGGTGTGAGGTGTGGGGTGGGGTGCAGTGGGAGATGGGGGAGGTGTGAGGTGTGGTATGGGGTTTGAGGTCTGGGGTGGGGTGCAGTGGGAGATGGGGGAGGTGTGAGGTGTGGTGTGGGGTGTGAGGTGTGGGGTGGGGTGCAGTGGGAGATGGGGGGAGGTGTGAGGTGTGGTGTGGGGTGTGAGGTGTGGGGTGGGCTGCAGTGGGAGATGGGGGAGGTGTGAGGTGTAGTGTGGGGTGTGAGGTGTGGGGTGGGGTGCAGTGGGAGATGGGGGAGGTGTGAGGTGTGGTATGGGGTTTGAGGTCTGGGGTGGGGTGCAGTGGGAGATGGGGGAGGTGTGAGGTGTGTGGGGTGTGAGGTATGGGGTCTGGGGTGGGGTGCAGTGGGAGATGGGGGGAGGTGTGAGGTGTGGTGTGGGGTGTGAGGTGTGGGGTGGGGTGCAGTGGGAGATGGGAGGTGTGAGGTGTGGTGTGGGTGTGAGGTGTGGGGTGGGGTTTGAGGTGTGGGGTGGGGTGCAGTGGGAGATGGGGGGAGGTATGAGGTGTGGTGTGGGGTGTGAGGTGTGGGGTGGGGTGCAGTGGGAGATGGGAGGTGTGAGGTGTGGTGTGGGTGTGAGGTGTGGGGTGGGGTTTGAGGTGTGGGGTGGGCTGCAGTGGGAGATGGGGGAGGTGTGAGGTGTGGTGTGGGGTGTGAGGTGTGGGGTGGGGTGCAGTGGGAGATGGGGGGAGATGTGAGGTGTGTGGGGTGTGAGATGTGAGGTCTGGGGTGGGGTGGAGTGGGAGATGGGGGGAAATGTGAGGTGTGGTGTGTGGTGTGAGGTGTGGGGTGGGGTGTGAGGTGTGGGGTGGGGTGCAGTGGGAGATGGGGGAGGTGTGAGGTGTGGTGTGGGGTGTGAGGTGTGGGGTGGGCTGCAGTGGGAGATGGGGGAGGTGTGAGGTGTGTGGGATGTGAGGTGTGAAGTCTGGGGTGGGGTGGAGTGGGTGATGGGGTGGTGCTGGGGTGGCAGGTGGCCGGTAGGGGTGTGGAGAGGGGCCCACTTGGTGGACAGGCCTCATCCTTAACTGGCTGCTCACTTCTGCACCACTGACGGCCAGCCGATTAATAAGACTTCCAGCTTTGACCAAGGGAAGGAACCTTTGCAGGACGGCAGGCCACTTGTCCCTCACATTGCCCTATGCAGCCCCTGAGGACCATTTTCCCTTAGGAGAAAACGACTGCGGGGAACTGGTCACTACAGGTCAGAGGATGGCTCGATTAGAAGAATGGGTTTTCCAAGCACTTGCCTCTGAAAGGTCTAATCTGAAAGCTGTCACCTAATTTCGTTGTCAGAATGTCACGTGTTCTGGAGAAACGACTGTGGATCTATTTTTAAACCTTTGAAAGTGTATTTCCTGTCATCATGGCCTGTGAAAAATAATCACATTAACCCTGACAGAGAAGGCCAAGTTCAGCCTCAGGATAGCCTCCTCGCTGTCCCCACCAACCGGGGCTCTGTGCCTCCAACTCCTCCTCCATAAAGTGGGGAGGGTGGTGGGGTCCTCCTGGAAGGGTGAGGCAGTGATTAAGTAGAATGTCTTAGCCCCGGCTTTCTGAGACACCCAGACTGGATTCCCCGTGAGGCGGTTGTCTGTCAGGGCGGCACTTAGGAGCTGGGGAAGGTCCCAGATGCCACATAACCTAAGAAGGGTCGGCAAAGCCACAGGGCTCTCTGCACCGATGTCTGTGTCCTGGAGTCCCGGGGAGCAGGCCTGCCTTGACCCACCCGCCTCCTGTCTTGGGAGCAACCCTGTGAAGTGTGGCCTCGAGGTAAAGCCCCGGTGGGTCCCAGAGCCGTCAGTGGGCCCAGGGCAGCCCCGCTTCTGGTGATGGTTTGGGAGAAAACATCCTCAGGAACCATCCCCTCAAAGCACAGACGGTGTGAACACTAAACACGGTCATTACTTTAAAATTATCCGGGCTGATGGGAGAGGGCGGCAGAGGATGGGATGGTTAGATGGCAACACCACCAACTCAATGGACGTGAATCTGAGCAAACTCCGGGAGACAGTAAAGGACAGGGAAGCCTAGTGTGCTGCAGTCCACAGGGTCGTGAAGAGTTGGACACAACTTGGTGACTGAACAACAACGATGGAAGAGTGATAACTTTTAAGTATTTTTCAGGTTTATTAAAAGTGATTTTGTTTTTGTTTGGTTTTTTATCTTTTGGTGGTGCTATGTGGCATGTAGGGTCTTAGTTCTCTGACCAGGGATTGAACTGCGTCCCCTGCATTTACAGCGTCCCCTGCATTGAACCACTGGCCTGCCAGGGAAGTCCCTAATATGTCTTAAAGTACACAGAAATTTGGTTTTGACTTTAGAGACAAATTTGTTTTAATTGAAGCGTAGTTGATTTACAACTGTGGTGTTAGTTTCTGGTGTACAACAAAGTGATTCAGTTATAAATATGTATATACATTATTTTCAGATTCTTTCCCATTATAGGTTATTATAAGATATTGAATATAGTTCCCTTTGCTATGTAGCAGGATCTTGTTAACTTACTTTATATATAGTAGTTTGTACCCACTAACCCCAAACTCCTAATTTATCTCTCCCCCCTCTTTGTCCTTTGGTAACCAAAACATTGTTTTCTATGTCTGTGAGTCTGTTTTGTAAATAAGTTCATTTATATCATTTGTTTTAGATTCCACACATAAGTGATATTACATGGTGTTTGTCTTTGTCTGACTTAGTGTGATCATCTCTAGGTCCATTCACGTTGCTGCAGATGCTATGATTTCATTCTTATAACTGAGTGACATAGTAAATAGCGTTCTGCAGTATTTGCCTTTCTGTGGCTGGCTTATCTCATTTAGCATAATGCCCTCAAGGTTCATCCATCCTGTCACAGATAGCAGGACTGCTTCCCTTTTAAGGCTGAGTAACACTCCACTGTGTGGATAAACCACACTTTATCCCTTCATCTCTCGATGGACATGCAGGTTGGTTTGCACACTTTGGCTATGTGGGTACTTTCTAAACGTTTAGGTTTGACTTTGGAATGGGTGTTTGTAAGTACCTTTGGGTCCATGTGCACCTGACTAGAACTTTCCTGCTGGTGACACAGCTCTGCTGTGAAGGTTTAGGGGGAACCAGAGCGCTTTCAGGGTTCTCTTCCTCATCAGCTCACTGGTCTTGACTGGAATAGAGGCCAGACTTTGCCCTCACCAGGGGGCTTTTCATCTAGTCCAGGTTCATGGTCAAGTGTTTGCAGATCACAGGGCAGAGGGCAAAGAACCCAAAACCGGCAAATAAGGTGCTTAGTGAGAACTGAAAAACCAAAATGGAATTTCTGCATTATTAGTTTGAGGTTGTCTTATAAATAATCATGTAAGCAAAAACAAATGACTTTCTTATTTTGGCTGGCCCTTCTGCATCCTCGGATATGGAGGACCAAGTCCGAGCCTCTGCAGTTCTGGGTGTGTGCAGGGGTCCTAAACCCCATCCCTCGTGGGCACCCAGTGACAACCGTCATTTCCTAGGCCTGTCTTTAGCACATTTCCCTGAGCCAGGTGGCTTAACACAACGGAATGTGTTCCCTCACAGTTTTCTGGAGGCTAGAGGTCTGAGGGCCAAGGTCTTGTCAGGACCACAGTCTCACTGAGGGCTCCAGGGGAGACTCCTTCTGGCCTCTGGTCATCGTGGGCATCCCTCAGTGTCCCCCAGCTCGGCCCGCCAGTTTCACGACCTTCTCTGTGTGTCTTTGTGTCTTCTCTTCTTATAAGAAGAGCCTCAGGCTGCAGGCACCGGGATGGGAGTCTGTTCAGAGCTGTGGTTTGGGAGTCTCAGGGCCAGACTCCAGCTTGTTGGGGTCTGTTTGGACCTCTGTCCAAGCTGTGTGGCTCTGAGCGGCTTCTTCACTCTCTGACCAGTTTCTGTGCTTGGAAAAGATGATCAAAGGACTGTGTTTAAGCACCAGAGAGCAGGCTCCTGGCCAGAGGACCCACATGTTTGTGGGGGGAGGTGGAGGTAGGCTGTGGCTGGGGGCCTTTGAGAGAGGAAAAAGGTTTTAAGCCACTTTTGTCTCTTTTATGAGCATAACTGCTCTTTGGTTCCTTGCAGAATAACTTTAGGAAAGATCTGTGGTACTTTTCAAGGCTATTTTTGGAGGTGAACTTGGATCTGACTCTGGTTTCTTCTTCACGGGACCATGCTGAGAGGGGCTGGGAGGTTGCCTGTCTTTTATGTCAGTCGCGTCCTCCTCTTGGCAACCCCGTGCACTGTAGACCACCAGGCTCCTCCGTCCATGGGATTCTCCAGGCAAGAGGACTGGAGCTGGCTGCCATTTCCTTCTCCAGGAGATCTCGCCCACCCAGGGGTCGAGCCCACCTCTCCTGCATCTCCTGCACTGGTAGGTGGATTCTTTACCACTGAGCCACCTGGAAAGCCCATTGTATGTAGATCACATGATGATGTCCATAAAACCTCAAAGAGACAGGTGTGTTGGATACTGGAGTGGGTAGCCAATCCCTTCTCCAGGGGATCTTCCTGGTCCAGGGATCGACCCAGGTCTCCAGCATCGCAGGCAGGTTCTTTACCGCCTGAGCCGAGTTCCCTGGGGGCTTCCCTGCCTTTAGACTCGGGTCTCTAAAGGTGGGACAGGGAGAAAGGACAGCAGGTTGATGGCAACCTGAGGAACATTTTGCTGTACAACCTTAAAAGCATCCCCCACTCACCCACCCTAGCCACAACCCCTGGGCTGTGGATGGCCGCCCCCTAGATGAATCCCCTTCCCAGCAGACACACTTACTCGCAGGAGGCCAGATGGTCTGCTCCCTGACTGTTCTCTGAGTGGGGGCAGGAGGCAGGTGGGGGGGAACGTCTCTGCAGGTCAGTGAACCATCATCACAAAGGCAGCCGCGTCCCAGTGTCCATCCAGGCTGCCCGAGGTCACACCAGGAGGCTACTCACACTCATCCTGGCACCCTCTACTTGCCACAAACAGTCCATGTTGGAAAAGAAAACGGCTTCCCAGGTGGCCCTAGTGGTAAAGAACCCGCCTGCTAATGGGTTGGATTACTGGGTTGGGAAGGTTCCCTGGAGGAGGAAATGGCAACCCGCTCCAGTCCTCACCTGGAGAATCCCATGGAGAGAGGAGCCTGGCGGGCTGCGGTTCATAGCGTCGCAAAGAGTCAGACGCGCCAGAAGCGACTTAGCACGCACAGCATAGAGGCGATGGCACCAAACTGCCTGTGATGGGGTTGAATCCCAGCTCTGTGCAGTAAAACCAGTGTGGCAGGGTGCTCGGCCCCTCTGGGCCTCAGTTTCCCCACCTGTAAATGGACGGCTCTAGGTACTTAGGGGAGTCGTGTAGACAGTCCTCGGCCCTGAGTCCTACGCCTCCCACGTACTCTTTAACTTGGCCATGGTGCTGCACCTTCATGGAGGATCTGGGCGCCGAGGGCTGCGGGTGTGCCTGAACCCACGTCCTGGGCTCCATTTCTGTCTCTTGGGTGGTTCCGGCCCCAGCGCATGGAGGGCGGGAGGTGTGTGGAAGGGACAAGCATCATGATGATGATGACAGTTCAAGGGGTGACATTAGGGACTCCCCCCGCACTGCTGGGGTCCACCGCATTCGATGCAGAACAGAGCCGTATTAGTCTGCTGGGGCTCCCATAAGACTGCACCACGGCCTGGGCAGCTTAAACAGCACAAGGGTATTTTCTCCCAGTCCTGGAAGCTGGAAATCCAAGGTCAAGGCGTCATGGGGTTGGTTTCCGTGAGGCCACCCTCCTTGGCTTGTAGATGGTCATCTTCACGTGGCTGTCCCTCTGTGCATAACCGTGTCCTAATCTCCTCTCCTTATGACACCAGTTGTGTGGGGTTGGGACCCACCCCAATGGCCTCATGTCACTTTATTACCTCTTTCAAGACCCCGTCTCCAAATTTAGCCACATTCTGAAGAACTGGGGACCAGGACTTCAACACATGAACTGCAGCAAGTGGCACACGGCTCAGGTTTCACAAGAGGCCACCTTCCCCAACCACTGAACTGCCAGTAGATGGTGGTTGGCTTTCCCAGCGGGCCACAGCAACCAGTTTAAGCTGTGATGGAAAGAAAGCGCTGTAATTCACCATGAAAATTTGGAGGAAAGAGCGTTGTAGCAAGGCAATTGCTACAGAAACATCACAAGATCTAATAAAAACCTGCTTTAAGATGCATCACATTCATGCTCGGGGAGAGCAAGGCTGCAGGGGCAGGGGAGGGTCGTGGTGGGATTCCTAAGAGGTATCCAGAGCTGCTGCATTCAAGGGCATTGGCAGCTTGGCAACATAGACTTTTCATCTTGTCTCATTTCTTGAAAAATAGATACTTCCCTTCTTGCCTTCTGCTGGTGTTCCTGCACAATCATGTTTCTTCTCTTTTTTTTTTTCTTTTTTTTTTTCCCTTTCTTGGGGCCTAGAAACAGAACAAAGAAATGAAGGGTTAAGGAGAGAGGAGGGAAAAGTACAGATATTTTTCTTGAGCTAACTGGGTCACGCATCAGGAGAGCAGGGAGAAGAGGAAGACTGTTAGAGAATATTAAAGAGATGCCGGCAGAATCAGCCTGCTGTGAGGGGAGGGAAGGAGGGAGGGCAAGGGCAGCCTGGGCCTGCTTCCTGAGGGTGAGGGCGAGAGATGCCAGCCAGCCACCCGCAGCAGGCCAGGCCCGGGGAAGCACCGAACGTGTGTCCAGCCGCTGTTCGGGATGCTCACTCAACTCACCTCTGCTCTCCTAGCCTCATCAGCCCCAGACGCGGGGTCCAGTTTGCAGATAAGGGGACTGAGGCACAAAGAGACGCCAGCACATGGCCAGCTTCCCTGAGTGTGGCTGCTGAACCCAGGGTCTGAAGTCGGGGGCCTTCTGGCTCCCAGACACCCAGTTCTATCACATGTGCCGCCTCCCTTGGTTCAGGAGGAGGGAGACCAGTCAGGAACTGGGGGCTCCGGGAGGGTGAGGGCAAGGAGGCATGGGTCACTACTGGGTGTGTGCACCTCCAGGTGGGCCCCCTTCTGCAGGACTCATACCCCTGCGTCCCCAAGCCCTCCCGGGCCACCTCTGCCCTTGGGCGTGCCCCCCCCACACACAGCAGCCTCAGATTGATCCTTTTGGGAAGCCACGGGGTGGAGACCAACGTGGGGAGCCCCATCCAGGCCTCTGCAGCCCACGAGGTGCCCTGGCTCTCCATAGCCCAGCAGCTTGGAGGAAGGCGCTACGTCTTGCCTGGAGGAACAGACTGGGAGGCCTCTTGGTTCTCCCACGCCACCTCTTTGTAAGTCTCCCTGCCTCTCAGACGCCTGTGCCCCCAGAAAGGATGACTGCTTGGCCCCTCAACCAGAGCAAACTGTCCTTAAATTTTGGGAACGTAAGGCAGAATGTCCGAGGGAGGAATGTTTCTGTAGCCCCAGCAGGCAGGGGCCAGGCAGACAGCGCCCCCTCCCACGGGCCCTCCCACAGCCCCTACCCCTTGCTGCCTCACTCAGCCCCCACATCCTATTAGGCCTCCCAGCCCCCATCCAAACCCAAGTCCTTTCTATCACCCTTCTTTCTTCTCAATCCTCAATTTTCAATTAAAGCAATTTTTTCCCAAAAAAACTGGTACCAAAAAAACAGTGAATTTCTGTTGGGTTTGGATGGAGGGCTTCCATAATTCATTGTTTCCTTCCTTGTGACTTTAAGAAGATAACTGCTTTCCAGTTTTCAAGTCCTGGCCCTGCAGAAGGTCACGCACAGCCTGAAAATGATCTAACAGATCAGGAGAGACAGGCTGGATCAGCTCCACCTAACTGCGGCCTGTGCCCGGCGCCTTTCCTACCCATTCATCGGCCTGGAGGACACCTCGCTGCCACTGGCTGGGTCCTGACGTGGCTAGCTGGAGGGCCAGGGCCTGGAAAGACAATGGTTGCAGTTGAGGCCATGCCCGGCTGGCGGTTGCCTGGTTTAACCGACAAGGTAAGAAACGCTGCCGCGAGTGTTCAGCCCACCACTAGAGGCGCTAGCGAGTCGGAAGCCGCGCGGCAGGGGAGAGTGGGGGCAAGCCCGGAAGTGACCCGTCCTCTGAGTCAGAGCGCCTTGCATCTGCCCAGGACGCCTGCTTACTTTTTCTCCCTTATTGCAGTCCCTTTCTTTTTTAACTAAAGGTTCAGTCATATGTACAGTAAAGAACAGCTAAAGAACTTCCTAGTATTTAAAACAGTACCCAGCAAATGGTCAGCTCTCAAAAAATCCATATCCAATTGACTCACTGTAATTAGTAACAGTAATTAGTAACAGACACCACCCTTATGGCAGAAAGAGAAGAACTAAAGAGCCTCTTGATGAAAGTGAAAGAGGAGAGTGGAAAAGTTGGCTTAAAACTCAACATTCAGAAAACTAAGATCATAGCATCTGGTCCCATCACTTCATGGCAAATAGATGGGGAAACAATGGAAACAGACTTTATTTTTTTAGGCTCCAAAATCACTGCAGATGGTGATTGCAGTCATGAAACTACAAGACGCTTGCTCCTTGGAAGTAAAGCTATGACTAACATAGACAGCATATTAAAAAGCAGAGACATTACTTTGCCAACAAAGGTCCATCTAGTTAAAGCTATAGTTTTTCCAGTAGCTGTGTGTGGATGTGAGAGTTGGACTATGAAGAAAGCTGAGCACCGAAGAATCAAATTTTGAATTGTGGTGTTGGAGAAGACTCTTGAGAGTGGGGGGAGAAGGGGACGACAGAGGATGAGATGACTGCATGGCATCTCCGACTCAATGGACATGAGTTTGAGCAAGGTCCGGGAGTTGATGATGGACAGGGAGGCCTGGCGTGGTGCAGTCCATGGGGTTGCAAAGAGTCGGACACAGCTGAGCGACTGAACTGAACTGAATTAGTATCAGTGAATCGCGACTTCATCAGCCAGTCCTGTACTGTCAGGTGTTTAACAGTTTAGCAATATCCCTCTATTTCACATTGTCGTGCCAGTAATAAATCACTTTTGTTAGGGAAGTAATCTGCACATTTTCTACAATATGTAAAAAAAAAAAGAAAAATAGAAGGTCTTTATTCTTACCACTCAGGTAATTTTAACACAGGTTTTGCATATAATCGTCCAAACTTCAATTTGTACTTAGATCCATGGATGGTAGGTTTCCCAGGTGGCACTAGTGGTAAAAAGCCCACCTGCCAATGCAGGAGACGCAATTTCAGTCCCCAAGGTCCAAAGATCCCCAGGAGAAGGAACTGGCAACCCACTCCAGTGTTCTTGCCTGGAGAAGTCCATGAAAAAAGGAGCCTGGAGGGCTATATTTCATGGGGCCACAAAGAGTCAGATGTGACTGAGCACATGAATGATAGATAAACCAAAGGGGGAAAAAAAATGGGCCCATACTGTTTTGTAAATGAAGGTTTCAGTGTTTAAGGCGTTATTCAACAAAATGACTATACAGTTATAAGTTTCTACAGGCAGGGGTGTTGTCTGTTTTGTTTATACATATTTATAAGCAGTGTTCTGATGTGCATGTCCTTATTCTAGTCCTTAAAACAAATGTTTAGAAATAGAATTTGCGGGGCAAGAGGAGGCAAGCTTTCTGTGAATATTGCTAGATCCATTTCGAACACTTGCATCACCCACTCCTCAGCATCTAGTGGAGTCTGCATTCACATGTACTGTTGTTGGTGTTGTCCGTGTCTGGTTCCCTCGTGGCCAGCCTCTTGTGCAGTACTGCCCACAGGAGACTTCTGGGGCAAATCACTGCCCAGGCGCTTTACCCATTTATGGATTACACGCCACAATAGCACTCTGCTTGCCCAACTGGAGTGTGTACACACTTTCCAAAGGGCTTCCCTCGTGGCTCAGCTGGTAAAGCATCTGCCTGCGATGCGGGAGACCTGGGTTCACTTCCTGGGTTGGGAAGATGCCCTGGAGAAGGGAAAGGCTACCCACTCCAGTATTCTGACCTGGAGAATCCCATGAACTGTATCGTCCAGGGGGTTGCAAAGAGTCGGACATGCCTGAGAGACTAACACACACACATCTCTTATATACGGAATCTAAAAAAATTATACAAACGAACTTAGAGGAAAACCGAGGAAATCCGAATAAAGAGTAAACTTTACTTAATGGTGATGTGTATCCATACTGGCTCATTGATTCTAACAAAGGTACCATACTGATGTAAGATGTTAAAACTAGGGCTGATGGTGCGGGCTGTGTGGGAACTCTGCATTCTCTTTGCATCTGTTCTGTAAATTTAAATCTATCTTGAAGTAAAAACATTTATTTAGAAAAAGACAGAAACAGTGGCTGGCCCTCTCCCACCATTCTCTGTGAGTCAGCGTCCCTGTAGATTATTAAATGGAAATATCTGACGCAGCAATTTACAAACCATGCAAAAATGAGTGTGGAGGCGGTTCAAGAGGATGACTTAAATATCAAAGGTCTGAGAGAGGCGCTGAGAAAACTGATGGAGAGGTTTTCCAAACATTCCCTTCTTTGCTGGGGAAGTCAAGCCCACTGGGTGGGACGTCACATCACGCTAGCTCACCTCATGGTTGCTGAGACCCAGTCCATGCGTGATGGAATCTTTGTTCTAAGAGTTCCCTTGAAGCTGCACTTGGAGCTCAGCCTGTGATGGCCCAGCAGCCTGGGTCCCGGAAGCCACCGTGGGCTCCTTGGGAGGGATGAGGAGGCACACCAGGGCCCCAGGCCTCCACAGCTCCAGGACAACTCCAGAACAGCTCCAAGACAGCTCCAGAACAGCTCCAGGCTCCAAATATACGGCTGCAACTTGAAGAACACAGACCTCGCGGCCAGTATGGATACAAATCATTATTAACTAAAGTTTATACTTCATTCACATCTCCTTGGTTTCCCTCTAAGTCCTCTTTATAGTCAAGATCCCACCTAGGACGCTACGTGACATTTTGTTGTCGTGTCTCTTAAGGCTCTCCTGGGGTGCACGGCAGGGGGGCCTCTGTGGTTGCAGGTGCACCCCACACCTGAAGCAAGGAAGGGGCTGGACAATGTGTGTGTGTGTGTGTGTGTGTGTGTGTGTGTGTGTGTGTGTGTGTGCCCGCGCGCACGCGTGCTTGGGGGCGGGGAGAGATGGGTGGGAAGGATGGGGCAGTCCACTGTGTGCAAGTAGCAAGATTCTCCCACCCCCTACCTCCCAGCACCTACCCCTGGTCTCACACAGAACTAGCTCTGGCGCTGAGACGTGGACCACAAAGAAGGCTGAGCATTGAAGAACTGATGCTTTCGAATGGTGGTGCTGGAGAAGACTCTTGTGAGTCCCTTGGACTGCAAGGAGATCCAACCAGTCTATCCTAAAGGAAATCAGTCCTGAATATTCTTCGGAAGGAATGATGCTGAAGTTAAATCTCCAATCTCCAACTTTAGCCACCTGATGAGAAGAACTGACTCATTGGAAAAAACCCTGATGCTGGGAAAGATTGAGGGCAAAAGGAGAAGGAGGCAGCAGAGGATGAGATGGCTGGATGGTGTCCCTGACTCTGTGGACATGCATTTGAGCAAGCTCAGGGAGCTAATGACGAACAGGGAAGCCTGGCGTGCTGCAGTCCATGGGGTCACAGAGAGTCGTACACAACTTGGCAACCAAACAGCAACAACGACCAAACCAAACCAAACTGGGTCCAAAAGGTAAAAATGATACCAACGACCCTTTTCACACCAGTTAATGGTACAAGAATGCTCCAATCACATACACTCATCCACAAGCCAGGTTCCAGCTCCGCCTCCCCCTCCTCCAGGTTCCTGGGCCCAGTTCTGCGTCCCAGGGTGGCCCATAGGGACCTTACCTACCACAATTCCATCCTCACTGCAACACCACTCCAAATAAACAGACGATTGAACAAAAAAACAACATGTTTACCACCTGAAGAAAGTTTCTTCCTTGTGTCTTTCACCTATTTTCTTTATTTTTTAAATTAATTTTTATTGGAGTATAGTTGCTTTAGAATGTTGTGTTAATTTCTACTGTACAGCAAAGTGAATCAGCTAAACATATACATATGTCCCCTCTGGTTTGGATGTCCTCTCCACTTAGGCCAGCACACAGCTCTGAGTAGAATTCTCCGTGCTCTGCCATCAGTCTCGTTAGTTATCTATTTTATACATATTGGTGTATGCACATCAATCCCAGTCTCCCAATCCATCCCACCCCCTCCCCTCTTTCACCTGTTTTCCGATTCCAGTTGAACTGTGTTGCACAGACCCCCTGCATCAGCTATCTATTGCTGTGTAACAAAGCACCAGCAACTCAGCAATGAAAACAACAGACGTTTCTTACCCGGTCGTAGTCCAGGCATGACCCCCCTGGGCCCTCTGAGGCTGCAGCATCTCACCAGCCTGGAATCCAGGTGTCAGCCGGGCTGCCTTCTCATCCAGAGGCCTAACTGGGGAAGGACCCGCTTCCAAGGTCATCCAGACTGTGGGCAGAATTCATCTCCGTTCAGCTGAGTGACTGAAGATGCTGCATTTTGCTGGCTGTCAACTGGCGGCCCCCCTCGGTCCTTGCTAGGTTCCTTGCTAGGTGAACTTCCAGAATACAGCTCCTTATTTATCAAGCCAGCAAGGAGATGCTCTAGTGTGTGCTAGTAAGACAGTCTTAGACACATATCCTACTGTAGTCATGGGGGTAACACTCCACCCCTTCCCTATATTCTGTGGGTTCTAAGCAAGTTACAAACTCCACCCATTCTCAAGTTCAAACAATGCATGAACTGGAGGCACACTAGGGTCTGCCTGCCACATTCCCCGCAAGGAGATTTTGAAGCTGTTGCAGGGAGGGCCCTTGAGGAAGAGTTCTGGGGTGCCACACTGTCAAGATCAGGGGATACTTGCAGAGTTTGTGCCCTGGTAGGCTCTCAGATTCACAGTCACTTTGCTCAGAAAGGCAAAAGACATCTGGCATGGTAAGATCAAAAAGCTGCACCACGGCCGCTTTTGCCACGTACGATTATGCGCAGTATTCATGGTGGCCCTGAGTTGGGCAGTGCACACCTGCACAACTGTCCTTGGCAGCCCTGAATCACATCTGTAGGTGAGAGGCTTCTTCAGAGCGGTACCTCACTAATGTCTGGTCTGACTCCAGTTCCACCAACGGACCATATGTCTGTGCAGCTGAGTTTACTTAACACTACACCCTCTTTCCCAGCTAGTCCTTGACTTTTCTATTCCTCCAACACATCCAGAAAGCTTGAAATATTTTCTCTGGAACTTTTGACTGTTTTCACCCGAGGCAATCCAAAACACAGCTTCTGGGAGTTTGTTTATTTTCTCACACTCCTGGGTCAGTCTCTAGAAATGGAGCATCCGTGAGTTGGAGTCTCCATTGAAAACTTTGATCTCTCCAGAGACTGATCATCACAGCCGTGACATGGTGGGGATGGCCCACCCTCATAAAACGCTTCAGCTACAGTGTCACAGTTGCATATTGTGACCCTGATACTACGACATAAAGCCTCAAACTGTTAAATTATTTCCCAGACATCTTTACTGTTGTTCCTTGGGGTCTCATTTGTGTCTGACTCTGCGACCCCACGGACCATAACCCACCAGGCTCTTCTGTCCATGGGATTTCCCAGGCTAGAATACTGGAGTGGGTTGCCATTTCCTTCTTCAGGGGACCTTCCCGACCCAGGGATCAAATTTGCCTGTCCTGCATTGGCAGGCGGATTCTTTACCGCTGAGCCACCTGGGAAGCCCCCAAACATCTTGGGCACAACCCAAGACTGCTTTTCAATTAACAATAAACTGAATTTCAAGACAGCGATTCATTTTCTTGTGTCATCCTTAATTCTTTAATTCATGACAATGCTACCCACTTATGGAGCGCTTACCGTGTTTTCCGTGTTCCCCCCCACCCATGGTCCTTTAAGGCAGTCACTATTATAAATACCAATTCACAGATGAAAAAACAACAACCTTTGGCCTGGAGAGGCTCAAACCCTTGTGAAGGGAAGGCTGAGTTGGGACAGCGAGGTCTGCCTGGCCCAGAGCCTGCTCCACCTGCAGGACACCCATACCTGTGTGTTATGAGTGCAATCCCTCACCTGGGCCCACATGGGCAGCACCTCGGGGTCCCCTCCATCCTCTGGTGCCTGGTTAACACCGACACTCCTCTCTCCAACCTGCATGAACGTGGGCCACTGGGACTTGCACACGGTTCATCACCAATGGGCGGAAAACCAGGCGGGACCCCTTTGGTTTCCATGGTCGATCTACCACCTGCTTTGCACTCCCTGGCACAATGATTTCTGCCAGCTTTAACTTTTTCTTTGACATACGTGATGCCAAATGGAAACAGACGGAGCAAAAAAGTGGCTCTCAATTTCCCAAGCAAAATGTCCATTGTGACTTGGCTCACATGGAGTCTTGCTCTCCCGTAGCTTTCACGCGGCCACCTTTGACCCAGGACAGGGGCACTGCTGGCTGAGGGCGCTGCCCCCACCATGTCTCCTCTCCCAGGGTTTCCTCCTCCTGGCTGGGGCACTGTGCTCTCTCCTCGGTCTGCAAACCTACCCAACCCTTGGCCTCCATTCACTCTTGCCTGTCCTACTTCTGAGGAAGAAAGAGGGGACACTCGCAGGGACCCTACAAGTAAAAAAGATCAAGAAACTACCTGCTTTCAGTGCCCCTGGCAGAGGCAGAAGCGGGTGCGGGAGTGTGGCTGTTGAGAAGCCTGGCCCCCAGTGCTGGGGTTCATTTCAGGAAGGTGAGGAGCCAAAAGACTCAATTCCTTGAGCCCTGGCCTAAGAGAAGAAATGCACTCTCTTGCTCAAAACTTCTTACCACGTGTCCAGTCCTACAAACCCGCGACCCCACGAAGGGCCATGTGTCCAGTCCTACAAACCCATGACCCCACGAAGCTCCACGTGTCCAGTCCTACAAATCCATGATCCCACGAAGGGCCACATGTCCAGTCCTACAAACCCGTGATCCCATGAAGGGCCATGTGTCCAGTCCTACAAACCTGTGATTCCACAAAGGGTCACGTGTCCAGTCCTACAAACCCATGATCCCACGAAGGGCCATGTGTCCAGTCCTACAAACCCGTGATCCCACGAAATTCCACGTGTCCAGTCCTACAAACCCGTGATCCCACGAAGGGCCATGTGTCCAGTCCTACAAACCTGTGATCCCACGAAACTCCATGTGTCCGTCCTACAAACCCATGATCCCATGAAGGGCCATGTGTCCAGTCCTACAAACCCGTGATCCCACGAAGGGCCACGTGTCCAGTCCTACAAACCCGCGACCCCACGAAACTCCACGTGTCCAGTCCTACAAACCCGTGACCCCACGAAGCTCCACATGTCCAGTCCTACAAACCCGTGATCCCATGAAGGGCCATGTGTCCAGTCCTACAAACCTGTGATTCCACAAAGGGTCACGTGTCCAGTCCTACAAACCCATGATCCCACGAAGGGCCATGTGTCCAGTCCTACAAACCCGTGATCCCACGAAATTCCACGTGTCCAGTCCTACAAACCCGTGATCCCACGAAGGGCCATGTGTCCAGTCCTACAAACCTGTGATCCCACGAAACTCCATGTGTCCGTCCTACAAACCCATGATCCCATGAAGGGCCATGTGTCCAGTCCTACAAACCCGTGATCCCACGAAGGGCCACGTGTCCAGTCCTACAAACCTGTGATCCCACGAAACTCCATGTGTCCGTCCTACAAACCCATGATCCCACGAAGGGTCACGTGTCCAGTCCTACAAACCCGTGATCCCACGAAGGGCCACGTGTCCAGTCCTACAAACCTGTGATCCCATGAAGCTCCATGTGTCCAGTCCTACAAACCCGTGATCCCGCGAAGGGCCATGTGTCCAGTCCTACAAACCCGTGATGCCACAAAGGGTCCTTTGTGCCTTCCAGGGCCATGATCGGGGGACCAGCCCTGTCTCGGGTGCCCTTGAATTCTTCAGCCCTGCTCCTCCCTGCACTCCCCAAACCCCCACCTCACACTCAGCTGATGACTGGCTTCCTGGTCACTGACACACGCAGGGAACATTCACATGCCCACACAGGTCCACCTGCGTGCCGCGTGCCCTGCCCTCCCCGGCACTGCAGTGGGCTGGCCACGCTTCTGTGTAAAGCCTCACCTTCTCCTATTAAGGACATCCCACAATCAACAACCCTCTGCTTCTCTCTGGCACCCCCAGCATTTCCCTCTCTAATGGGACAATTCCTACTGATAGCCTACAAATAAACTGCAAAAACTCCCACTCTTAACGAACCCTCCTTGGAAAACCCCTATGTCTCCCTTTGGTTACCCTAGACCTCCTCTATTCTTTATAGAAAATTCCTCTGAAGCTTTTTCTAACCTGACTGTCTCCAACTCCTTACCCCTGTCTTCTCTTGAAGCCACATAAGGCAGGCTTGCATCTCCACCACTCCTCTGAAATAGTTCCTGCAGGGACACCAATGATTTCATTGTGGTCAGTTATCACATCACCTGACTTGACCAATCAGACACTTCCAATGCAGTTTTCTCATCTCTGTGAAGCTTTCAAGGCGTCGTAGCCTCTTGTTTCTCCTCCTGTTTCACTGGTCACTCCATCTCAGTCTCCTTTCCTGGAACCTCCTCATCTTACCACCTTCTAAACTTCGAAGTGACCCAAGGCTTGGTCCTTGATCCTCTTGTGGATCCACACTCAGTCCGTAGTGATCTCTGTTGTTCTCACAGATCTGCATGCATGGATGCTAAGTCACTTTAGTCGTACCCAAGTCTTTGCGACCCCCTGGACTGTAGCCCGCCAGGCTCCTCTGTCCATGGGATTCTCCAGGCAAGAATACCGGAGTGGATTGCCATTCCCTCCTCCAGGGGATCTTCCTGATCCAGGAATTGAACTCGCGTTTCCTTCATTGGCAGGGTTGTTCTTTACCACTAGAGTCACCTGGGAAGCCCTCTCACGGATCTAAATGCCATCTATTTCTAAAAGACCCCCAAATTTATTCTTCCATCTTGAACATCTTCCTTCAACTCCAAATACACATGTCTAACTATGGCCTCAGTATCTCCACTTGGGTGTTTGCTAGGCATCTCAGGAGACTCCGACCAACTACAATGCAGTCACAGGGACCAGATTTACACAGCCATCTGGAATACTGACAGATAAAACCAGACAAAATATGTGCAATACAAAAGATAGTTTTCAAGACACTGCATGTCAGACAACGGGGACAGTAGCCTCTGAGAGGTGGGTGACAGAGGGGACCCCACCATGGCCCTGGCTCTCTGCCTGGAGGGTTTCCACTTGCAGCACAGAGGGAAGTCTGTGCTGCAGGCAGAGGCAGAGCCTGAGGGACCCAGAGCTGAGGAGATGGAGCTGAGAGTCCAGGGAGACTGGAGTTCTCAGCACAGAGCCCTGGGGAGGGGAGAGCGCAGAGGAAGTCCCGGAGACCTACAGAGCATACTGCAGAGCAGTGACCAGCACATGGGTGTGGGTAAGCCCCCAAAGTGGAAACAGCCAAAGGGGGACTGGTGCCTGGAGCTCACATCAACCTGGGGGTCGCCAGTTCCCACCAGCCAAACCCGGACAGCGATGCTGGGTAGAGTACCCTGAGGGGTTAGCTCGGTAATGAAACAATTACCCTGATCTGAGCGTGGCTCTGGTCCAGTCTGCATGCTAAGTCGCTTCAGTCATGTCCGACTCTTTGCGACCCTATGGACAGTAGCCCACCAGGATCCTCTGTCCATGGGGTTCTCCAGGCGAGAATACTGGAGATTTCCTTCTCCAGGGTATCTTCCCAACCCAGGGATCGAACCTGCATCTCTTGTATCTCCTGCATTGGCAGGGGATTCTTTACCACTAGCACCACCTGGGAAGCCCCCTGATCCTGTCTAACAAGTCTTAAAAGCAAGACCCAGGAGAATCTATCTGTTTCCAGCATGGGGTGTCAGTGCATCCTAGAACAAAGCTAAGGATATTTCTAGGACTACAGAGTATCTACCACTTGACAGCTTGAAATTCGCTGTATCAGGCTCCAAGCGAAAATTACCAGGGATGCAGAGAAACAGGAAAATATGACTGTGATATGAACAAAACCAACGAATTGAAACTGATGGAGAGTTGATGCACGTGTTAGAATTAATAGGCAGGAATATTTACAGAGTTGTCCTGATTGATGCCAGTGATCAATTTATCCCCTCCCAGCTCCATATTCACCCTTCAGTACCGGCTCTGCGATGGTGGAAGAATTCTTGGAGCCTTTCCCCTCTAACAGTGAACACAGTGTTAAGTCCCCCAGTAGAGGGTGCTATAGGGACACATGAAGGGGAGCTTGCCTGCCTGCCACGGCTGATGGACGGGTCGGTGGGTGGTGCTCTGTCCCCAGCGTGTCCTGAGAACACATGGACGCTCAACAGCCTTGCCTGACGTGGTGACAGTTTCCCTGTGGTCCCCCTGAGCTCCAGGCCCCCTGCCCCACCAGCGCCCTGACTCTTTCTTCTCACTTTCTGGCCCCTCACCTTGTTTTCCCTGTGCCCACCCGCACCCTGGAGGATTCCCGGTAGCCCCTCTCGCTCCGTGTGCCTGTGTGCCTGGCCATTCGTAGCTGATGGCTGCCTATCCTCAGCCGGACCTCTGGAGGATAGCTTCCTGCTCGCCCTGTGACCACAGACCAGTTCTGCCAAGGAGAAACCAGCAAACCTCTCCGGTATCCAGTGGGCTGCACCTACAACTTCTCCAGCCAGGTCCGAACCCCAGTAGCGACAGGTATGCCCAGCACCGAGATGTGGATTTCTGATACCATTCTCTAAGAAAAGGAAGAAAGCTTTTTGGTTGGTGGCGCTGGTGGTAAAGAACATGCCTGCCTATGCAGCAGATGTAGGAGACACGGGTTAGATCCCTGGGTCGGGAAGATCCCCTGGAGGAGGGCATAGAAATCCACCCCAGTATTCTTGCCTGGAGAAACCCATGGACAGAGGAGCCTGACTGGCTAAGTGCATAGGATCCCACAGAGTCGGACATGACTGAAATGATTTAGTACACACATCCTTTGCCCCAGGTGTTAACTATTGCCTTAGGCAGGAACAATTTGCCTGTGAATATTTTTGACAAATGCCCCCTACATGGTGCCTTAAACCCCAGGGCCAAGGTGCAAGTCAGGAAATAAGGATAAATCATTTGAACTTGTCTTCCAGGGAGTTAGTTACCAGACAGGTCAAAAGATGACAATTTTTTATGAAGATCTGTTCATCCCCTGCCGGGAACATGGGCTGTTATTTTTGTAGAAATCAAGAAAGACCAACCAATGAGAAGAGCAAAGCCTATCCACTCATATCCATTAAAGTATACAATAAGTAGATAGTAAAGACGGATAACAACAGACACACATACACATGTGTCCATTCCATAGTATTATATTCTGCTATATTTAGGAATATGTAGTGTAATTATTAATAATTGTAAGGTTTGGGTTTTTTTTTTTTTGCCCATGCTGAGAGGCTTGTGGGCTCTTAGACCCCAACCAGGAATCAAACCCGTACCCCACGCACTGGAAACGTTGAGTCCTAACCACTGGATCTCAAGGGAAGTCCTTAAGTGCAAGTTGTTATGTTTTAAACATCTCTAGAAAAAGAACAAAAACCTATCTACTCAGAGCTGGCTGTAGCAAGAGGGCCAGCCGCCATTACTTGTGTTTGCAGACTCAAAGGCAGGCAGGGCTTCCCGGGTGGCTCAGCTGGCAAAGAACCTGCCTGCCAATGCAGGAGACACAGGCTCGATCCCTGGGTCAGGAAGATCCCCTGGAGATGGTAATGGCAACTTGCTCTAGTGTTCTTGCCTGGAAAATTCCATGGACAGAGGAGCCTGGTGGGCTGCAGACGATGGGGTCACAAAGAGTTGGACATGGCTGAGTGTGCACACACAAGCATGCACAAACACACACACACAAAGGCAGGCAGAGGAGAGAGGGCTTTCTGGTGGGAGACAGGAAGCCTCCAGAGTGCCTGCTGGGGCCGTGGGCCTGGGGTGGCCCACGTGATGAGTGTATTTGGCTTTCTCTGGTTGGTCCTGAACTGGACATGGGGACAAAATTTAGGGACGCTGTCATTTATTCATCCGGTCCTGGCCATTTGAGGCAGATTGTTATGGAAGTAATTGTTTAGATTCCTAGAATGAAAACAATCCCATTCCTTGCAAGTCTGACTTAGAGCAGGCTGTTTCCTGGGCCGTGTATTGTGGGGAGGGGATCAGGGTCCTGGGCCGCTGCTGCAGGTTGTGGCCAGAGTTCTATTTTTTTACACAGGATGGCCATTGTCTGTTTGTGTTTCAGTTGCTCTAGTTTTCCGGCTATTGCGGAGCTGGAGAGCAGGGGATAGGACCAGCACACGTTGACCCCACAAGTTCCAACTGTTCTCATTGAGATTCACCTGCTCCTTGGGATCAGCGCTTCCTGACATCGCTTTGTTGTTGAGTCTTGTTCAGACTTTTGCCAGTCTTTGGTTAATTTCCAGAGTCCAAAAAAGTGTACTGTGACTGTTTGGGCTAATTTTTTGCTGCTCTTAGAAGCAGCAGAATTTCAGAGTTCCTCTGTCACTTTTCAGCCCAGTGACCTACACTATTCATTTTTAAAAGGCACGGAGAATGCTCATTTTATTAGTGGACTGTTCTTTAGAGGTTAAGCACAGAAAAGAAGTCAATTCTGACTCCATGCTGAAACTGTTCCTTTGACTCGTTTTTCATTGTTTTTGTTTTGTTATTCTAATCATTGGAGAAGGGTAAGGCAACCCACTCCAGTATTCTTGCCTGGAGAAGCCCAGGGACAGGGGCCTGGTAGGCTGCCGTCTGTGGGGTCGCACAGAGTCGGACACGACTGAAGCGACTTAGCCGCAGCAGCAGCAGCCTTCTAATCATGCATGATGGCCTGCCTCAGAAGACTCTGCTCCTCTCCTTGTTCAGTCACTCAGTCATGTCTTTGTGACCCCGTGGACTGCAGCACACCAGGCTTCCCTGTCCTTCCCTCTCTCCTGCAGCTTGCTCAAACTCGTGTCCACTGAGTCAGTGATGCCATCCAGCCATCTCATCCTCTGTCGGCCCCGTGATTGTCTTTGGCCACTCATTCTGACTCAGAGTCCTTCCTGGTGGCGCACGCGTTGCTCAGCTAAGATGGAAGCTAGCGATAAGGATTCTGAGAAGTGGTCAGACATGGGGTGTCTCCTTTTGACCTTTCCCGAACTCTTCCAGTTAGTTAGTGGTGGCTTATTAGTTCCGTGTTCCTTACCAGGAGCCCCTGTCATAAAATGACTCACGCAGATGGTTACTCTGGTGCCTGGCCAGGGTGGGCGGTTTCAGGCAGTGTGTTCCCCCAACACCATAGCCCAGAGCAACTGCTGCTGGGAGTGTCGTGAGTGGAACTGTGTCCCCTCCAAATTCGTGTTGAGTCCTAACCCCCTGGGCCTCAGAATGTGACCTTAGTGATAGGGCTTCTCCAGAGCTAGTTGAAATAGAATGAGGCCACTGGGGTGGGGCCCAGTCCAGCGTGCGTGGTGTCCCTGCAAGGAGGGGACGTCGGGCCCAGAGGGGTGATGGGAGGACACGGGGAGGGGACACAAGCTGGGACGGAGGGAGCCGACTGCCAACGCCCCGCGTCCCAGGCTTCCCGGCTCCCAGCGGACAGGCAGCAAATTTCTTCTGTTTAAGCCACTCCTTTCACAGAACTTTGTTTCATCAGCTCTAGAAAAACTAATACAATATGCTCCTGAATACTTTCTAGTGAATGAAGTCACTCAGTCGTGTCTGACTCTTTGTGACTGCATGGACTGTAGCCCACCAGGCTTCTCCATCCATGGGGTTTTCCAGGCAAGAATACTGGAGTGGGTTGCCGTTTCCTTCTCTAAACTTATCTCTATCTAAACAGACCATTTTGACACAACGTCATTATACTATTCAGGCAATTGCGCCACTGAGTTTCCCATTCTGTGATAGACAATGGACACTCTTCCGTGCCAGGGGGTGCCTGTCTGCTGGTTCTGTGAGCAGCTGCCCAGGCTGGCTTGCTGACGCCCCCTATTTCCTCGAGGACCTGTGGGTGGAGACGTGCGTGGCTTCCAGGCTGATGGTGCTGAGAACAGACCAGCAGTGATGGGGTGGTGTTAACCTGTTCTCCATCTGACATCTGGTGCGGCCTCTGACCAGCCTTGGGTACCCCCTCCCTGGTAGCTGGTTCTCAGTGGCTCCTTCTGGCAATGTGGGCTTTTCCGTGCAGACCATCTCTTTGAACCCTTCCCTGATCCAGACATCTACATTCTGAGAGACAGAAAGTTGGTAATTTCCTTTACCCAAGTCATGCCTCTTGGCCATTAAGCTTATTTAAATATTTCACATGTCTTTCTCCCTGCTCCTTCCCCATGACATTGTGAAAAGAACTTCTTGGTAACTTATCAGCTGGTGTTGGTACATAAAACATACTTATTGATTTTTTTCATACAAATCAGTGTGTTCAGTGTCGGGAGCCGCCAGGACACGCCCAGGCCGTGACAAGGTTACGAGACAAGAGAGGAACCTGCAAGGCAGCTCTTCCCCTCGGGGTCACCCCGGGGACCCAGTTTGTCCCCTTTCTCTTTCTGTCTTACTGTTATTGTGCTTTCTACTAAATCTTGGAAATGCAATATGTAGTAATCAGGCCTCCCTGGAATAGCCCAAGCCTATTAGGAATTATCCCCCAAAGCCTAGATCCACCGTGCCTCCAGGTCACTGAGAGCCTTATGAGCAGCCAGGAATGAAAGGTTTATTTAGATACCTCACAGATCCTCCTCATTGAACAAATAGATATGAAAGGATGGTATGTAGCCATGGATTTGGTCAGTGTAGTTTTCCACGGTATAAAAATGCTCACAATTGCTTCGGCCCAGGACATGACCATAAGCACTGTACCAAGCCAAAAAGGAAAAGGCCACAGGCATAGATTGGCTGCTTGCTTAGAAGATGATAATGTTCTAGATTAGAAAAGAGTAGAGGCATTTAGATTCAGAAGTGAATGTACGATAGGTTAATGTTCTTTGGTCAGGAGGGTTTTCACTATTGCTATTTCAGTGCTGCTATTTGTCCATTGTTTCCCTTCCTTTAAACAACATGGAATATTATGGGTATTTTTGTAGAATTGGAAAATATGTAGCAAACGATTTCAGTAGTATAGAAGATTTATATTAACCAGCCTCACTGCCATTACCTCACTGTTAATAGAGGTGTTTTGCTGCTTCAGAGTTGTTTTGCTGCTTCATAGTTAAAGATTGTAGACTGAGGTTTTGTGGTCTTAGACAAAGAAAAATATCAAGGTTTTCTCATGGTACTATTCTCAGAAATGTCGAACATGTTTTTCATAACCCTTCCCATGTATTGTTTTATTGTCCAAAGAATTTATATTATATTTAGATTCTATGGAACTTTGTTTTTGGCAGAGTGAAAATGTTAGACCTTTGAGGCAAGAGTACTAATGTACGGAACATTCAAGGAAAAAACCCTGTAATCGGGGTTGTTCCAGGTGAAATCATTGGGAAAGACATGAGGGAAAAATATTACAGAAGTATGAAACCAACATCTGATGTAACATGGGGAATGGTAAGGGGGAGGCAAGAAAAACAATTCTATATAATCTGAGCTGTTAAACAAATTAAGGTAGACAAGCTCTTGTACTGCAACCAGAGTCTGTGCGCTTCTTCTCGCTGATGCCACTCATCCCTTAGGTATTCCTGGACCCGCCGGGGCTGGACGTCGGCAGTTCGGTTTTACTTTTTTACGGTTTTCAGCTGCCTCGGGATCTGTTCTGGGGAGCTGATCACGTGGTCTGATCATGTTGCCTGGTCCTTTCTATCGCCCGTCTTCTGTTTCTGGTATGGAGTCAGCCAGAACTTCCAGAACAATATTAGGTAATACTGATGGTGAGCGTGGGTGTCTTTGCATCTTCCTTCATCCTGTTGTCTGTGTCCTCTCCCTCCTCCCTCTTGATTGTAACCAGCCCCAGTGCTCCCCGAGTCTTTCTCCCGGCCTCTCAGATGAAGGTGGCATCCACTTTTGCTGCAATGTGTGTTTGGGTACTGCAGACTGTCTTTTCTTGTAGAAAACGTTACGTTCAGGATTCTGTTGGATTTGACTGTACAGTATGCATTGCAGATGGAGGCGGAGCACTCAAACGATCATGTAGACTTGGCATAAAACTAATATATGATCTCTACTAGTCACCATCTACTTCAGAACAATTTTCTCTTTTTTATTTATTTCTGGGTGCAGCATGTGGGATCTTAGTTCCCCAACCAGGGATTGACCCTGTGCTCCCTGTTTTGGGAGCGCAGAGTCTTAACCACGGACCACCAGGAAAGTCCCTGTGTTTCCTGTTTTTTTAAAACCATCTGTTCAAGGAAGCCTTATGCTGCTTCATATTTATTTCTCTAGTGAGTAGCAGCATTAAAATAATTTATTTGACACATGACCTGTGCTCAAGGTAAGGGTCAATCATGTTTAGAAGAGAGCTTTGTATTGTCCTGAAGACAAAATAAAGTTTGGAAGGAAAAAATGAGGAAAATTCACTCAAAATCCTACCAGTCTGACACAAAAATTGTGTTCACTTTTGTTCATTTAGTTCCAGTCTCTGCCCATTTGTTGGTTTTTCAGAACGATGGTCATTGAATTTATACAATCTGAATGTTGATTGTTTATTTAATTTAATAAGTATGTTCAGGGTCTACATAATCTGCCTAACAATCAAATGTAATCACAGTGTCATATTCTTGTAAGCAAATGAGCGGTCATTTAGTTACCCTTCCCCCAATACTGAGCTTGAAGTTGCTTCCAAGTTCTGTAACAATGGGTATTTTTGTGCCAGGGCTTTTTCTGCTTTTGGATTACTCACCACATCAGTCCCTAGAGTGGAATTACTGGGTCAAAAGATCTGAAGGCTTTTAGGATCTTTTTTTTGCCCTACTGAAGGGCTGTGCTGGGTAAGGCTGTGCTGGGTCACCTAATGCCAGCAGAGCAAGCAGTGGCCCAGGTCCGCTCTGAACGGAGGCTCCTCCTCTTCAGAAGCAAGAACCGCAGCGTGGCTGTCACTGGAGTTCTGCCATCAGACGTCAGTCATTGAGGGTGTGGAGAGGAGCTCCTGGAATGTTGGTTCTTCACCCCAGTCTCTAGTGAGAGCGCCATGGCTGCAGGAGAGTGGCTGTCCCTGGAGGTGGGACTGCCCTGATGAGCCAGGTGACTGCCTCAGGTGACCCCAGTGTGGTCCGGAGGTGGGGGGTGGGGTGCAGCCCAAGACACAGACCAATGGACATCACCTTGGACTGCTACAGATGCTCGGAACACAGCGTGGCCACTCCAGATTGCATCCCTGCCTTCTCCCCTCAAGTGTTTACATAAACTCTCATGGATATACATGTCCAGCCATGGTTTTGTTTTTTGGTTTTTTTAAGGGAAAACAGTGTTTTGTGGCTCCTCCCCGCCCCCAACCCCCCATAGCACTCACTGAAGTGCACATGGTCAGATACTTAGAACAATGAAAACGATAGGCGCTACACAACATGTATAACATAGGCAGCCGAGCCTCCCACAATCACAGTCCAAGCATCCTGCATCCCTGTGAACATGCCCTGGGCTGACGGCACCTGCCAAGTCCTCCAGGAAGTTTTCCTGAATGCCCAGATCCCAGGCTGCCCTTGAAGCCCCCAGCCACCATTCCTGGCATGTTTCCTGGAGGTACTGTGCATCAGCTTCCTATGGGTGCCATAACCAACAGGGGTTTAAAACATGTATTTATTCTCTCGCAGTTCTGAAAGTCAGAAATCCAAGATCAGGAGGTTGACAGGGCCCCGTTGCTCCCAGAGGATTCAGGGGACTCGTGTTCCTGCTGTTTCCAGCTTCTCGAGGCCACGTGTACTTCTTGGGTCGGGCCCCTTCCTCAGTCACCCCGCCTCCGCTTCCGCTGCCACGTCTACCACCACTGACTCTGAGGTCCTGAGTCTCCTGGAAGGACCCTGTGACTGTGACGGCCCCCCTGCACAATCCAGGACCCTCTCTCCATCTTAGTCCATTTAGGCTGCACTAACCACAGCCTGGGTGGGTATACACAGCAGAAATGTAATTCTCATCACTCTGGAGTCTGGAAGTCCAAGGTCAAGGTGTCAGCAGATTTGGTCATGTGTTCCACTCTCTGATTCAGAGACGGCCGCCTTCTCCCTGTGTTCTCCCACAGCAGGACAGACAGGGGAGTTGTCTGAGTCTCTTCTAGGAGGGCAGTAATCCCATTCTTGAGGGCTCCACCCCCATGATCTCATCACTTCCCAACATCCCCACATCCTAAACTAACATCATCACTTTGAGGGCTAGGATCTCAATAAATGAGGAGACATAAACATTCCATCTGTAGCATCCCCCACCTTAAAAATTCTTAACTTAGGCATATCTGCAAAGTCCATTTTGCCATGTAAAGTAACATATTCATGGGTTCCAATAATTAGTTCAAGGACATCTTCAAGGGGCTATTCAGCCTAACACGTGTAGTCACACAAACATCCACAGTGTTTATGCCCCCAACCAGAACTAAACTATAAAAAATTTTTCATCAGTAGCATTAAAAACACCTGAAAAGATGAATGGGCCTTAGTCAGTGAGTCATACTAAAGAATATGCAATGCAAAACAAGGGTGTGACAAAGGCAGATGATTTTAGTATATTTCCCTACGAAAGCAAGAGCAAAAGGCTCAGAGGAAGGCGGCTTCTCTCCTGTGTAAGGTTCACCCAGGGCTTTGTCACATGGGGGCCTGATCTGATGGGAAGGAGCACAGAAGTGCAGCCTGCAGGCAGGGGGGCGGGGACCACAGGGCGCTGACTGTGCGGACATCTGCACTCCATTTACAAAGCGCAGCCCCTGTTAAAATGTGCCCCGTGTGGCTTTGGGGTGAGTGAGAAAAATCTCAATCCTGTAATACTTAAAACATCACTTTGATTCAGTCCCTTTTCAGGAGAGCTGTCATAGCTCATTTCACTATTTTTTAAAGGAATAAAAGGAAACATGATGCTTTCCCTGGGGGCTAGTCAAAAGTTAACTATATTCAATAAGTAATTAAAGTCACACTAGTTAGAGTCCAACTGTCTGCTTCCTGGATAGCTACTTCCATTAGCAGCAGCACCACAGCCATCACCAGCCACACCCTGAGCAGGCCCAATTATTACACAAGGGGCCTGTGCCTTCCTTATGTTGCACAGGATCCCAGAAGTGGTTGGCTGAGCGTGCTGACGGGTCTTGGTTAAGACAACATCCCCGCCAGGACACTAGAAGCACTGCCGGCCACTCTGTGGTTTAATCTTTGCCTCCTCCTCCCCTCTCCAAAGTAGCACACTGCCCTTTACTCTAAAAGGCCCAGTCAATCTTTTCCTAACAATGACAATGTGCCATCTCCACTTTTAACAACAGAAAGCACCAGGAGGACCTTGGCTTTTGTTTCCAGCCTCCCCGGTTGGACTCTAAGGCCAGGGCTGTGGTCAGTATAGCTGCCCTTCCTTCATCCTTCCTCCAGCAGTCTCTCAAGTGAGACTGCAGAGACTCTGACCTCCTGTGTGGGGGCAAACTTGAGTCACAGTTGTATCCCCCCATCCTACAGTGAGTTACCAGGACTAGCTCTCCACAGAGCTCAGGGTTTCGGAGGGCAGGGTCTGCGCTTTAAACATTCTGTCTCCTTCCGGCAGTCAGCACTTGACAGATGCTCACTGTACAGTTCTTTTCCTTTTTAACTTAATTAATTTCTATATTTAGCCGGTGTGCTAGGTCTTTGTTGCTGTGCGTGGGTTTTTTCTGTGTGCGGCCAGTGACCAGAGACTACGGTAGGGGCACCGGCTCCTCGTTACGACGGCTTCTCTTCTTGAGGAGCACGGGTCCAGGGCATGCAGCTTCAGTGGTTGCACCACGTGGCTCAGTAGCGTGGCACATGGACTTAACTGCTCCGCGGCATGTAGGATCTTCCTGGACCAGGGGTTAAACTTGGGTCCCCTGCATTGGCAGGTTGATTCTCACCCACTGAGGCACTAGGGAAGCCCATCACACGGTTCTTGACTTGCTGAGATAGATTTCAGGGGCCCCTGTAGGGACACAGACCTGTGTGTGTCCAGGCCTGCTCATTAGTGCCCTGGATCTTGTTTCCTAGGAGCACAGGTCTTCTTAGAGGAAAGGATGCATGCCCTGGAATAACCAGAGAACAGGTTGGAGCAGGTACCTGCTGAGGGCCGGGGTGCACCCTTCCACCCATGTCTCCTCAGCATCCAGTGTTGCCAGGGCTGTGTCCCAATCCACACAAGGGGCTGGGTTGGGAATATCGCTGAGGTCCTGCCCTGGCAAAGGCTTGGAGTTCACAGAACAGGGTGGGCAGAACAATCCTCCAATGAAGCCAGGAGCCAGGAATGTCTATCCTGATGGGGTGCTGCTGGCATGAGAGAGCTCTGCTCTATCCACAGAGGGTG
This sequence comes from Muntiacus reevesi, assembly GCF_963930625.1. Classification (NCBI taxonomy): domain Eukaryota; kingdom Metazoa; phylum Chordata; class Mammalia; order Artiodactyla; family Cervidae; genus Muntiacus; species Muntiacus reevesi. The sequence continues at coordinate 175,642,227 of NC_089249.1, forward strand.
AGGGAGGGAAAAGTAAGTGAACGGCTAAGGAAAGCACCCCCCTTAGGGCTCCCCTAGGCTTTCCCTGCCCAGGAGGCCTGGCCTTAACCCAACAGGCACCCGGGCCCTCATCCCAGGTGACATTAACCAATTTGCAGGATGCCCCAGGCTGAAGAGTGCCCAGAGCCCTGGTGAGCTCAGACCTGGTGGTACCATATTACCAGGAAAGTGAGTCCCAGACTGGCCAGGACAGCTTCTGGGGCAGCCTGTACAGTTGTGTCCAGAAGACCGGATAGCTGAAAAGATAGGGGATATCTCCCCCTCCGTGCTTCAGCCAGAAGCTCTGGGCTGAGCTTCTCAGGGTAGGGATGAAGGAGGTGGAAAGGACACCAGAAGAATTGTGTCCACCTGCTCATCCCTGGGCACTGTGCTATTCTCAGAGGCTTGTTATGGAGTCCAAGCTCATGCTGCCTGCTGCATGACAGGCCAATAAATCAAGAGAGGAGTTGCTCGGGCAAGAAATAGCGACTTTACTCAGAAAGCCAGCAGACTGAGAAGATGATGGACCAGTGTCCCCAAGAACCATCCCACCCAAGTTAGAATTCAGACTTCTTTTATACTAAAAGTGAAGGTGGGTAAAGTCAAACACTTCCTGGTCCCCATCAGCCTCTGGAGGGGATGTGTTAATTTCTTCCTTCCTGCAGTCATTCACTTGTGAGCCTGGTCAGGATGGTTCCCGTGAGATAAACAAATGAGTTTTAGGTTAATGCTCATTACCTGGCAGCAGAGGGTTCCCAAGGATGGGTCATTATGTATCATCTAAATTTATAGGCAATATCCCTTTGATGATTAACTTGTAATAGAATACAAAAGTTCTTCCCTACTAGAGGCTCACAACTGGTCCTCTACCCCTTCCGCCCTTACATATAGGTGCATGGGCATGTGCACACAGGCAGTTGCACACAGATGCATGTACACACAGGCATGTACACATGCATGCACACATACACACAGGCATGCCCACATGCACACACATACATGGGCATGAGCACACACCAACATGCCCACATGCACGCACACATGGGAGGCTGGGAGGGAAGCGACTGTCCCTCCATGGCTTAGATTGTAAAGACATATCTCAGGCCAGGCCCCAGCTACACAGAAGCATCTGGTAGGACAAGGCCAGTCCCCAGAGGCCAAGATTCAGCTGGAGCCACTAAGGGCTAGGAGCCAGGCTCCCAGTTTCCTCCTCAGATTGATTCCACATGTATATCTTGTCCTCTAAGTCTTTTGTGCTTAAGTTAGTCAAAGCTTGGTTCTGAAGGGATTATGGATGAAAACCAATTGCTTCCCTAGGAAGCAGGAGGGCCAGCACTGCCCTTCTCTTGACTGATGGCAGCACCAGCCACCATGGTGCACGGGTTGAGGGCAGACCCCCAGCTCCACCTTGGCAGGCAGATGACATCTGTGCCTTGGTTTCCTCATCTACAGAGATAATAAAACACCTGTTTCATTAGCTTGTTGTGAAGATTATAGGAATCAACCAAGTCCCTAAATAAGGCTCAGATGAAGGCATGAGGCAGCCTCATGAAATGGAGCTAGGAATGGCTTCATTTACCTGCATTGGTGAGGTGTGGCCACCACGGGCCTGTGTGTACTCAGGCTGTCCTATAGAGAGTTCCTCAGCAAGACAAGCACCCAGGCCAGCCCACTGCACCTTCACTTGCTGCCTTGCTTCAAGGCCTTATCTTCTCTCTCCAGGACTCCTGCAACAAGCTCGGGTAGTATTTATCTGGTACATGTTATATGTCAGGACTGGGGAGGAGGGTCAGACGATGTGAAACACAGAAGAGGAGCTGATGGAAACAGGCACTGGCCTTGACCACCAGGAACAAGGAAGCTCAGGGTTTCAGCAAAATCACAGAGGGGCACTTGCACCCCTTTCACAGCTTTCACCCCTTTCACCCCTTGCACAGCTTTCAGCCCTCTCTGAGAAAGTGATGTCGAAGCTTAGAAAAATTTAGGGTAAAGAAAGAGGAAACTGTCCCCAAACAGAAGTAACACCATGAATTTTGTTCTTGACTGGTCTTGCTGACCCAGGTTTCCTCTTTGCCTGTCCCCTCTTCCACCAGCTCTCAGAACCAGAAGCCCCTTTTAGAAAGGAAACTTGATACTGTCTCACCACCCTCTAACACCTCTCAATGGGGCTTCTGAAAATAAAATTCTAACTTTTTGGCCCTTTCTTCCCTGTCCACGAGGTGAACCTCTTCTCTCAGATGGCTCACTCCTCCAGGAGCCCTGCACAACTCCCCCAGAGAGCCTGTTACCAACTACACCAGGACGCAAAGGGACAGGAAAATAATGTGTACTCAAGAAGCTTGAGAGTCCCTTGGACTGCAAGGAGATCCAACCAGTCCATCCTAAAGCAAATCAGTCCTGAATATTCATTGGAAGGACAGATGCTGAAGCTGAAGCTACAATACTTTGGCCACCTGATGTGAAGAACTGCCTCACTGGAAAAGACCCTGATGCTGGGAAAGACTGAAGGCAGGAGGAGAAGGGGACGACAGAGGATGAGATGGTTGGATGGCATCACCGACTCAATGGGCATGAGTGTGAGTAAGCTCCGGGAGTTGGTGATGGATAAGGGAGAGCTGGCGTGCTGCAGTCCATGGGGGTCGCAGAGTCGGACACGACTGAGCAACTGAACTTAAGCAGCTAGAAATTAGAACAATTTGAAACAGATTTTTAAAAGTAAGTACTTTACAAAAGTGTAAGCGATGAAAGAAGGAATAAAAAAAGTTGGGCAACAGGAAAGGGCCCACCGATTCTACGGCGGGCCCCGCGAGCACCCCGGGGAGTTTGGAGGCTGCAGGTCTGTCCCGACCGTGCGGGCTTTGGCAGGGTACGGGGGGCGGGGGGGCGCTTCTCTGCATTCTGAGCACGGTGATGGGCATACAGCGGGCGCCCCATCCACCGAGCCGTCCGCATCAGCCTGGCCGCCTCCGCGGACCACGCTGCGTGACGATCCGGAGCCACAGGCCCAGACCCAGCACAGGACCAAATGAATGGAGGCATGAACACAGCTCGGAGTCCCAGGAGCTCTGGCGCGCAGGCTCGGGATCTGACTGGGCGACCCGCCCGACCCGCCCCCCTGTCGCTACTGGCCAATCAGCGAGGGTCGCAAGATCCGTGCCCGCCCCGCAGCCAATGAGCCAGGCCCCAGAGCCGGCCGCCGAATCCAGTCCCCTTTCCCAGTGCGCACTGCTGTTCGCATTCAGGCTCCAAATAAAGTTCTTCGGGCCTTTGAATTTTTTTTTTAAAGCGCCCGCTGCAGTCGCCGCCGCCGCCGCCTCAGGCGAGAGCGGCCGAGTCCCCGCCTCGCCACTTCCGGTCCCGCCGCCCGGAGCCGGTGCAGGCTGTGAGGGGCCGCGTCTCGCTGCCGCCGGCCGGCTGGGGCATGGTGTTGGGCGCCGGGCCCGCCTCGCCTGTCTCGGGGTGCCCAGGTGAGAAGAGCGCAGCCCTGCGGCGGGCGGCGGGCGGCCGCCGGCCGCGGGAGGGCGGCTTGGCTCCCTCGGCGCCGGTGCACCCGGCGGGCGGGCGGGCGTAGGGCCGCCTCAGGCCGCGCCGCTCCTCTCCTCACGGCCGGGCGCTGTGGGGGGCCGGAGGGCCGGCGGGCGCCGCGGGGCGCGGACTGGAGAGTGCGGGGCTGGGGCCGGGGCGCTGGCCGCCTCCGGCTCCACGGACAAGCTCGCCCGAGCCCGGACTTTGGGGGCACACCGCGGCCCCCCCTTCCGCCCGCCGTCTCATGGGGAAGCTGCGAGCCGCATTGTCCGCGAGGAAACGCAGCGCCCAGCGGGCTCAAGGTCACCGGTCCAAAGTGGCTGGAGGCGGCGGGACTCGGACGCGGGCAGCCGGACTCTTGACGTCCGGGGGAATCGGGCTAGGCCCGGGAGTCGGGGGGCGCCCCTGAGGGTGCGGAGGAGCCGGGCGGCCGCCTCGCCGGCGTGCCTGCGGCTTCCCACTGGGGACGACCGGGGCCGGTTTGGAGGGTCTTCCCGGGGCAGAGGATGGGGAAGGACATCTTGGACCCATCCCTAAGGCCGCCGAGTCCCGGCTGCTGTGGAGTCTTGGGTGTGGCCCTCCCTTCCCCGGGTCTCGGTTCCCTCATCTGTCATACGCGGGATCGGGCCCGCCCCTCTGCCTTCCCTCCAGCTCCCAAGTGGGGTCAGGACGGTTTCGGAGTGGCCGGAGAAGGCTTCTTGGAGGAGGTGCGGGAATCTGCTGCCTAGTCATCGGTTATCCGAAGGAAGAAGCAGGATGAAGTGGTGAGGGGAGGCAGGGCATCCAGACCTGAATGTCAGATTGAGCAGAAGCTTCCAGAAATGAGCGAGGTGTCGCTGAGAACAGGGAGGAGGCCCCTCTACTTTGTACGGAGGGTTCCAGGCTGGTAAGGGGATGAGGCAGAGGAAGGGCCCACGTGGGGGAGATGTTCAAAGAATCACCAGGAGGTTAACTGTTAAGGGGCTTGAGGACCTCCACCGGAACAAACTGCCCCTCAGGTAGTAGGCAGGGCAGGGGGAGGCAGGTTGACCGCTCCAGATAAAAGGGCTGGGCTCCAAAGGTCATTAGGCAGCCAACCACTGAGCCAGGTGGGTGGGTTCCTTGGGCCCTGGCCTTCTGAAGGAGGAGAATGGGGTGTGGACATTTTTATGTCCTGATCTGGGCCCCTTTTTGACTGTGGAGTTGGTTACCCCTAGTGACATGGGGTTCCACCTTTTACACTTAGATTGGGACTCTGCCAAGGCAGGAAGAATTGTAACTAAGGAGTACCCCACCCTATTCTCTGACTGGCGCCTGTACAGGTGGCCTGGCTTGATTTTGCAACTGCAGGCCAGAATGCTGAGTACTCCTTGATGATGAACCTAGTAAACTGCACAGGGGCTTCCCTGGTGGCTCAGTGGTAAAGAAAATGCTTGCAATGCATGAGACTCAAGTTGGATCCCTGGGTTGGGAGGATCACCTGGAGAAGGAAATGGCAATCCACTCCAGTATTCTTGCCTTGGGAAGTCCCATGGACAGAGAAGCCTGACCGGTACTTCCCTGGGGTTGCTAAAGAGTCAAATACAACTTAGCAACTAAACCACAGTAGTAGCACATAAAAATCTTTGAACAGTTGCAATAAAGTCCCACCCAGAGGAAGAACATAAATGGGCCAGTTACAACTTAAGGAATTTAGAGACTGAGTGTGCTATTCAGTGTAATTGATTTGTTACTGAAAATGCTGCCATGGTCAAAGTGTAATTTTTGGTAAAAAGGAAATTTTAGTTTTAAACCAGGTCTTCAAAGGGTGAAGTATATCGACGAAGGAAAAGAGAATTCTGAAGCAAGCCACAGGTGTTCAGTTAAACTGACAGCCTGAATAATTTATTTTCATTTACATCTCTTTGCACAGAGTTAAATTAACAGCTATGGAACATGCCCAAATTAGACCTTTGGTTTATCCCTAAAGTGGTATATGAAAATGATACAGATGATGGAGAAAAGTTGGTCATTATATAATTAGATTTCTTAGAATTTTCAAAATATATTTTGTCTTCTATGGAAAAACGGGACATCACAGTGTTTTATATCTTGCTTAATCAGAGCCCAGTGTCTTTTATTAGGGGTCACAAACTTGTTGAATATTGACAACCAGGAATCTGACTAAATGGAATTGCGTATGGGGCATACTCTGCCCACAGAGAAGAATTTAGTGTGGGGTAGGAGTGTAAGATAATTAAGCAGAGTCCATAGGCTGAGGTGACACAGAAGCATCTTGGTGTGAGCCTTTCTTTGTGTCAGTCGATCTTGCCAGGACCCTCTGAACAGCCCCTTTCGTGCAGGTCCGCAGGGAGCTGGGTGTGGGCCAGTCGTGTGCCCTGGGACCCACTCCACTGGGCTCTTTATTATGACTTTCCTAGGGTACTGCCTACCGAACTCTCTTTACACAAGCTGTGCTTTTGTTTGCCATGTTTGTGTTACCAAGGTCAGCTAGAGTTTAAAAACCAAGTGGACTTTGTGATAGATGGAGATCTTGGCCCATCATCAGGCCACCCTGTCCATGTGGCAGGACTGGTGTCCTCAAGTCTGGGTGCCTGGCAGTGGGCTTGGTCGGGAGACAGACACTGCTTTGGGATCCAGATCTGCTTGAGAGGTTAATAACAAGCTCCCTGGAGCAGGACTGGGCGGGGAGGTGGGGGTGAGCAGGAACCCCAGACTGTAGATGGTGCTGCTGTCCCTGGTAACTTGTGGGCTGGAGCCCACAGGTGTTCCTGACACCACCCCAGTCCTCCCTCATGAGATTGCTTTGTCAGCTGAAGCGATAGTCCCCCTCGCTGGGTGAAGCTGAGATGTGTGTTAAAGAATTATGTCCTCTCCATAGGCCCACCTGGGGAGACGGCATGGTAGAGTGGGAATAAGGAAACTAGTGATGGCTTGGAGTCACATTTTGACCAATTTTACTGAGGTACAACTGAAGTCCACTATGCTGTACGTGTTTAAATCGTGTGATTTGATCAGTCTTGATGTGTGTATATAGCCCTGGAACCATCACCAGCTTCAGGATAGAAACAGCCCCATCATCTACTCGTGGGAAACCAGTGTTTCTATGGTGACCTCTTCTAGCAGCTGAGTGGCCTCACACAATCCAGATCCTGGGCCCCAGCTGTCCCAGAATCCACATCCATGAAAAAGTAGGAGTCAGGGGAAGGGGTCCTTCCCAGAGCTGACATTCTAGGAGCTCGTGAGTGCTGACGTGTAATAGAACTGTCTTTTGAAGCATTGAGACCAGTGGTTCCTAAAGGGATTAGGTGAGTGATAGGTCCTGTGTAGTTCAGAAGAGCATATTCAATATATTGTTTTCATAATAGCAAATAAAATCTTATAGTCTTTGTAGGGTGGGGAGATACACAGATGATGGTGTGAAAAGTGAGGGACCTGGATTAAAATGGCTGAAGAGATCACTTAAGTGTTAGTCGATCAGTCGTGCTGACTCTTTGCGGCCCCATGGACTGCGGCCCACCAGGCTACTGTGTCCATGAGATTTTCTAGGCAAGGATACTGGAGTGGGTTGCCATTTCCTTCTCCAAAAAATATCACTTGGGAGAGAGTTATTCTTACAGTTTGACTTTCAGGACCTTGGCCTCAAACTAAAAGTTCTTTCCTTACGTCGGTTTAAATTTTTCATCTGGAAGTTCTGGATCATTTTCTCTTGAAAATGATCAGAGTGATATTGCAAGAAAACGATACTAAAACAACAGAGGAAATTATGAAAATATTGAGCTGGTGATCAATTTTTGTCTTCAGTCAGACGTTTCAGAGTTCCTCTCTGACTGGTAAAGCATGCAGGAGTCAGGAGGCCCGTCAGGAATGGCGGTTTGTGTACATAAAGAAGGCGATGCTTGAGGACAGTTCTGTCTGTAAACACTGCTGACACCTTAAGTCCTTTTTCCCAAGCAGTCAGGTGCATCACCTGTGCTTGGTTTTTATTGTCCTTCCCAGTGAGCTGTCAGGGAGGGAGCCTGCAACACAGTGGGCTGGAAGCAGCCCAGTGAAAAGAATCTAGTTTGGGGCATTAATTATAACTTAATTAAGTTGCTATTGCCTTCCAGTGTGAGTACAGCACAATACACACAAAAGTGAAGATGCTTACTAAGGTTCTAGCCACACCTTTCTTAAAGGAGTGGGGGAAGCGTTGCGGTGCTCCCTCCTCACCAGGGGCGGACACTGGGGCCACACCCTCAGAGGCATGGTCCCTGCAGCAGGGGAGGGCAGTGAACAGTGGTGGGCCCATGTGGAACCCGTCAGTGGAGGCTGCCGTAGACAGCTGTACATCCCAGGGCCTGCTCTACATCCCAGGGCCTGCTGCTCAGTGAGTGTTGAATGCTTGGCTCTCCTTTAAAATTTTCATTCATACTTTAAAAAAATCAGATTTAGAGAGGCATAGAGTTTACCCAAATTCATTATGGAGGAATGTAGTCTTATTAATCTATCTTACATGCTACATTTTTCTACAACTAAATTATGGGAAAAATTTAAAAATCACCTTACCTCATTGTCTCAGTGTCTGGAGATGAGTGCTTAACCTGCCTTTGGCCTTTCAGGAAAAAGGCAGCAGTGATGCTGACGCTGGCAAGCAAGCTGAAGCGGGATGACGGTCTCAAAGGATCCCGGGCGTCAGCCACAGCCTCTGACTCCAGTCGGCGGGTGTCTGTGAGGGACAGGCTGCTTGTTAAAGGTAAGGGCCACCCAAGTGAGCTGTTTTTATATCCCACAACAAAATGATGTCTGGCGTGTGGCTCTTTGGGGATATGAAGCAGCCTGTTGCTGCTAAATAGAAATACCTGTTTCAAGATATTTTTAAATATGACTCCTCGTTGCTTACAACAGAAGGACTTTGCCCTGTGCACACACTGTGGGAATGCCGATGGCAGGAAAATGGTATTAGAACTGTGATGTATCTTACATAGTTGGGGTGTTCTCTAAGGGGCCACCAGAGTGCTAGTGGAAGGAATAAGGCGCCAGGGACAGCAGACCCACGACTCTGGTCTCGGTGCTGTCTTAGGTGGGGGGTGGGGTTCATCCTTTCTCCCAGACTCCTCAGCACCAGAGGATCTCATCTGTAGAGGGAGGGTAATTTCTTAGGGTCCTTTTCTCTCTCATTCAAATCACAGCCTTAGGAGAACCTTGTACAAAATTGATTCTCTTCACAGAATTAATAAAGGTGTCCTAGAGCTGTGTAGTGTTTGGAGAAGGGTTATGTAGTGTGTGTGTGGATGGATATGTATGTGTGTGAAACTTGTGCAGTTAGTCATTGAACAGAGTTGGAACTCTTGAGTGCAAAGGCAGTTTCCCAGGATCATGAGACCCACAGAAGAAGAAACGGTTTCCTTGAAATACCTTATACCTGGCAGCACTTTTTTACTTTAAGACGCATGTTTACATTTTGTAAGTGTAAGGATCCAAGAAGCACAGAGTGTTAACTAACTTGTTAGAACCGCCTGTTTCATTTTGTATTAGGTGGACACCATGGGGTTCCTGGCGTTTGCATGTCTGGGAACAGATCTGATGTGGGAGACCTGGCATGTATGAGTGCCCCATGCTGGGCCTTCTCAGAAATAAAGCACCGCTGCGTCTGTGAACAGAGGTGCTGGGTTCGGGGAGACTGGTGGTGCCCTTGACCCTGCTTTCTCTCTGCCTCTTGGGTCCTGATGAGCTCTGGTTCTCCCAGCCTGAGGGATGATGGGCTAAAGATGGAGTAAGGATCGTTTTTTGACATTTTGTTAGTACTTGCTATGTCAGGGAGAGCATAGACTGCATTCAGTTTGTTACAGTGCAGGAAGTTTACCCTTTGGGCACTGAGGGTGGGGCCTGGCTGTAGCCCCTTACTTGGAAGGCCTGGTAAGACTTTCCTGGCTCCTGGCTCTAGGGTTCCATCTACAGAGAAGCCAGGAGCCAGACAAACAAGCCAGGGAAGGGGTTCGATGCTTGAGGTTGTGGTCCTTCAAGGGGAGGGTGTTCTAATGCCAGGGAGTTGTTATGAGGGAGAGTTGTCCTGAACTCTGCGGGTGGGACACTGGCACAATAGACAGTGTCGCCTTCTTTCCATCTCCTTGTCACGGCTGATGGCAGCTGCTGTCCACTGAGCACTTGGGGCAAGACCCTCTGTTGGGGACTTTATGGGGCAGTTCTTGTTTGACTTTGATGAAGCCTTGCCAGGTGGGTAGTTCATTTTACAACTGAAGAACTGAGGCTTAGAGGGATTCAAAAACTTGCCCAGGTTTCAGCTTTTTTGTAGCAAGACAGCCAGACCCACATTTTGGGGTAGGGAAGGCACTTGGGGAGCAGAGCCTGAAGGAGCAGAGCAGAGGTGTGAGTCCACAGAAGACAGAATTCAAGAGGCACCAGGCCCCACCACACCTCCTCCTGCTCAGGGACTCCCAGGGAATGCCCAGGTGCCTCCAGGGCCTGACGCAGCCCAAGGGGGCCCGCTGAGGCCCACAGTGCTGGACTCGGTCCCAGCGCCTAGAACAGGAGATGTCTTTGCCTGGGTTGACAGGCTGGATTGAGGTCTTTTGGTATGAGTCTCATCAGGGAGAGGTGCGGAACCTCCTCGCGAGGCCACCAGTTCTTTCTCCCAGAAACACTGGGGGTTATTAGGGTTCTGGGCCCCAAAGCACTTGCAGTTGATGGGTGTTTGTGCAGCAGGACTCAGAGTAACACGGCTCTCGTGTGATCTGCTCTCTCCCTCAGGCTGGGGGCGGCCAGGCTGACTGAGTGGTGAGTAGTTTGGGCTTCTGGTGGGGAGTAGGTGGAGAGGAAGGGTGGGTCTGTCCTGAGAGAGGAAGCTGTGGCAAGAGGTGCCTGATAGAGGATGCTCTGATGGGTGATGATTGCTTGGTCCACCCCTGTAGCACTGCTTCTCCTGGTTGGATGTGGCCGCAGCCTTCATTCTGGGGATTTCTGATGGTGGAAGTGAAGTCTGATGCAGTCCATGGCTCCTGTGGGCCTGGTGAAGCCCTTGGAGGAGTGATAATTCCAAGAATCCCTTCTAGGTGAAACTCCCCTTTTGAGGCTTGGAAAAAGGTAGGTTGGTTGTCTGTGTTCAGCAGGATTGCTGCAGTCAGGACAGTCACCCGGGGCTGTGGCTTTGCCTCTGGCTCCTGTGAAAGTGTTACTTGTGAGGATCAATAAGTTGTAGAAAAGTGTGTTAATGTGTCTTTGGGGCTCAGTGCTGTGTGCTGAGCTCTCAAAGTGGGGAGTTTGGCATACCATGAGGTTATTGAATGGTGTCCCTGGGACTGATCCTCTGGAGGGTGGTGGAGCAAGCAGGAGCAGGGAAGAGGGAGAGCTCTGACGAAGGCCCCAGGACAGACAAGGGCCTGTCGGTCTGCTCCTGCCCCTCTGCTCCGGGGCCAGCTCAGCCCTTCGGAGCAGACCCCAGTCAGGTAAGACTGTCAGGCCTTCCTGCTCTCTGTCGACCAGTCTGGCCCGAGGCAGGAGCTCTGTGCACCTCACAGTTCCCGGAAGGACTGAGAACTGAAGGCTGTCTGCTGTCAGCCCTCACTGAGAGGGCATCTGGGCCGTGTGCCCCATATCCCAGAGGAAAGACCACAGACGCTTCCAGGCAAAAATATTTTTTTATCTGGTCTGTTGTCGTGCTTGGATGAGCTTACACAGTAGGGGATCTGGCTCGGTGTACATGGCCGTGGGGTTAACATGGGAGGTTGAAGGTTCACAGGGACACTCGTCTCCAGTGGTGAGGGCCAGTGGTGGCTGCACAACTGAAGAATTGTGGGCCTGGTTCAGAAGGTGACAGGTGTAGCCAGCTGTCCCTGGAAGCACCGGGGCCTGCCTTGGAGCAGCTGGCCAGCATGCTGGCCCCTGGGCCACACCAACTTTTCATTTACATCCCTAAGGGTCACCCTCAAGGACATCCTCCAGGCTGGAACTGGAGAGGTGCTTGCAACAGCAGTCCCTGAGGTAGAGCAGTTGAGTGTTTCTGCGTGAAGACTGAGGGCTGCTGTCTGTCCTGAGTCCTGGGAGCTGGGGATGCTGGGGGGAGAGTGTTGGGTCTGCATTTCCTGTTGGCCCCAGAATGGCTAGGAGCTATTCCCTGTGTTCTCAGCCACAGGTTGGGGGCGCTGCTTTCTGGTGGGCCTTTGTGGTTCCGCTGGGTCTATTAGTTCTGAGTCTGATGATGCTCCCCACCTCCCAAAAAAGCCTCTGGGCAGAATGGTCTACTTTCTTCTTTCTGAAGCTTACTTTTCACATAATGGGAACATGTCAGCGTGTCTCCCTGTCCTTCGACTTATTCATTTGACGAAGATTTTACTGCCCAGTGTGTGCCAGCCTCCTGTTAGTGACCCCTGAAGACCTCTCGGGGCTCCAGACAGGCTGACTGGAAGCGTTTGCTAAATGTGGAGATTTGGTGTTGCGCTGACTGAGTTCAGGGCCAGGTCTGGAGTTGGAAACTACAAGGACTGATTCTGCAGCCTTCATCCCCTCAGCCCCTGTGCCCCAAGTGGCCCCTGGTGTTCTTGTTTCCATGGCTGTGGCAGCTCTCTGTGCTCCTGGCCTGGTTTGCCGAGCCAAGAGGCCTGGCTGCCTACCTGCATGGGCTTTCCAACATCCAAGGTGCAGGTGTCCCAACAAGGGGCCACATGCGGCCTCCCTGGTTGAGCACTTCTGTGCCCACCGGAGCAGTCCAGTGCTATGGTGGTATAGGGAGGGCTCTGGTCCAGGGTGCTTCCTGGAAGAATGGGCGAGAGAGAAGCATTTGTTCTCCAGAGCTTTTTTGTCCTTGCCAGCCCTGCCCAGGACTCTGGAGGTGGGCTGGCCATGCTGGCAGAGTGTCCAGAGCATTTAGCAGCGTGTGAAGTTGTGGGCTATGTGTTATAAAATGTGTTTAAAATAAAACTAGGGCAGTAGCCCAGAGAGGAGGAGCCCTACTAACGTGGAGTAAGGTGGTGGCCCACGGCTCCCCTTTAATGCTTTCTTACAGGGTTTTAAACACCAGTGAAACCGCCTGGGAATGTGGCAGCCCCCTTGGACTTGCCAAATAGCCCCAGATAGCCCTGGATCTGGGGAAGGCAGGGCCGGCGGGGGTGGGGAGGATCTGTGCAAGAGGAGTGAAGGTTCCAGTCAGTTTTGTCTGCTCATGTTGGGAGTGGGTGGTTGGACGCCATGGGACTCCACCCCCATCCAGAGCAGTCTCTGCTGCAGACGCTGGTTTTCAGGGTTACATCCTTGCTGCCCCAGAGTGTGGCGTAGCCCTGATTCCTCTCCTGTGGCCCTCTTTCTGCAGTGTGCTGCTGGAAGGCCCTTAGACTGAGTGGAAGTGGCTCAGTGGGGGCTTGGCCTCAGCTGTAGCAGTGCCGTCTCTGGGAGTGGGATGATGCCCTTGGGGCAGGTGTCTCTCCATAAAGGCACTGTTCATGGACACTGGCAGTGCAGAAGAGGCACTCAAGGCGTAAAGACATACAGGAAGCTAAGAGGTAAAGTCCTAGATTGAGAAACCTAAGAAGTAGGGGTAATAGAGGTAAGAAGAGGCAATCGAGTCTTCAGGGCAGCAGCTTCCAGCTCTACCTGGGTCAGAGGGCACAGCTGTCCTGCCTGGGTTTCCTGACAGTGCTTGGAACTGGCTCCTGCCCAGAACCATTGGCACCTGTGATTGGGCTTGGTTTTAGTCAGCTCAAGGTACCATGATAGAATACCACAGACGTGGGAGTTGGGGGGGGCCTGGACATGGGGAAGGCCAAGGCCAAGGCATTGGCAGATTCAGTTCCTAGGGAGGGCTTCCTCGCTTGTAAGTACCTGGGTCTTTTCCCGTAAGGGCACTAATCTTATCATGAGGGCCCCACCCCACCTCATTTAACCCTAATTACATCCTAGAGGCCCCACCTTATGTCATCACGTGAGTTTAGGGCTTCAACATATGAACTTGGGCAGGGGGCTCAGTTCAATCCACTACACCTTTGGAATGCCTTGGTCACCAACTGTATGAGGAACAAAGCTCCTCATATCTCAGGATGTCCACACGGCAAGTACTGCTGCTCTGCTGGCAAGTGTGCTTGTTGGTCAAGCATTTCCCAAGCACTCCATGTGTGCCAAGCTCAGGCCCAGGGACTGGGGTCCCAGGGCTGGATTAGAATGTGCAGCCCCCACCATGGATAATGTGCAGGTTCCAGGGGTGGGAAGCAGCTGGAGCACTGTGTTGTGAGCAGCCCACAGCAGGAGGGGGGTCCATGCTGTGTGGGGGCCATTGTGGTAATGGGTGGATTTTGTAATCTGACATTTCAGTGCAGTTGTGCTTCAAGTGGGCTCTGTGGTTTGGTCTTTAGTTAGAAAGGAAAAGAGTCTAATTTCTTAGAAGGAAGTTGTGCAGCCACTTAATTGTGCAAGGTGCCAGGTATCTCTCCAAAGACTGGGCTGGTGAGCCAGAGAGGTGTTAGCATCTTTGGTTGGAATAGGCAAGACTTTGGCAGTTTAAAAATAACTTCTTGGTACCTTCCAGGTGGGGGTAGTGAGTGTCCTTCGAGCAGGGCAGGACTGCTGCTCTGCCAAGAGGCCTCTCAGGCATGTAAAGCAGATCGCTCGTTTGTTTGGTCATAGTCTTTGTACGTAGATTCTGAGTTAATTGGGCTTCCCTGCTGGCTCAGCAGTAAAGAATCCACCTGCAATGCAGGAAACTCAGGTTCAATCCCTGGGTTGGGAAGATCCCCTGGAGAAGGAAATGGCAACTTGCTCCAGTATTCTTGCCTGGGAAATTGCATGGAGAGAGGAACCTAGTGGGTTACAGTCCATTGGGTTGAAAAAAAGTTGGACACAACTTAGAGACTCAACACTTTCTGAGTTAATTGCTGTTAGTGAATTACTGTTTGCCCTCATTTGAAGTGTACAGGTGTCATTTGTGACCCCTCCCTGAGAGGAACACTGCATTGTAGTTCATTTATCTTCTGTCCTGGGCTGGACCAAAGTGTCAAGCTTCTTTAATGAAACCCTTCTACCTCTAAGGTCACATTTCTTGCACGCACTGATTCTTGGTCCAGAGGCCCTGACTGTGGTTGTGGTCATCACTGGACTGGGTTTGGGGGCTGCCCTTCCTGGCCCTCATCTTCCTTCCCCAAGGGAGTTACACTGACGGGGAAGTTCAGGCATAACACACTTCTTTGGAGTTTGATTCTAGACCACGATGTGAAATTATTAAATCCGTCTATGAAAATAGCTGTGTGTAGATATTTTAGCTTGGCAGAATAGCCAACAGTGGTTTCCTACACTTGAAGAGAATAGTAAGATTCAGGGGCCTTGGCCCCACCCAGGCTTTTCAGTGTAATTGGTCTGGATGAGGGGGTGAAGGGTTGCTCAGCAGGTACTAGATTGTGGGGATGGATGCACAGCTCCAAGTTTTACTAAGAGTTACTGAACTGTAAACTTGACGTTGGTCTGTTTACACTACGTGGATTGTACGCCCCCGATGATTGTGTGCAGTCAGGGCGGAGAGTCCCTGTCCCATGTGAGGCATCCTCAGCTGAGAGCCTCTCGTCCCCCGACCCCATCCCTGTGTGCAGGGTCCGTTCTGTCTCTCGGTCAACATGATGCCCTGGTCAGTGCCTCTCTGCCCTCCTGCGCCCAGACCTCACCTCTTCCCTGTTCCTTGGTGCCAACCTGTCTTCTCAAGTATTTCCCTTCTGTCATGTGGCCCCCTTTCACGTCCTCTGGGCACGTTTTCTGTTTCACTGGGCTTTTGTGAAACTGAATGACCAGAGCTCTTAGGACAGCAGTCAGAATAGGCCTGCCAGAGAAAACTGGGTCCCGGGGGCAGCATCGGTCTCTCCAAATGGTCCTCAAGAAGGGTTTCTTGTAAATTCTTACCAATCAAAAGCTAATAGTGTAATAAATATGTAAATAGTATTTGCCTTAAAACTATATAGGTTTCATCATATGGATAATGTTTATTTAGAAGTGATTAATATGCACAACTCATTTGGTAAGATGTGCACTTTTTTGATAAAATGAATGCCCTGTGTGCACTGTTGGAGCAGAGCCAGGTCCTTGACCCCGTCCTGGTCAGAAGGCCCATGTGAACCGCATCAGAGCATTCCTTTGCCCAGTGCCCTGCTCTATGAAAGGCCTGGAGAGGGTAGCCTGTCCCTTTTCCAGGGGATCTTCCTGACCCAGGAATCAAACCGGGATCGCCTGCATTGCAGGCGGATTTGTTACCAGCTGAGCTCCCAGGGAAGCCCATGGAAGGGCTAGAGTGGACCAGTCGGAAAGAAGAAATGGAAAGTCCTCAGGGTCATTATAAGGATGGTGCTAGTGAACCTTAGAGGATCAGCAGCATTTTGTTTTAAGTGCGTATATTCTAATGCACCACAGCATAGGAGTACCCAGAGGATAGACCCCAGGCTCGCATTTGATCACAGACTGCCCTTTGTTTCTTGACTCCTCCCTCCCCTGCCCCACCTCACTTTCCTGGTTACCCATCCCTAATGCCTGGACCCCAGAGCTAATACGTCTAGTGGGCCAACTGTCTCTACCCAGATTGTCAACTAGTTGAAATCAGAGGCCTGGCTCTTCCCTAAACCCTTGGCCTCAGAATGAGATGGTTGGATGACATCACTGACTCAGTGGACATGAATGTGAGTAAACTCCAGAGATGGTGAAGGACAGGGAAACCTGGCATACTGCCGTCCATGGGGTCACAAAAGCTCAGACACGACTTAGCAACTGAACAGGTCTTCCCATGAATGCACTCAACTCTGCAAACATCAAGGCCCCCCTCCCCACCTGTTCCCTCCCGCCTCCTCACTTGAAGGAGTTATTTGCTCCTTCGTGTTTTGTAGTCTGGTTTCCGTCTTTCCACTTACCTTCCTGCTGGTTTGGATGAACTCCACAGGGTCTGACCCACATCCCGGGCTCTCCCTCAGGCCTCATCCCCCTCGTACCACCGGACCAGCATGCTGTCTCTGCGGAGTCGCTCCTGCATTTCCGCTGGTGACTGTCCCTGCTCCTGTCCTCCGCTTTCTGCCAGAGGTCTTCCTTCTCACCAGCCTCTCCCTTCCGTGGGTCTCATGCTGTCAGGTGGCATGACTGCAGGGGCTTCCATCCCTGGTCGTGAACCCAGACTCCACTCCCTCCGTCCCACCTCTGTCGCCCTCCCCCTCAGTGGCCCCCAGCCGCACCCCCACACAGTTGGCCCATCCTTCCATCCACCTCACTTCCGGGCTTGCCATCTCTCCCTGCCGGTCAGGAGCAGCCACCTCACAGCTGCCCTGGCCCCCGCCTTGCCCTGTCTAAAGCTGTGCCCTTTAGGCAAAGTTTCAGATATGTCAGAGGCACAGGCGACTTGCCTGCCCAGTTGGTGGGGGCTTTGCAGCTTCATCCTGGCAGAGAGGTGCTGGGCCTGAGCACCGAGTGCATGCCTGATGGAGAGCCCCAGAGGAGAGCGCTGGGGCTGAGGAGCGTCGCCCCAGGAGCAGGCTCCCTTGGGTGTCGGCGCACCCACAGATGATGGGGCCAGCGCATGGGCCCAGCGGGAGGCATAGCGTTTCCTCTTACTGGAAAAGTTCGAGTGCAAACTGGGCGAGCCCTCACGGGAAGATGAATCTGGAAAAACTGGAAGAGGCAGAGTTATAAATAGAAATCAGATTTTGAGGGCAGTAGTTCCACTACTTGGGGGAACGAGATTTTCAAAACCACTTTAGTGACTGTTTACCCGTAGGTAATTTCTGTTAATTTTGGATGATTCTCATTTGTACTAAAGTAAAATCTCAAGGGCCCTTGACTGCACTTGTTGGCATCCTGCAAGTCATTGTGTGTATTTGAAAGCAACTTCATGGCTTAAAGTTTAAGCGTCAGACCCAAGTGTAGATTTTGGTTAATTCTTTTTTTTATTTTTTTCTTTTGGTGTCTTGGAGGAAAATGCCAATTTAGAGCAGGTGATTTTATGTGGAGTAATTAACTAATATTAACAGTAATCTCTTTGTTTCCACAGAGGTTGCAGAACTTGAAGCTAATTTACCTTGTAAGTATAGCATCCCCAACCAAACATTAAATGTTATAAAATAAATTGCATGGAGAAGCTTGTTTTATGTTTTAATAACTTTACATAGCAAAAAGCCTATTTTATATGTGTATTAGGAATAAGCTTGCATTTTGTGCAAACAGGTAGCAGGGTTTTTTCGAGGCCCTGGGAAGGAGAAGGTAGCCGACAGCACCCCCTCTCCTTACTGCCGCAGGAGTGCGTTGGTTAGGGCTCGTTCCTCCTGCACACATTCTGTCCAATGTCCCCTTCCCGTGAAGAGGCATGTGAATCAGGGATGCACAGTCCTGTTCTTGTTAGTGATGGCACCACCGTTTTGGTCCAGAAAATACTTATTTGTGACTGGTCCTTGTGCCCAAGGTTGGACAGCGGTGCTGTCTTTATGTCTTCAGGTCCGCTCCCCTTGCTTGGTCCTTCCCACCTGACACTGGGCCTGACTGAGGGCCTCACTCGTGAGCAGGCGTGCCTACCTAGCGTTCACTCCTGCGATACGTGTCATCGATGCCTTCCCAAGCCCTTTGTGGTGTGCAGGACCATCGAAGTCTAAATGCTTTGACCATTGTAGTGCTTTTTGGAATTAGAAGTTTTTATCATTACACTTGATTAAGGCTAAGGACGTTTACGATTTCAGTGAAATATTTTATACGTAGGTCTCCTAGTCTGGGCAGATGCTCGGGAGAGCTTGATACAGAGGCCTATCTCACACAAGGTGAGAGAGGGCCTTCTCCAACCCCACTGAAAGTTGGAAAGATCCTTGTGGGGTGCAGTGCTTCAGTGGTTGTGCAACCAGTATTTAAGGGTTAGTACATACTCCTTGAAAAATTCTTTTAAGTATATAACATTTATATATGAGTATAGTGGGTTGTGCTAAAATATATTTCTTAGTGTTGGTCAAGAATGTCTTAAAAGTAGCTGGATTGGTTGACTTTAAAGTTTCCTTCCAGGCAGAACAAGAAGGAAATGCTTTGGGATTCTATGAAAAGGTTATCTTTCTACCTATGGAAGTATTTACAAATGGTTTGCTTTAAAACGTTCCAGGACAACAGGCACACAACTGTGTGTGAATAGGACAGGGAAGCAAGGTCGGTGGAATCCTGAAGCCGGGTGGCAGCTGCGTTACACTGTTCTCACTCTTTTTCCTCTCTTCTTTTCAGATTATGTAATAATCTAGTAAAATCCAGTTAAAGAGGAAAATGATGTGGTCCTTCTGTTCTGAGCCCCCATCATGTCTTCCCACTGGCCCCCCAGCTTGAACATATATACTCATGCAGACATTTAATCAAAGACCATAAAAACCCAGAGATTGTCGGTTAGTAAACCATAGAATATAGTTTAGCTTTATCTAAAAGGTTAGTTTGAAACAATAAAACTATAATTGGCTTTCAAACCAGGATTTTAACTGGATATCTTAGGTTTGAAAAAGGCATGACCTATCTTCCCAGGCCGTACAGGTGTGTCAGATTAAACCCACTACATGCTGCATGCTTCTCTCCATCTTCCTGCCTGCTTTCCAAGTCATAGTGGATACAATATAAATCAGTTTATACAGACAGCCAGGCTTTCCACAAGTACATAGCTCATTCTAAAGAGGAAATAAGAAGCCATGAAAGAACAGATCTTTCCTGTCTAATTCATAATCTTTCTAAAATATTAAGGCAAACAAAATAACTTGCCATAGAGCAATGCTGCTTAGAAATTATTCAGAACTAGTTTGGAACTCTGTACCTGCAAGTTTATAGAGGTGTCTCTGTTTGCAAAAAATAAAAAACATCTCTTTCAATTAGATGGAAATACTATGAAAGTCTTAACCTGTGTCTACAGACAGAGAAAAAGCTTAATTCTGGAGTTTTAATAATTAATGGTTTGCCGTTCCCTTCTCTAGTTTAATGATGCCCCTACACTGAACGAAAACAAAACCTGAACTAAAACAAAAACCTGACTTTAACTTTTTGTTGTCATTGTAGGAACTTAGACTTCTCTTTAGCTTTAAAATATTTGGTTCTTTCTGGGAGTTTTACTGTTTTTGTTTTTTTTTTTTAACCCATCTTGATAATTTCTTTATTCTTGGTGGGTCAGTCTGTATTAGAGGGATTGATGTCTATATCTGTCCCTTTGTTAAATGAGAATATGAAGCATTAAAGACAAATGGATGGTGCCAATTTTATCTAATTAATGAAGCATTTCCCACACCCTTGTCATATGTTTTTGTTACATATATTTCACTAGAAAAATGGCATTTATCTTTTCAAGTTAAATTAGGAAAAACAAAACCCATTTAAACTACTGTGCATGGTTCAAATGTGTCTTGGGTGAAAACCTTGGATTCTTCAGTCCCTGGTTCCTTTGTTTCAGAAACAAAGAGAATGACAGTGTGATCTCTGAGACTCTGTCCCGCTTTTCTAGACTAAGTTACCTTTTACTCTGCATTGATTTTTCTGAAGGATTGTTGCAAAAAAAAATACCCCACGAGCAGTTCTGCCCTGTTGTTGTGTGTCATATCTGGCATGTTCATGGAGTAATGAAATGAGGCATAGACTAGCTTTAATTTGGGGGCTAAACTTCCTTCTGTTTGATAACCTGTGTGGTCTTGGGCCGGTCATTGTGCCTCTCTTGGCCTTCGTGTCATCTTTCACAATTGATGATGTCAGACTCGATGGTCTCTAAGACTGTGTCCCAAGCTAAAGTAGAATCTTTCTCTTTTGGATGAAAATTCATACCGTGTGAAACTAGTCAGATATTTCCAGTAGGACTTGTAAGAAATTGTCAGTAGACAACTCAAGGAATTTAGCATACTATTTTCCAGGTTTATAAAATACAATTTTTATCTGTATTCCCTCCATCTTCCTTCTATATTTAATCCCTTGGGTATTTGCTCTTCTCACATGTCCTTTCTTTGAAGGCGGCAGATGTCGGCTGTGGCCACCTTACTCTGTCTGCAGCAGCGCTCTCAGGGGGCTCTCTGTTAATCCAGACACGCTGGTGCGGCTCACGTGGACCGAGTGTCACCATCTGAGTCAGCCGAGCCTCATTCTGCCAGCAAACCAAGTGGAGTTACCGGTTGGGTTGTGAGGATGTTAGGGGGGAAAAAAAGAATGCTGTGGCCTGGGCATGCGCTCCCTCAGCTGGGACAGGTCTTTGTAACTTTTGTATGTTGTGGTGGGTACAGACCAGAAGTGTGGTCTGGGCTCTTTTCCTGGTTTTTCTATGTTTAGCTCGTCTTTACCCACATACATTAATCTCCCTGAGGTGTGATTTCCCTTCTCAAAGTAAAGTAGCACCAGTCTTGACATTAATGGAAAGAGCTCTGTTTTTAGGAACCATTTAAAGGGTGACAGATAACATGGTCAATTTGGAGTTAACTAATAAAAACCTGTAAGGAGGAAGACACATGACAAGTATCAGTGGTTTGCAATTTGAGCACACTGGCATGATTATTACCAAACAGATAGACGAAATCTACTGGTTTGGCCTGTCAGCTCCTCAGCAGCGTTAAACTTTCCATGTACTTTGAAGTTTGCCTCAATGTAAGGACTACCACTAGCCTTCCTGACGAGCTGTTTCTTTTGCAGGTACGTGTAAAGTGCATTTTCCTGATCCAAACAAGCTTCATTACTTTCAGCTAACTGTCACCCCAGGTAATATTCTTACATGTGTATGTGTTAAAGTGATTTTCAGAAAGCACATTCTAAAGATTTTCCAATTCTATAATCTTTGGTTTGATTTGTCCTCTAACTTTTTGTAAGTTATGACAGCAGTGACATTCCAGATGAAGAGGAGATGCATGCCGTGTGGTCAGATAAAGCATCGTGAAGTGATCTGAGGCATGCGGCATGTACTCTAGGAACCGGTACAGACTTTAACAGCCCGAGGGAATAATGGTGGAGGCTGCTGACACAGAGTGAAGAGTGCAAGCCCCGAGGTCTTCACTGGGTTCAGATCCTGCTCTGCCGACTTGCAGCAGCACGGCCATGCCTGAATTGTTCAGGAACCTGTCTCAGCTGCAGCCCACCCAGCTGCAAAGCGGGATCAAATAGAACCTATCTCATGGGACACTTGTGAGAATTAAGTAGACAATGTGTGTGAAGCTCTTCAGCCCAGGTCTAGCAGAGGAAACAAGCAGATAACCAGCTGTCCTCGTTAGCACTGATAGGTGTCTAAGCTGATAGATATTTCTCGTTGGTCATGCTGAGCCGCTGGAGAGAGGGTGTGGGTCTTTCCTAGTTACGGTGCGGTTGGGGGTGTACAGCTTCCAACACTGCAGCCCACCAGAGTTCATTTGACAGAGGGCGTTGTGCCGTGGTGGGCTGGCTGGGGAGAGGAGAGAGCAGGGCAGAGAGAATTAAGCAAGGGGATGGAGTACTGTGGAGGAAGTGGAGGATGGTGTTTTATTTGGGAGGTGGAAAGCAAGTGGAAACTGGGAATCATGAGTCATTAGCTAATTAAACAGTGAAGGAGAATGCAGAATTTCAGTGGGTGATAGTGAATCCGCAAATAAGCCCTCGTGTTTTCTGCCTGCAGGTAGGATGGGAGGTGATGTATGACAACAGGAGAAATCCTACTTTCAAAATGTGCTTGAAATCTTTAAAAATTTCATGTAATCTGTGTGGTGCTTCTACAGTCGTCTCTGGAATGTATCCATATGTTCAGTCTGGTACCATCTCCATTGTCTAAGTTGAGCGAGCACCAGAGTAGAGATCCTAGCACCAGGGCACTGTCATCAGAAATGGGCCTGACCCCCAGAGAGGACTTTTACCTGTGAGGTGCGGGGGGCTCTTACCATCCTTTGGCCGCCTTCACAAAGATGTCGCAGGTTTGCTGTGTGTAGCATGGGGTACTGAGCACACTCTAATGTTTCCTGGTGACCAGAGGTCACCATTATGAGCATCACTATTACTGTTACACACTGCAAGGTATTTTCAGAAATGACTGTGGTGATTTAGATTGGTTCTCTGTTTACTAAGTGGTCTCACTCTTGTCTGTTTGTAGTGAAAAATTTTCTTCCCTCTGCCTTTTTAAGCATTTTCAGTGGCTCTCATGGATTCTGCTGTTCTGCCCAAGCTTGGGCTTTGTGGTTCTCAGCTCTTCAGAGACCTGTTTGCTTTGCCAGGCTCGTCGCTCTCTTACATGTGTCGAGTCCAACCTCTGGATAACTCTTTCTTTTTTTTTTCCTTTTTTTTTCAACTGAATGTTTTTACTGAATGACGTGAACATTCTCACTACGGTTGTGTCTCTGACACCATCTTTGATGTTCTTGTTCTTGGAGCTGTAGCACGAGTGTTCCTTCAGGTGAAAAAGCAACTTGTGTGTTGGTGCCTGTGGCTGCCTGGCGCTTGAGTGTCCGTGCCTGGGGGCGCGCGCACGTGGAGCTGTGTGGTGTGCTCGTGTTTGTGGTGTCAGTGGGGCGCCTCTAGTGAAGTGGTGCTGTCTGTGACAGTGAAGCTGCTATTTCTCTTGCCCTGGATTATTCAGAGAAGCATCACAGACATCTGCCAACCCCAAAAGCTTGCCCAGTATCCTGGTTTTTTATAAAAACTTGGTGGAGTCGTGCTGTCTTTAGTATTGAAGAGAAACTATAGAGATAGACCCGAGTAGTAACAGTGTTTTAACAGTATATGGAACAGGTGGTTTTGAAATTGGCTCATTGTGGCCAGTAATCTTGGGATGAAAACTAACATACAGGATCTACATGTTTAGGTGGTTGGGGGGGAGAGTTGCATCTGCACTTGAAACTCAGATCTCTTCTTTCTCTGGCTCCTGGCAGAATAGTCTCTGTTTGTACTTGGTACAATTTTTATAGTTTTGTTTGTTTTTGGAATATCCCTCATGCTTGGGAATAAATGTACTCTTCAGAGAAAAGATGGAAATGTAATTAGGTGATGGAAGAAAAGAAAAGAACTAAATTTGGAAGAAAAAAATCTCCACATTAACTCATACAACAAGAAACAATACTAGAAAGGGAAATGAAACAAAGCAAAAATCTCAAGACTGGCTGAAATACCCCCTGGTGTCATCTGTGAAGTCAGAGGTGTGGTTTGAAAAACTGGGCCTACTGACTTGTGGAGGTCCCCCCAGCCTGCTCCCATTGTGGTATGGTGACTTGTAGGCAGAGGGGACCATAGACAGTTTTCATTTCAGGTTTTACTTTTTAAATAAATTTTACTGAAGTATAAAATTATTAACAGTAAAGTGTGCTAATTTTAACTGCAGAGCATAATTAGTGGTGCAAAATGGACATATACCCTTGTGTAACCTTAATCCCAGTAAAGATTTTGCAGCATTCCCGAAGTTCCCTTCTTCCTCTTTGCAATCGATTCCTCACCCCCTGCTACCTATCCAAAATTGCTTTCTGATTTCTCTTATTATAGTCCTTAAATTCCTTGAGTTCTTGAATTTCATTTAAATGGAATCATACTATGTACTCTTAGTCTCTGGCTTCTTTCTTGTTAACATGTTTTTAAATTCATATGTGTTATTGTGGATAGTAATATTTGTTGTATGACTATGATGAACATAATTATTTTCATATTGATGGGCATTTTAATTCTTTCCAGCTTTTGGCTATTATGAGCAAGACTGCTCTTGGCATTTTCACACCATCCAAATTTGTTCAGAATATTTTCTTATTAGTCTGCTAATGTCTGTGGGATCTGTCCTGACATCCCTGTTTTTATTTCTGATGTTGGTTTATTTGGATCTTCTGTTTTTTCCCTTGATCATGTTAGCTTGTGGTTTATCCAGTTTATTTTTTTGGAAAGAGCAAGCATTTGTTTTTCTGAGTTGTCTGTCCATTTTATTGATTTCTGCTGTCTGTGATTTCCTTCCTTGTACTTTGGGTTTAAATTGCTTTTCTTTTTCTATCTTCTTAAGGTGGAAATGTAGATTGATTTTAAAAAGTTCTTTGAAGGCAATGTTGGTTGAGGTATAAGTTACATTATTTTACTTGGCATAATGCTTTTGAGTTTCACCTGTGCTGTATTTGTGTCTTTTTATTGTTGGGTTTTATTCTGTCGTATGGGTGTATACCACTATTTACACCAGGTTATTGATGAACCTTTGTGCTGTTTTTACTTTGGGGCCACCATGCGTAAAAGCTGCTGTAAACCTTTGCGTGCAGGTCTTCATTTGCCAGTGGTTTTTTTTTTTTTAATTTTTACAATGTTGTGTTGGTTTCTACCATTCAGCAGTGCAAATCAGCCACAATTATACTTACATCCCCTCCTCCCCCCGCCCCTCCAGATCATCACAGATCGCCAGATGGTGCTCCCTGTGCTACATGGCATCTTCTCACCAGCTCTCCATCTTGCCCCTGGTAGAGTATATATGTTGATGCTACTTTCCCCACTGTGTCCACAAGTCCATTCTCTACATCTGTGTCTTCCCTGCAAATATGTTCATTGATATTTTCCTAGATTCCATACATTTGCATTAATATATTGTATTTGTTTTTCTCTTTCTGACTTACTTCACTCTGTATAACAGGCTCTAGGTTCCTCCACCTCACTAGAATTCAGATTCATTCTATTTTATGGCTGAGTAATATTCCATTGTATATATGTACCACAGCTTCTTTATCCACTCGAGTGTTGGTGAACATCTAGATTGCTTCCATGTCCTGGCTATTGTAAACAGGCTGCTATGAACGTTGAGGTACATGTGTCTTTTTCAGTTATGGTTTTCCTCAGAGTATATGCCCAGTAGTGGGGTTGCTGGGTCATATGATAGATTTGTTCCTAGTTTTGTAAGGAATCTCCATACTGTTTTCCATAATGGCTGTATCAGTTTACCCTCCCACCAATGGTCCCCTTTTCTCCACATCCTCTCCAGCATTTATTGTTGGTAGATTTTTTTTGATGATGGCCATACTGACTGGTGTGAGGTGACACCTCATTGTAGTTTTGATTTACATGTCTCTAATAATTAGTGATGGTAAGAATAAGTTTAGCTTTATTAAATAATGGTGTACTGTTTTCCAAAAAGAAAGTATGTTGCATTCCTGCTAGCAATGAATGAGCATTCGAGTTAACCTACATTCTTGCCAACAGCTAGTGTTATCACTTTTTTCAATTTTAACCATTCCAATGTGTGTGTATCTCATTGTGACTTTGATTTGCATTTTCCTAATGACCAAAGATATTGAGCATCTTTTCTTGAGCTTGTTTGCTCTGTTTATATCTCCTTTGTTCAAATATTTTATCCATTTAAAAATTGGATTGCTTGTCTCATTATTGAGTTGCGAGATTTATGTACCTGGGTTCAGTTCAATTCAGTTACTCAGTTGTGTCCGACTCTTTGCAACCCCATGGACTATAGCACATCAGGCTTCCCTGTCCATCACCAACTCCCAGAGCTTGCTCAGACTCATGTCCATGAAGACGGTGATGCCATCCAACAATCTCATCCTCTGGTTATATGTTTGTTATTAGATATGTGGGAGTTTTTTTTTAATAGTGAATAATAATATCCTTTTTTTTTTTTAATTGTTACATAAGATAAAAGTTCTGATTAGGAAATTACATAGTTATATTGTAGATCTTGTATATTTAGGTATATATTCACCTAATTATCAGATTAGTCATGTTTTCTTAATTTGAACATATAATTTATAAAAAGCTCCGTAACTGATGAACTTGATAATAAAAATGCACCCTACAGTGAGTCATGAAATTTAAATTATCTTTTACCCCATGATGTTTGGTTCTTAGTTATTCTTAGCTTTGTTTCGCAGCTTTGGAGTTATAGAAGGAAAAGCTTCTAAACGTGAAATAAAGTAAGAGCCCAGTTTCTCAGCAGAGAAGTGTGGTTAGTAAGCCTGAGGCATAGGTTTGGTCCCACACGTGAACATTTTAGAGCAACATTTAAATGATCATGAACATGTTTAAAGACATGAAGATGGATCAGAGCACTGAAGCAGACCTCTGGCTTGACCACTACCCTGGTCTCCTGGTAGCTGGAGTGTAGTTTACTGTTACTCTGTCAACGTTTCAGACACACAGAATGTGAACCCTCCTCCCTGGTTCTCTCTAGGTTGGTTTTTGGCTTTCTGGGAGATAACCATTGCAAGGAGAAAAATTTGAAGCAGAAGAGACTTTTTTCCTGATGGAGTCTTTTCTTTCAAATAACCCTAGAAATACAGTGGCAATTATTCTCCTTTCATATATAGTAGAAATGTGGTATCAGCGCTCAAGACGACCAGTTACCTCCCTTAGCACTAGCTAACCTTGTTAGGGAAGTGTTCACTGCCCTTCTTGTCTGTGCTTAGATCCTGCTGAGCAGGGAATGTGTTATCTGGTACCCACTGTGCTCAGACTGATTTCTGCCCTCCGCCTCGCATGTACAACTCCGAGGCAGATTCTCTCTTGGGATGCTCAGATTTCCAGGAGTGGGTATGAATTTAGATGTCTTGACATACTGTTTTAAAAACCGTTATTGCATTGTTAAATGTATATTCTGATGGTTATTGTATATAAAATGTTTTTTAAGAGGACACGCTCTTTAAATGTTAAGCTTTCTGGCATTGTAAAAATGGCCAGCATGCTTTGATTTTCCTATACTAGTTGATAGTGCCTTTCATGTAGCAGGCTTTATCTTTTTCAAAAATCATGTTTAGTGAGGCATAATTTTACAGACAGTAAATTCAGCGTACTTAGGTGTAGCATTCTCTGCTTTATGACAAATACATATAGTTGTGTAACCACCGGCACAATTGAAATGCGCGTAGAGTGTGTCCATCAGCTCAGAACTCGGGGCCCCTTGTTAGTGAGCTTCCTCTCCCCACCCCCAGCCCCTGGCAATCTTTGATCTGATTTCTGCCCTGCTGTTTGTCTTTTCCAGAAAGTCATATAAATGGCCCCAACCAGGATGTAGCATTTTGCACACGGCTTCTTTCACTTAGCACATCCACATTGTTGTCTGTAGTATTACTTCCACTGGCCATCAGTGACTTTGAAGATGGAGGAAAGGGGCCCTGGGCTAAGGAGCACAGGTAGCCAGCCGCTTAAAGCTGGAGCGTGAAGGAAATGGACTTTTCCGCAAGCCACCACAAAGAGCTGCAGCCCTGCCATCTCTTAGCCGCTGGGACTGGTTTCAGACTTCTGACCTACAAAAGATAATAAGTTTTTATTGTTTAAGCTGCTGAGTTTATAATAATTTATTTACTAATTTATTACAGCAACAATGCAAAGCTAACACAGTGCTTTTTGTGTCCTAAGAAATCTTTGTCTAAGAAATGCAGATTTCCTCCTTTTTTAAAAAAAAAAGTAGTTTTATAGCTTTGGGTTTTAAAGTCAGGTCTGTGAACCATTTTGCGTGAATTTTTGCATATGGTGCAAGATCAGGCTCTAGTTTCTTTTCCTTCCCTCCTTACTCTTCTGGAATGAATGGGGAAGTGTTCCTTTCTGTTTTCTGGAAGAGTTTTATGTTGAGTTACTATTAATTCTTTATTAAATGATGGAATTCACCAGTAAAACCACCTATGTCTACCATTTTGTTGATTTATTTTTGTGGTAGGAATTTAAGTATAAATATAATAGGTATGAGTTACTTGGATTTCTTATTTTTGGGTGAGCTTTGGTGATTTGTATCCTTCAGAGAATTTGTTCATATCATCTGCATTCTGAATTTATTGGTGTAAGTTTGCTCTTAATATCTTCTGACCTCTTTAAGTTCTATATAGTTTGTGTTGATATACCTTCCTTAATTCCTGGCGTTGAAAATTTCTGTTTTTTTGATCCAGTTAGCTAGAGGTTATCAATTTTATTGGTCTCTGCAAGGAACTAGTGTTTGGTTTCATTGATTTTCTTCTAATATTTTTTAGTTTTCTTTTTTTTGGGGGGGGTGTATTTTTTAGTTTTCTGCTCATATGTCCTTTTTTCAGTTTAATTTGCTCTTCTTTTTCTATTTTAAAATGGAAGTTGAGCCAGGTTAGTAGTGAATTTCCACTTCCCCATTCAGACCTTTATTTTATAGTCACATTTACTTAACAGTGTATTCTGGGTTATAACAAATGTAATTACCTTTGTTTTAGATAATGATATTTTCTTTATATATTTATTGACATATTTACCACTTACAGCTTTCATTCCTTTTGTAGTTCTGAGTTCCCATCTGTTATTTTCCTTCTGCCTGAACAACAACCTCCTTGAATTTTTTTTTTTTGGTTGCAGATTTGCTGATGATGAATTCTGCCAGCTTTGCTGAATGCTGAATTCCTAAGTTGACAATATCAGCATTTTAAGGATATCATTCCTCTGCCTTCTGACTTGCTCTTTCTCCTCTTGTAAGAGTTAGTGGTGATGCTTTGTTTCACTTTCTGTGATGTGCCTTGTCTCTTTGTCACAGTTTTTAGCAGTTTTATTATGATGTGCTTTGATGTGATTTTTTTTTCCTGTTTATCTCACTTGGGGTTTATTGATATTTTTGGATCCGTAAGTTACAGTTTTCATCAAGTTTAGAAATAACTGACCAACATTTTAAAAATATTTTACCCACAAGCCCTTTATGGAACTTCAGTTACGTATATGAATGGTAATACCTTGGCTGTATATACCCTCTGCGTGTGAACTGTGGGCCGCAGTTCTGTTTACTTTTCTCTGTGTGCTTCACCGTGGATCTTCTCTATTTCTACCCAAAGTTTGCAGCGCCTGGCCCTTCACAGAGAGATTGCTGACCTCCTATCTACAGGCTCATCTTGGCAGGGATTGTGTTTTTCCTTCGAGTTTAAAATTTGCATACCATGTGATTCCAGTGTGCTGTAAATATTGACATTTAAAGAGGGGGGAAAGTCTTGTGTTACTCTTTAAAATATTTCCAGTGGAGTGTAAATACCATGGATATACCTACCATCATGCATTTAAAAAATACATGAACAAGCTCTACTTTAACCATTGGGAGATGTTCATTGCTACTTTTTCTCCTTGCGCTCATGTTTTTATTTCTCTTCTCTCACAGAAGTTGGGGCTTCCCTGGTAGCTCAGATGGTAAAGAATCTGCCTGCAGTGTGGGGGACCTGGGTTCAGTCCCTGAGTTGGGAAGATCCCCTGGAGGAGGGCATGGCAACCCACTCCAGCATTCTGGCCTGGAGAGTCCCATGGACAGAGGATGGCTGGCGGGCTGCAGTCAATGGGGTCGTAGAGAGTCCGACACGACTGAGTGACTAAGCACACACACAGAATTTTATCCTGAAGTAAACATTTTTCTGCCTATAAGAATTTTTTCAGCCTGTCATTCTCTTTTGTAACTATTAAATTCAGTTGTTTAAGACGTTCTATAATGTGAGACCCTTGGGTGTTGAGCCTGATCTTGTGACTGTTGCAGTTGTCTGTACCAGCTCCTATATCCTGGTTTTCCTCCATTGCCACCACTGCCCATCTTGTCCTTCCTTCTGGCCCCTCTAAGCATGGGGCCCCTCAGGGCTTCGTCCTGTACTTGGTCCACCATAGTCGGGTCCCTGAGGACCTCACCAGCTCATGAAGTCTGGATGCTTCCATGCACAGCCCCCAGCCATGCTCCTGCAACCCCGACTTCTCCCCAGCACTCCCGTCAATGTCTCCACTTGGATGTGGATGTGAGGTCTCAGATGGATCTGACGTCCGATGTGAACTCTTACAGCTGTGCCCACCACAGGCTGCTGTCTCTGCGGTGGCAGCTCTGCCCTTCCCCGCCCACCCTCCTCTGTCCGCAGACCCTGGTGGTGTCACTCTCACGGGACCTCTGCTTCGGCAGCCCTCACCTGTCTTAAGCAGCACAGTCTCTCAGCTGGCCTGTTCCTGCGGTCCTGCCCCTCCTCTGCCCAAGCCCCCTGCAGCCTCACTGAATAAAAGCAGCTGTGCTTAACGGTGGCCTGCTGCCTCTCCAGCTTCAGCTCCTCCTTCCTGCCTTGCCTTCTGGCCTCTGCCCAGTCCCTGGAATGCATCAAGCCCTCTCAGAGGTCTCACCTTGCTTTGCTTCCTGGGGTGTTCTTTGCCTGGACACCTTCCTCCTTTAAGCCTTCACTCTCAGACCCTGTTAAAACTGTCGTTCCTCCCACCTCCTAGCCCCTTAGCTCCTTTTCACTTTCCATTGTATGATTTACTTATTTACTTTGTCTCCCTTCCTCTGGAATGTAAGCTTCCTGAGGGCAGGAAGGTCTCTTACTGGTGTGTCAGCCCTTGTCTAGAACAGTACCTGACACATAGTAGACACTCCTCAAATGTTGTAGGATAAATAATGACTTCAAACAATATGTTGCAAGCTTTGATGGTTATTAAACCAAATAGCAGTTTATCTGAAATGTATCTGAGAATGATGAGGTTACTGGTAGCATTTTCCTCTGATTCAGTTTAGGTGTTTGTGAACAGTATCACTTAATACTAGAAAGAAGGGTTCATTCAGTATCAGTTTTCTTCCTTCCTTGTCTTTCTAAGTGTAGCCCTTGAAAACTGTTCGTGTGAATAAGTAGGCAGGCATGGAAGCTGTTTGTTGTCGCTGGACTTCAGAGTCAGGGGCCAAAAATCATATACGGTGTTTGATAAGTCATCATCTTTCAGCTGACGACTAGGTTAAGTTCCTTCTATTGTGTTGATGGCAAAGAGTTAAAAACCAGCTGGCTGGAAATGGCTTTCAAACCTGGTCATTGGAGTCCCTTTGTGTCACATTTTCTGAGGTTGCCCCAAAACCAGTTTCCTGACACCAGCTAGCTGACCATTCATCATACCTGTCCTTCACTTGACAGCCTCTCGTTGTACATGAAATACTAGGAAGCACTAAGAAAATTGTGATATTAATTTATCATACCCTTATAATATTATCATACCCTTACAATATTATCTTACCCTTACAATATTAAACATGTGGGCCTTACAAAAGCTCGTGGCTGCAGATTAAGCTCATTCAGTTTATCAGAAATATCTGCATGAATAGACAGAACCAGTTCTGTCAAACCACTGTCTTGGGTGAGGCCTTAACTTTTTAAAACCTTTAAGGTGTGCATCTGACAGCCATCCCACTTCCAAGTTCAGTTCCTAGTGGAGAGGTGAGGTGTGGAGCTGATCACCATGTGGAGGAAGGTGCCTCTCTGTGCTCCTTGGAGGCCTCTTTGCCTGCTCCTCACAAAGGTGATGCTTTCTTTTACAGCAGTCTTAAGTTTGAAGTGACTAAATGAAATTTAACCATCCCTGCCATCAGGCTCCAGAGTGTGTCTGAATTCCAGACACTCCAGCATGAACCATGACATCTTGTCTGCAGTGCTGCGCTGTGCCCCGAGGAGAAGCAGGTGTGGGATGGAGAGAATACCAGCCCGCACTGGGCTGGATCCAGGGTGCCCCGCTGTGTGCTGCGCGCCCCAGGGAGAGGCTGGATGGGCAGCGTGCCTTTTCTTCTGAGCGGGAGAAAGGTCGTGAAAGGGGAGGTGGGAGGGGACACGGCCATCTGCTCGCCTGACACTTGGAACTGACTTCTCATGGGGAGGCCGGCAGGGGAGGCCGGCAGGGGAGGCCGGCAGCAGACAGACAAACGACCAAGAGCTGAGGCAGGGCAGCAGCCTGTCATGAGGTGTGCCGGAGGCTTGAGGGGAGGCCCTGGGCACTGCGGTTTGGGCTGGGCTGCTCCAGGGACGGAGGAGGAGGAGAACCAGGCTCCCAGAAGAAGCCTCCCCTTCCCCAAGGGCGCTGCCCGCCAGGAGGAGAGCGGGCCGGCCAGTACCATCAGCTCAGGGCTGAGCTTGGTGCTGTGACACAGGAGCCTGGCAGTCCTCTGTTTAGACTCTCAATTCTCTGTATTTGCCGTGTCCTAACACAGTGCTTGCCTTTTGTTTCCTTTTCTTTTTTTTTTTAATTTAAAGGATTTTTTTGTTTTGTTTTGTGTTTTTTGATAGATGAGGGTTACTACCAGGGTGGAAAATTTCAGTTTGAAACTGAAGTTCCTGACGCATACAACATGGTGGTGAGTAGCCTGCCCTTGAGTCATTGTTCCCCCTTTGCGTGGCGGTTGGCTATCACAGGGCCTGGCGGTCCCCTCCCCAGCATCATGTCCACATGCTGCCCACCCAGTCCTGGAACTGAGCATGAAATGGCCGGTACTTGTGCGGTTAATGTCCCTCACCAGCAGTATTTCGAGTTTCAGTAGAGAGGTTCATTTCTCAGTGCACATTTGCAAGTACTGTGTGCCAGGCAGTCTGTGCCAGGGTGCAGCTCTACTGAGGCTGGAATTACTGTCCTGAGGCCACACGTTTACAGGGATCTGCCTGTATATTTCATACAAATCTTGTTAAATTCTGACACTGGAGGAAAGAGCATTTTATTTAAAACTACGTTTGTTTATGGTGTAACACCAAAATTTGTATAAAACGTGTGTTTTAGAATTTTGGAAAAGGATAACAACC